>NW_006408524.1:20022233-20038519 GCF_000296735.1 Chrysochloris asiatica
GATTAATCACATTTCATTTCTGTACCCTGTCTTAATAATCCCCTTCTTCCTTTGTGTAAAGTCCCTCCCTGAAATAAAAAGAGGGCACAGACTGAACCCTGTATGCATTACAGTTTGCAGGGCTGTGCTTTACTGCCTGCAGGGGCCACGATGTCTGCAGTCCAGGGTCTGCCCGCCAGTTTTGCATCTACTCTAGTTTCGGGGTATCTCTTTGTCTCTCTCATCATGTCTTTGTGTGTATTCTTTCTCTATCTCTGTCGCCGCCAGATCTCCCTACTTCGTGAACTGAACTCCCATGTCGAGGCAGGTCCCCGACACTTTCTATTTGTCCTGTTAGTCTTTCTTTCAAGAAATACCTTTTATTCCTCTAGCTGCTGCAGATTGGTCTGCATATACTTTCAAGTGGGACTGTCCCTTCTCAGAAGGTTCTGGATGGGGCTCAGGATTCCACCTAAGGGCCCCATACTACACAAGGCTTAGCAAGAATCCTATTTCCCTGGACAAATTCTAGAATCCCTGTTAACAAATCCAATCAATTATAGGCTGAAGATGGGTTACAAGCTTTCTGTAATTATATTTCCCAATATTCCTTTCTATCATACTTAAATGTCTATTTTACAATAGTAGGCAGGGGAAACCAATATCCACAAGACAGTCAAGCACCTTCACATTATTTCCCCTCCTTTACTCATTCAGACTATGTTTCCATCCCTGTATCACAGAGCCCTGTTGTTCCAAGGTCTGTTGAACGATTTCACTTTGCATTCCATCTTTCTTGGAACTTTGTTTTTAACCAGTGTCTTCAGTAAAGCTTGGACTTCTTCCTTCAGTACCATCAGTTCTTGAGCCTATGATACCTCTTTAAATGGTTGAACAACAGCCAATGCTTTTTGATACCATGGATCTGTGTATTTCTTTCAAATTCTTTTGATGATTCCTGCATCATTTAATACCTTGGCCAGAGAATCCTTCAATATTATAATCTAAAGCTTAAATTTTTTGCAACAGTTCTTTCAGCTTAAGCAATGCTAAGTGTGTTCATTTATTTTGGTTTTCTAACTCTAAGTTTTTGCACATTTCATTACAACACTTGACTTTGTCTTCTTGAGATTCCCTATGAAAATTTCTGCTCAGTTCTTTTACTTCTCCATGGCTTCAAGTTGCTTTAGCTTCTCTATGCTCAAGAGCAAGTTTCAGTCTCTTATGACTTTCATTTTTGTCTTTTCTTCCTTATCTATCTTTTAAATCACCTTTTGCTTTCTTCCTGCATGATGTTCTTGATGTCACCCACAGCTCTTCTGGTTGTTGGTCACTGGTGTCAAATGCATCAAATCTGTTATTGAGAGGATCTCTAAATTCAGGTGGGATATATACTCAATGTCATATTTTGTCTCAAAGGAAGTTGTTTTAATTTTCTTCAGCTTCAGCATGAGTTTGCATATTAGCAATTGATGGTGTGCTCTACAGTCTGCCCCTGGACTTGTCTTAGCTGATGATATCACGTTTCTGCTTCATCTCTTCCCACAGTAGTCAATTTGAGTCCTGTGTATTCCTTCTGGTGAGGCCCATGTGTACAGTCATCATTTATGTTGTTAAAAAAGTAGTTAGTTTTGCAAAATTCTATCATGAGATTTCCAGCATCAGTTCTATCACCAAAGCTATGTTATCAAACTATAGGATCCTTCCTCTTCATTTCCAAAGTTTTATGTTCCAACCACCAGTAATTATCAGTGCATCTTGAAGCATATTTGATCAATTTCAGAGTGAAAAAGTTGGTTGTTGTTATTATTACGTGCCTTGGAGTAGGTTCCGACTCATAACGACCCTGTATAGGGTTTCCGAGGCTATAAATCTTTATGGGAGCAGAAAGCCTCATCTTTCTCCCATGAAACAGCTGGTAGTTTCAAACTGCTGACGTTGTAGTTCACAGCCCGATTCGTAATCACTTTGTTGTTAAGTGCCGTCGAGTAAGTTCCAACCCATAGCGACCCTGTATAGGGTTTCCAAGGAGTGACTAGTGAACTTGAACCACTGACCTTGTAGTTCAAACAAATTTTCAGTCTGGCACATTAACCCATAGCGCCACACCAGGACTCCTCGTAACCACTAGAAGTCTTCAATTTCATCACTACTGGCTTTAGTGGTTGGTGTGTAAATTTGAGTAACAGTGGTATTAACTAGTCTTCCTTGTAGTCATGTAGATACCATCCTATCACAGACAGCATTGTACTTCAAGATAGATCTTGGAAATACTCTTTTTGACAATGAATGCAACAATATTCCTCTTCAATGTGTCATTCCCAACGTAGTAAACCATGTGATTGTCTGATTCAAAGTGGCCAATAACAATCCATTTCAGCTCAGTGATGATGCCTGGGATATTGATCTTTGTCCATTCTATTTCATTTTTTACAACTTCCAATTTTCCTACATTCAATAGATCCATTTTGGAAGAAGTACAGCCAGAGTGCTCCTTGGAGGCCAAGATGGCCAAACTTCGTCTGTTATACTTTAGACATATTGTCAGGAGGATCCAGTCGCTGGAGAAGGATATGTTTGGTAAGGTGGAGGGTCAGAGAAAAAGAGGAAGACCCCCCAACAAGATGGATTAGCCAAGTGGCAGCATCAATGGACTCAAGCATGGCAACAGTAGTGAGGTTGGCCCAGGATCGGGTAGTGTTTCATTCTGCTGTGCATAAGGTCACTATAAGTCGGTACTGACTTGGCACCTAACAACAATAACAACAAAAATACTTTGTACATTCCAGGTTCTGATTATTAACAGATGTTTGAAGCTGTTTCTTCCCATTTTGATTTGTGTCCCTTCAGCAAATGAAGAGCCCCAAAGCTTAGCTCCATCGACATCAGTAGAACCAGCTCTATTTTGATGCAGTAGCTCTTCCCCATTTGTATTTTGAGTGTCTTCCAACCTGAAGGGCTCATCTTCTCACACTATATTCCACTGTTATTCACAAGGTTTTCAGTGGCAAATCATTCAGAAGTAGTATGCTTCTCTTTCTTCCTAATCTGTCTTAGGCTGGAAGTTCAGCTGATACCTGTCCATCATGGGTGAGCCTACTGGTATTTCAAATAGCTTCCAGCATCACAGCAACACACAAGTCACCAGAGTAGGACAAATTGACAGATGAGTGAGGGTCTGAAGTATTAGACTGCATAATTTAGTCTTGAGATTTTCTGAAGGTTTTGTTAGCAAAAAAGAAACAGGTCAAACCTGTTTATTGACGATCTATGCAGTGACTAACTATTGAGTATTTGTGGTCGCATTGACAGCTTGGCTAGGCTATGATTCTCAGTGGCTTGGCAGACAAGGTACTGGGTGGTCTTCGATAATGTAATATAATGTAATCACAATTTCATGAGCCATTTCCTTGACTTAAATTGTAGCACTGTGAGTTAATGCACCAGATGGCAAAGCCGTTTGAACTGCAAGCTTGGTGGTTCAAGTTTACCAGTTGCTCCTCGGACACCCCATACAGGGTCGTTATGGGTCGGAACCTACTTAACAGCACTTCACAACAATAACAACATATATACTTATATTTAACTGGTTTTCCTCCTTCCAAGAATCCAGACTAGGACAAGCACTTACTAAAATATAAAAAATTATAGTCAAAACATATCCAGGTGCTTAAATCTCATTTAAAGAAGGAACACTTGGCATATAAAATGATTTATGAGCTGTACAGGCAGCGATAATGCAGGGCAATATAAGACTATGATTCCTTAACCTTCTGTAGGCTTCAGAAACATGCAGGAAACTGACACCTAATCCAGCTTCAGTTCTAGAAATAGGGAATTAGAAAATATTCGACAAGGTGAAGTTCATGAATTTTGCTAGAACTCCTTAGATAATTGATTCTGGGCCTCCCTTGAAATATGGGATTAGAACTACCATTTTCTTAAAAGATGAAAGAGTGTTAAAGAGACTAAACATATGCAAGATTTAGAAGAGAGAGAGGAATCTGTTTTGTGGTCAGGGAAGTCTTCAAGAAGGTGGATCCTGATTCCTTGGGGGTTATGTCAGCTTAGACTAAATGGTCATAAGAGCTGAGAAGGAACCAGAGTTTGGAGGTTGTTGTTGTTGTTAAGTGTCATCGAGTCGGTTCCGACACATAGCAATCCCTGTATAGGGTTTTTGAGGAGCAGCTGGTGAGCTTGAACCTCTGATCTTGTAGTTCAAATGGCTTTGCAGTCTGACACATTAACCCACAGTGCCACACCGGGACTCCAGGAGCTTGGGGGGTACAAGTACATATGAACGATACTGTCAGTTCCAGCTCATAGTGACCCTGTATAGGGTTTCTGAGGACTGGTTAGTGGGTCTTAACCACAGACCTAGGTTCAAACCGACCTTGCAGTCCAACGCTTATTCTACAGCACTACACCAGAACTCTAACTATACTGTTGCTGCTATTAAGTGACATCAAGTCAGTTCCAACTCACAGCAACCCCATATAGGATTTCTGAGGAGTGGCTGGTGGGTTTGAATCCCGATCTTGCATTTCAAACTGACCTTGAGGTCCAGCGCATTATCCTGCAGTGCCATACCGGCATTATGTTGTTGTTAGGTGCCATCAAGTCGATACTGACTCATAGCAACCATATGCACAACAGAATTAAACACTGCCCAATCCTGGGCCAACCTCACAATTGTTGCCACGCTTGAGTCCATCAATGCTGCCCCTTGGCTAATCCATCTCATTGGGGGTCTTCCTCTTTTTCTCTGACCGTCCACCTTACCAAACTTGATATGTTTCTCCAGCAACTGGTCACTCCTGACAATATGTCTGAAGTATGACAAACGAAGTTTGGAGCTCTGGTAGCGTAGAGGATATGAATCGGCCTGCTAACCTCAAGGTTAGCAGTTCAAAACTACCAGCTGTTCCATGGGATAAAGATGAGGCTTTCTATTCCTGTAAAGACTTTCAGCCTCAGAAACCCTGTGCAGGGTCACTATGAGTCAGAACCTACTTCACAGAACTCAACAACAACCAGCATTGTAGGGATAAGATATTCCAATCTAAAAGAAACTTGAATTATAATGATAGTTAGAATCTAAGTTTTCTGAAAGGTGGGTACTCAGCTTAGACTAATATCCAAAGATCTATAGAATGTCTTTGGATCTGGCATAGTTCTTCCACACTTAGGGACCGGCAAATGATAAGTGCTTCATTAATACTTGTTGGGTAATTAAATTATTAATTCATCTGTTCTGAATTGAATAACTGAGTATCAAACTGGAAAACTCAAAGAAACGAATTAATGGATGTTTGTGAATAATTATAGGACTCCTGGTGTGGTGCTGTAAGATCAGCATTGGACTGCAAACTACAAGGCTGGTGGTTCAAACCCACCAGCTTCTCCTTGTAAAACCTATAGAGAATTACTATGAGTCAGAAATGACTGGACAGCATTTAAGAACAACAAATGAATAATTATATTCAAGTTCTTTTTTGGTTCTACTTCTCCCAGAGATTAAAACAAAAAGCTCTATATCTGGCCCTTTGGTTCTTTTTAATATTATATGTGCTATTTCTCAAGAATTCCCAAACTTACTGAATTAGTTGAAGAGGTCACTGATTTTATTTAAGAGACAGAGAGTGTGTCATAGCATAACAGCTAAAACCATGGATGCTGGGGTATAACAGATCTTGTCTTGTCACTTACTAGCTGTGTGACCTTGAATAAATTACTCAACCTCTCTGCAAAGTTGGAATAATATCTAACTCATAAAAATGTTTTGAGACTTAAATAACTTGAGAACCATAAAGGCAATTTTGGAAAATCTTTTACTACAATACTAAACAATTTCTCTTAACTATCCATTATGGCAGATGACCGTACCACAACACATTCATTTGAAGCAGCATGAAGATCACATGATAAAACTCAGAAGACCAGACCACACTGAGGCAGGTAACTCAGTAAATGTTAGGTTTTGTTGTTGTTGCTAAGTGCCATTGAGGCAGTTCCGACTCATAGTGAGTGACCCTATATAGGCTTTCCAAGGAGTGGCTAGTGAGTTTGAACCGCCGACCTTGTGCTTCAAACCGACCTTGAGGTTTAGCACTTTATCCCACAGCACCACACATTTTGTTACTTTATAAACTGCATTAAAAATGCTGAACCTTTTGCCATATGCTAAAACTACCTTGTTGACAGATAGAGAACTCCCCTCACAATTACTTTTCACAAATCACTGAGACACAGATGATTTAGCCAACAAACATGCTTTGCATTGGCCTGACCTGTATTTACCAGGTCCTCTGTTGGCCATCACCACCTCATTCTCTTCCCAGCCCTGTGCCACCAGATTAAACAAACATGTGCATCTGCTCATAAGGAACACACTCAGGTCTTTGTCTCTTCCAGGCAAAGAAACAAAACAAACAAGTAAACAAAAAAGTTGATATGATAAAAATTGAGCCAACCAGTTTTTGGCTATAGAACACCAACTGGCTAAACTAATTTGAAAAATCAAAACAGGCTTGATTGGATGTATGCGCAGTTTATTGGATATTGATTCCATTGAATGTATCTATAACTGTCCAAATAAAAGTAGTAATAAGAGAAGTTCACATTTGATAAATGTAACTGTGTTCCAGACACTATGCGAAATGCTTAATATGGATTATGTTGCATTATCCACTCAGTGATTCAATAGCATAACATTCTTTATCTATGGAGTCCTAGTGCAGTGCTGCAAGACAAGCACTCAACCTCAAGGTCAGTTTGAACCAAAGGGTCAGCAGTTCAAACTCACCAATCTCTCCTTGGAAACCCTATACAGGGTCGCTATGGGTCAGAACTGATTTGCTGGCACTTAACAACAATGACAAGTTAATACATGGAGTTCCTGGGGGTGGTGCAAAGAATTAACACACTTGGCTTTTATCCAAAAGATCAAAGGTTCAAGTCCATCCAGAGGCACCTTGAAAGAAAGGCCTAGCAACCTACTTTCAAAAAATGAGCTGTTGAAAATCCTGTGGAGCACAGTTCAGTTCTGACACACAGGGGCCACCAGGAGTCAGAGTTGACTCAGTGACAATTGGTTTTTATTTTATCCACATTTCACCAAATGGGCAGTTTTATATTGAGAGATAAAGCAACTTGCACAAGGAAGCAGCACATTACATCTGAACGTCAGTAATGCTATGGATCTCATGTGTCTTGATTTTAGCATAGCATTCAACAAAGCTTCTTGAAACCCTTGTGGTCAAGATCCAAAAACTTGAGTTGGGTATTAGCAAAATAAATATTTAGTTCCTTGATGAGCCAGGGTCAAGCCAAGTGAATTAAAGTATTAAGAGGCTTTATGAATATTATTATATTTATTAAAATTTTATGAAAGGTGGCCTCATGTTAACTCCTACATAATCCTGTCTTAATAAAAATATTACTGTTTTGGGATGAAAGCACAGAAGAACACTTAACGTATTTTCGAAGAAGAGAATTCTCATTAAATAAGAAACCTACAATTCAGAGACTCTCAGTTGTTATTGTTAGGTGCCATGGAATTGATTTCCACTTATAGCTACCCCATGTGACAGAGTAGAACTCCCTAATGAATTTTCTATGCTGTAACCTTTCTGGGGTCACCAGGACAGCTGGGTAAGCTTGAACTTCCAACTGTTTGGTTAGCAGTCAAGCCATTAACTATTGTACCACCAGGATTCTCAACAGGCCCATTCAATTATCTCACAAATATATAATAGGTTTTGGAAAATAGTCTGGCCCCAAACACTAACAGTTTATAAAATTATCAAGTTGTCATTGATGAGATAAATACAGAATCCAGTTTGTGGATTCAAACATCAATCAGTCAAGTGAAGATAGGGAGTGATCCAATGGCCAATGGTGTGACAATGATTCTGAAGTTTATCGTGTTTTATGCTCCAAAATTAAAGAGCAAAATGTTGCTCTTAGAGACGCTAATATATTCCAGTAACTAATGACAAAGGAGCTCTGGTAGTGTAGTGGTTACGAATCGGGCTGCGAACCTCAAGGTCCGCAGTTCGAAACTACCAGCTGATTCGTGGGAGAAAGATGAGGCTTTCTGCTCCCGTAAAGATTTACAGCCTCAGAAACCCTGTACAGGGTCACTATGAGTCGGAACCGACTCCACGGCACATAACAACAATGACAATATAGGAGTTCCTGGGTAGTTTAAGTCGTTAGCAGCTGCAAGCAGAAAACTTGGAAGTTTGAGTCTGCCTAGAGGTGCCTCCAAAGAAAGGTCTGACAATCAAATCAGCTTTCCAAAAAAAATCAGCAATTGAAAATGCTATAGAGCACAGTTCTACTCTGACACACACGGGGGCACCATGAGTGGAATCTATTTATGAAACATCATCCACTGAGAACCCTGTGAGCACAGTTCTACTCTGACACACACGGGGGCACCATGAGTCAGAATTGGCTGCAACTTCTTTTGCTTGTAGTTTTTAAGTGCCGTTGAGTCGGCTCCGAACAATAGCAACCCTGTATAGGATTTCTGAGGAGCAGTTGGTAAGCTTAAACTACCAGCCTTACAGTTCAAACCAACCTTGCAGTCCAGTGATTAACCCACAGTGCCACAGGTGATACAATAGCGCACTTGGCAATCTAACCATATTCACAGTACACGGGTTCATTTCTGGATACTACTATAGCCTAAGAATTGATGAGGGACATTTATAAACTGGAGAAAATCATGGCCAAGATCTTTGTTGTTGTTCTTGTTAAGTACCATCGAATCAATTCTGACCCATAGCCACCCTGTGTAAGTATTCCAAGGAGCAGCAGATGCTCTTGAACCACTGACCTCGCAGTTCAAATGACTTTGCAGTCTGACACATTAGCCCACAGCGCCACAGGGTGGCAAAGTAAATAGAAAGTAGGCAGAAATGTACAAAGGCAGTGATCTATCTGATGGTGCTGGTGGTGTGCTGCAGAGTCGGTTCTGACTCATAGTGACCCTGTACAGGGTTTCCAAGGCTGTAAATCTTTATGGGAGCAGAATGCCTCATCTTTCTCCCGTGGAACAGCTGGTAGTTTTGAACTGCTGACCTTGATGTTAGCAGCCCAATTCATAACCACTATGTTACCAGAGCTCCTTTTTTCATATAGATTCTCTAGGATAGTGCGTAAGGAGCCACCTGTCCAGCAATCTGCATCAAAGGTAGGCATATTCATAAGTGTTCCCTGCAAACCAAGTCAAGTGTGGGATGAAATCATTGTATATAGAAAGCTTCAATCAAATGATCTGAGTGTGAACAACATGCAAGCAAATGGACCAAATAAAATGACCAAAGGTTCAGTGAAAGAATCTGGTCACGACCCTATCAATACTGACAGTATTCCTAAGTGACATTCCCTCATTAATGAGACATCGAGCTTTCACAAGGGGGAAGGGAAAGATTACTCAAGAGAAATGTATAAGATAACTCACAGTGGCAGTTATGCAGGACAAATTGAGAGAGAGAGAGAGTATTAGATTTTCAAATCTTAAAAGTTTGCAAAAAGCCACCCAAGGTACAACAATTGGTCTTTATTCACACGGAGAAACAGAGGAAAGAAAAAAAGTCAGGCATTAGAGGAAGGAATGGAATGCATGGCTAATGGCCTTCATAAATAAACAACGGCTTCCTTTGCCTTGAGGTCAAAAGAACTGGATGCTACCCAGCTACCATTACTGATCATTTTGATCAAAGATTCTACAGAGAAATCCTGATCAGAAGGGGGAAATGTAGAACCGAATTTCTCACAAAATTCAAATTTTCTGGAGCCATTGAAGGTGGATGAACCCCTTAAACTATTATCCTGAGTTAATCCTTAAACCTTACCAAAAATGCTTTCTGAAGCCTTCTTTAAACCAATGTTGTTTTTGTTAAGTGTCGTCGAGTTGGTTCCCACCCATAGTGACCCTGTACAGGCTTTCCGAGGTTGTAAATCTTTGCGGGAGTAGAAAACCTTGTCTTTCTCCGGTGGAGCAGCTGGTAGTTTAGCTTAATTAGTAAAGAATGTCTGCCTTGAGCATTGTGCTCTTTTACAGTCTATGTGAAATCAAACTGACAACAGACACTGATAACGGCTAGCTAAGAAGCTTAAAGGGCACTGATGGGGGAGAAATAACTCAGAAACACGGTGAGAATGAGTTGCACCACTTGAAGGCTGTAATCACTGTCACTGAATTATGCATATAGAATTTGTTGAATCGGTGTATGTTTTCCTGTGTCTATTTTCAACAACATTATTGTTGTTGCTATTGTTGTTATTAAGTGCCATCGAGTCAGTTCCAACTCATAACAACCCTGTGTAGGGTTTCCAGGAGCAGCTGGTAGGTTTAAATCATGTAAAAGAAGAAAGGATTAGGCACCCTAAGATAAACCATGGCATTTCCCCCTCTCCTTCTAGGTTAATCATTTCTCTTGTGAAGGTTCCAATCATGATAGTTTACATCAGCCAAAATTCACTCAATTATTCTGAAGAGTTTTTCTTTTTTAATAGATTCTTTCAATTTACCCTCATTTTACAGATGAGTAAACTGAGGCACCCAGAGGGTAAGGATTTGCTGTAAACATCACAGATAGTGATAACTCTTTACCCAACCCCAACCCATTTGAACAGATAATCTGACTTTTACCCAAAGCTTAACTACTATGCTAGTTTGCCATCTACCCATTTTAACATTCAAGGTCTTTAAAATTAATACCCAAGCCCACTGCTGTCTAGTCAATTCCAACTCACTGCCACCATATAGGACAGAGTCTATCTGTCCAGAGGATTTCCAAGACTATAAACCTTTATGGAAACACACTGCCACATCTTTCTTCTATGGAATTACTGATGGGTTCAATCTGCTGATCTTTGGGTTAGCTGCCAAGCGCTTCACCACCGTGCCAACAGGGCTTATTTTAAAACTAATCATACATAATATTCATTTTTAAAAGCTAATAAAATTATTTATAGTTGAAATACACCTTAATTAAGACTTCCAATGTGACAATCAGGGGCTTGGGATTTTTTTGTCTGTATTTATTATTATTATTTGGTCTTTTTCATCTCCTTCTCTAGGCCTGTTTTTCTTACTCTCTTTAAGATGAAGACACATAAAAGGTGTCTGAGGTGTCTCACAGCTCGAACATTCTATGCCCCTAGCTGCAATGCCGTTAGAACTGCAAGGTCGGCGATTCAAGCTCACTTGCTGCTCCTCAAAAACCCAAATCCTGACTCTCGGCAGCACTTCACAAAGCTGCAATAGGTTGAATGCAGACAAAGACTGTTGTTGTTGTTGTCAAGTGCTGTCGAGTCGATTCCGACCCATAGCGACCCTGTATAGGGTGAGCTTGAACCACCGACCTTGCAGTTCAAAGGACTTTGCAGTCCGATGCATTAGCCCACAGCACCACAAAGATTATATCATAGTTTATTAGAAAATATTAATCAACCATCTTTTTTATTATTATTAAGAAGTGAAACTGACCCTAGCCATATAGAAAGTTGAAGAAAACTTAGCCCTCTTCTGACTTTGGCCAAACTCGCACTTAAAAAACGTGTAAGCGCCAGCTAAAACCCGGCAGACGCCTAGGGGAGCCTCTCAGCGCTCAGCGCAGTTCCCGGGTTCTCAAGGCGGCGAGGTCTGACTCCCGGAAGGCGTGTAGCGCGTAGCCTGGAGCCGCTCCGTACGGATTCAGACAATCCCTGGATCAGACTGACCTCTAGGGGCAGCGCGGCAATCCGCAGCCAGGGCTCCCTCACACACAAAAGGAACCACGGGAGGCTTCCAGCTGGAGCCAGCCAAAAAATCTGCATTGAGTGCTCTCAGATGCAGACACCACAAAGCCAAAACATTAACATTTTGCTTGTTATTTATTCAGCTTCTCTGTCTTTAATTCCTCCTCGCCAACTAGCCTCCAAATGTGTCTTTTCGAGTATCAAAGTGATCGCTTTGGATTAAAGTATTTCTTCTCAAAAGATACCTTAATTAAAATGCATGTGGTAGGGGGAAGGGTGAGGGGAGGTGCCCATAATCTTAATTCCTTTTTTTGGGAAAGGAAAGAAAAATAAAAGCTACAGGAAAGGAGAGATACCCTATTTTTAAGAGTTTTTATTTGTTCCTCTCTGGCAATTGTCCAAACACTTTAAATAAAGATGATGATATTATAATGCTGTTGTTGTTGTTGCTGTTGTAAAGTGCTGTTGAGTCAGTTCCAACTCATAGCAACCCTGTCTAGGGTGTCTGAGGAGTGGCTGGTGGGTTTGAACTAACAACCTTGCAGTTCAAACCGACCTTGAGGTCCAGTGCATAGCAGATACTATTCACTGGGTGCTTTTTATATATGCAAGGCACTGTTCTAAATGCTCTGTTGTTACTACGTACATTTTGGGGTCCTGGTGTGGTGCTGTGGGTTACTGCGCTGAACTGCAAAGTCGGTTTGAACCACACGGCCGGTGATTCACACTCACCAGCCGCTCCTCCAAAACCCTATGCAGGGTCATTAAGGCTCAGAACTGACTCAACAGCACTTAACAACAACAACATACAAATTTTACTATGAGGCAACCTAGGCACAGAGAGGCTAAGTAACTTGTTCAAGGTAACACCACAGGCAGGTAGCAGAGTTAGAATTCCACCCCAAGTAGTCACTCTCCACAGTCTCCTCTCCTAATGAGTACATTGTTGTTGTTGTTGGACATTACAGTTCTCTTTAAGTTGTACTCTACTAGACCATTATAATCCTCTTTAAATTGTAGCACTCCATGCACTTCTCAAACCTGAATATATTCTCTCTCAACGTCTTCACCCATTAATAGGAAAAAACTAGTACCACTTAGGTAACCTAGTACCCTCAGTTCACAAGGAAAAGGAGAGGGTTTTTTCCTAGGAGTTTAAGGTCGTGTCCCTTTGACAGGTAAGAACCCAACACTGGAGCTCAATCCCAGTCCCCAGTCATCTGGGCTTCACTTAGACAGTCCTTTGACATTCTTAGTCTAGTTGTCTCAACTCTAGAATGTTGTTGTTATTATTAAGTGCCATAGGGTTTCTTAGGAACAACTGAAGGGTTTTAATCACCCACCTTGTGGGTTTGAACAGCCAACATTGTGGTCTAGTGCTTATCCTACAGCGCCATACCAGGAGCCCAACACTCTAGAATGGGAACAAGTAAAATGCTTGTCATTAAAGTTATTATGAAATTGTTGTTGACTGCCATCGGCTGGATTCTGACTTAGGGTGATTTCAGGTGTTACAGAACAGAGCTATTCCTTAGAGTTTTCTTAAATGTAATATTAGCAGAAGCAGATTAGCAAACATTTCTTTCATGGTGTCCTGGACGGGTTCGAACAGTCACACTTTCAGTTAGCAGTTGAGTGAAAACCGTTTGTGCTACCTAGGGAACATGACATTACTGTTGTTAGGTGCCATCGAGCCAGTACCGACTCATAGCAACCTTATGCACAAGAGAATTTAACACCACTAGGTCCTACACAAACCTCACAACAGTTGCTCTGCTTGAGCCCCTTTTATTCTGCCACCACTGTGCCAATCCATCTCGTTAGGGGAATTCCCCTTTTTCACTGACCTTTCACTTTACCAAGGATGATGTCCTTCTCCAGGTACTGGTCCTTCCTGATGATATGTCCAAAATATGAAAGACAAATCTGGCCATCCTGGCTTCCAGGAAGCACTCTGGCTATACTTCTTCCAACTTGGATTGGTTTGTTCTTTTGGTGGTCCATGGTACTTCTAATATTCTCCTTCAACACCATAACTCAAATGCATCAGTTCTTCTATGGTCTTCTTTATTCATTGTTCAACATTTACAGGCATATGAGACTATTGAAAATACCATGGCTTGGGTCAGACGCACCGTAGTCCTCAGACTGATAACTTTGCTCTTGAACATTTGAAAGTGGTCTTGTGCAGCAGATTTGCCCAATGCAGTCCATCATTTGATTTCTTGTGTGCTGCTGCCTTGAGTGGTGATGGTTGATCCAAGCAAAATGAAGGTTTGAACAACTTCAATCTTTTCTCCATTTATCTTGATGCTATTTATTGGTCCAGTGGTGAGGCATAATGCAAGCGCCTCGTGACTTTTTATTGTGGTTGTTATCATTGCTAGTTGTGAACTTGGCTATGCAAGATGGCTGAGTGGAGGGTAATACTCTCTGAATAGTAAACACTAGCTGTTTTTGGTGATGGGAAAGGTAATAGTATATGAGGATAAAGTGTGAACAGCTTGACAAACTTAAACAATGTCACTAAAATGTACTCAAGAAAAAAGAGTCTTTTGGTACTTAAGATGGCATATATAAATTTGAAACAACAACAATGACAACCAAAAAAATACATGTGTGGGTATATAATCATGAATATAGGCATGTGTGTGTATCTGTGTGAGTATACATGTGTGTATGTATCAGTGTATGTATATGTGTATGTGACAGTATTGGCACAAATATAGTAAAGCATATAAGGTGCTTTCTGTTGTTGCTGTCAAGTCAGTTCTGACCCATAACGACCCTGTATAGGGTTTCCAAGGAGCAGCTGGTGAGCTTGAACCATCAACCTTGCAGTTCAAATAGCTTTGCAGTCTGGCACATTTACCCACAGTGCCACACAAAGACTTAGACATAGTCAAACATCTCACAAGACCGGTTTTCTAGATTTGAAGGATTAGGACTATAGTCTTGTAGAACATCTCAACCAATTGGCATAATAAATGAAGTTAATGAAGTTTGTGTTCTTCCTCCTAATTTAGTGAGTTATGTCTAGGATCTTAATAATTTGAGAGTGCCCAAAGCAAAAGCAAAAGTAAGAAAAGACATTAAGACAAAACTTATCTACAGAGTTTATCCAAAGTAAAAAACCAACCCATGGCCATCGAGTTGAATCCAACATATAGGGTTTCCAAGGCTACAAATCTTTACAGAAATCTTGCTCTAAGGAGCAGCTAATGAGTTGGAACTGCTGACCTTGTGGTTAGCACTTCAGTGCTTGTCCTACAGCACTACCAGGGCTCCTTTTATAGTGTACATGAGCCGTGACCCCGTCTGCCCTGAGACCAGAAGAATTAGATGGTGTCCAGCTACTCCTGAACCAATCTTTCTGATGAGGACCACAAAGATAGATTCTGGTAGAATGGAAGAAAAATGTGGAATAAAACCTCAAATTCCTAAAGCAAAACAAAACAGATTTACTGAACCAGTTGAGATGATAGAGTTCCCTGTGACAATTGCACTGACAATTAGCCCCAAAGGTCATCTTTTAGCTAAATAACAGAGTGACAAAACTAAGAATATCACCCATGAGTACTGCGTGCCTTTAAAAAACCATCTATTTAAGACCAAATAGTCAGCAATTACTTTAAAATAAAGAATGTAAGGGGATAGGGAAACTAGATTAATGGAAACAAAACAACCATAACAAAAATTATGAGAATGTTCACCCATTGTGAAGAATGTAACCCAGTGTTAGCAAACAATTTGTGTAGAAATTGTTAAATGGGAACTGCTATGTAAACCTTCTCAGCACTTAGCAACAAACAAATGTAAACTTTCATTGAAAGCACAATAAAATATTATTTTAAAATACAATTTAAAAAATAGTGAAAAGCTCTGACACTAGGCAAAAATATTTGCAAGAAAATGTCAGTGAAGTACATCCTGGAGGAGGTGCATGTAACCAGATGAGAAGAATGTGCTTCATGCCCCATTACATCTAGAACTGCACTCAGGGCTCAGTAGTTAAGAAGCATTTCTGTGAAAATGGTGCCTCTTGGAGCACAAACCCTTCTTGACAGATCTGGACAAAACAGTCAGACCACAGATCAATGATAAATTCTTGCTAACAGTTTCAAACTTGAATCTTGTCAGACCTGTTGACCTAAGTACCCATTTATAAGTGATGCATAAGGCAGAAGAGTATGTCAAACTGTGACATGCAGATGCAATCAGGAAAAGCAAAATTTGAGAATTTCTATAGGACCAATGAACCAGTTTCTTCAAAAACAGGTTACAGAGAACAAACAAGATGGCGGAGAGGGTGGAAGTGCAGTGAGGAGCTCCATCAGCAACAACACAGAATACTGGACCAAGCAAGCTTAGGGAATGGTGTCAGAACACTGAACCACATATAAAGGAATATTTAGAAGATTAGAAGGCTTACAGCTAGGGGAATTTGTAGCAGAAGTAAGAAATCCATTGCTTTCTAATTCAAGATGTGCAGGTGCTCCCAGAGCCTCCATCTTGGGTGAGACCAAGTGGATGAAGGATCAGAGCAGCCA
>NW_006408524.1:20042939-20054468 GCF_000296735.1 Chrysochloris asiatica
TGTGTGTGTGTGTGTGTGTGTGTGTGTGTGAGGGGGTTTCAAAACGTCTGTGGAAATTTTTTTATATTTAATTCAATTCTATTTTCCCACAAACTTTTGAAGTCCATATATACATATGTGTTGTTGTTGTTGGCATTGTTACTAAGTGCTATCCAGTCGGTTCCAACTCATAGCAACCCAGGATAGGGTTTCCGAGGAGTGACTGGTGAATTTGAACTGCCGACCTTGAGGCTCAAACCAACCTTACAGTCAAGTGCTTAGGCTACAGTGCCACACCAGGACATAGTTCATTCAATTTTACAGAATGAAAAAGAGAGGGTTAGAGAAGGTATGTAACTTGTGCAAGAGCCCAGAGTTAGCAAATTGAGAAGTCATGATTCACACTCTGAAGGTCTAACTACATAGTCCACATGAACATATCACCAGCATGCTGATAGGCAGTGTGGAGCCAACACAGGCTTTGGTGAAAAGAATACACGTTTGTTGTTATTGTTGTTAAGTGCTTTCAAGTCAGTTCCAACTCATAGCAACCCTGTATAGGGTTTTCAAGGAACAGCCAGTGAGCTTGAACCACTGACCTTGCGGTTCAAACAGACATTACAATCCAGCACATTAATCCACAGAGCCACACCAGGAAAACACTTTCTTGGTTGGTTATGTGCCATAGAGTTGGTTCTAACTCATAGCGACCCTGTATAGGGTTTTCAAGGGTGGAAATCTTTATGAGAACAGAAAGCCTCATCTTTCTTCCACAGAACAGCTGACCTTGAGGTTAGCAGACCAACTCGTAGCCACTACACTATTAGAGTTCCTTAGGAAGACATTGTTATCATTATTGTTGTCATTAAGTGCCATCAACTCGGTTCAAACTCATAGTGACTCTGAATAGGGATTCCGAGGAGCGGCTGGTGAATTGAACTGCCGACCTTGCAGCTCAAACTGACCTTGCCATCTAGTGCATTATCCCACAGCACCACACACCAGGACTCCGGAATAACACTTGTTGTTGTTGTTGTTGTTGTTGTTATGTGCCGTGGAGTTGGTTCTGACTCATAGCGACCCTGTACAGGGTTTCCCAGGCTGTAAATCTTTACGGGAGCAGAAAGCCTCATCTTTCTCCTGTGGAACAGCTGGTAGTTTCAAACTGCTGACTTTGCAGTTCTCAGCCCGATTCATAACCACTACGCTACCTAGAGGTAGGACAATCCAAAGATTTGTCTATACAGTCTAAATGAAAGATGGTGGAGGTTTGAACAAAGGAAATACCATGAGAAAGAAAATAGGAAGACAGATATCAGAAAAATAAGAATAAGAATAGGTTAAGTGTCAACAGAAGATTGGGCATAAAAGACTGGGAAAGAAATGGTCAAAGATAGTTCCCAACTCGGGAGGATATTTAGGAAGACAAATTCTTTCCCCTGGTGTTGGGAGAAGAAAGACACATGTGTTGTATTTGATGTGTAGCTATTTTTGTTGTTGCTGTTAGGTGCCATCAAGTCATTTTTGACTCATAGTGACACCTTGCTCATTCAGTCGTTGCCAGAGTGGAAGTGTGACGGAGTAGAACTGCCTCGTAGGGTTTTCTTGGCTGCAGTCTTTACGGAAGCAGATCTCCAACTCTGTCTCCCACTGAGCCACTGGATCAGTTTGAACTGTCATCACGTTAGAACCAAGCATTTAACCATTTGAGCCATGATGGCTCCCTTGTAGCTGTGCTTGGAATCACATTATTTGTTGTGGGATGTATTCAGATTTCTATGTACAAAAGGATGCTTTGCCTGGTAATTTGCATGCCATTGTCTATTTCAGTGAGAACTGGTGTGGCGCTGGAAGACAAGCTAACTGGACTGCTAAGAATAAGGTTAGCAGTTCAAACCCACCAGTTTCTCCTCGGAAACTATACAGGGCCACTGTGAGTTAAAACTGACTCGTTGGCACTTACGAACAACAACACAATGAAATTGAAAATAGACATGCCTTTCCAAGAGAAATAAGCTGACCTTGATGTACTTTTTTGTCTCGTCATTCAGGGATGTCATTGGATCCCATCTGTGAAAGTGATACAGACATAAGTCAGCACTCAACAGCCAGACCATCTGGAGACTGTGTGCAGAGGAAGAGGTTAACAAGGGCCTTGAGAGAGAGGGCAGACCTCCCCTATAGGTGAAAAATTGGATCCTGGTGCTCTTCACTAGTCTCTCCATGGTTTTAATTAGAGTTGGAATGAACTCTCATTTTATATGAGTGTGGAGTGCAGAAAAATGGCAGAGCATGCCTTGAACTCTGGGCTCCTGTTACTCTCTTTGAGTCATTTATACTTCACCATCTATCCGCAGATTCTGAAAACACAGCATCCTAGAAGCAGTAATGGAATCCTGCTGTGGCACTGTAGGATACGCACTGGACTGCAAGATAGTCTGAATCACAAGGTCGGCAGTTCAAACCCACCAGCCATTCCTTGGAAACCCTATACAGGGTCACTGTGAGTCGGAACCAATTTAACAGCACTTCACATCAACAGGAGTGGAGATAGTAATTCCTCTAGTGAGCTACTAATTTCTGACATTTTTCAGATTAAAAAATCAAAACTCAAAAGCCACATTAGCAGTCAAGGTACTAGTCCATTAACTGGGCTGATAGATGACTGGGCTTTTCAAGAATCCACTCTCAAATTTAACAGAGATGAGCATGATGGTTTGGCATTAATTGCCCTGAAGAGGGTGTCTTGTCCCTTTAATCCTGCACAGCACCAACACCACGTGATCTATTCACCCCCACTTGAGGAAAGCAAGAAGACAGGTTCCAAAATAATGACTTGACCTCAACATAGCTCCTTACTATAATTAGATGATCTTAGAGAGGGTTTGTTAGTACGTTGATTTTAAGGCCTGTTATGGAAGAAAGGAGCTCAGGTAGTGTAGTGGTTACGAATCGGGCTGCTAACCTCAGGGTCAGCAGTTTGAAACTACCAGCTCTTTTGCGGGAGAAAGATGAAGCTTTCTGCTCCCATAAAGATTAACAGCCTCGGAAACCCTGTACAGGGTCATTATGAGTCGGAACCGACTCCACGTCACATAACAACAACGACAATGGAAGAAAGGGCTGGCAATCTGCTTCTACAAATATTACAGCCAAGAAGACCCTGTGGAACTGCTCTACTCTGTAACACATGACATCATGGGTAGGAATCAACTCTACAGATTTGGTTTCTGAGTTGGGATAAATGAACACATCCAGATTTATAAGGCTCTAGCCAGCAATGTAAGAACTCAGCCTATGTGGGAATGGTCCCCAGGCTGGGGGCAGGCAGCAGAGTCGGTTCCAGAATCCTGATGAAGGTATGCTGGGCAAGGTGGCAGCGCCTATTAGTGCCAAGCCTGCCAGGAGCACTCAGAGACATCTGCTCACTCAGTAAGGCAGAGCCTCCAAACAGCAGGGAACATTCATTTAAAGGAACAAGATGAGTGGCTCCATGTTGCTGTCAGTTAAGCTCAGTAGAAGGTGTGCGTCCACACAACCAAGAAGAGAGCATCAAGAAACAGAGACAACCTTCTCCTCAGATTACAATTCTGCGTCTAGAACAGATTGAGTAGTATAAGCCTTTAGGGCCTGCTGAGAAGTTGCCAAAATGAGAAGGATGGGCACAGCAATGTGTCTCGTAGCCACAATCAGTTGTACCAGTAGGAGGCAGTCACCTTGGCAGAGAAGGAGTTTTGCTATAACAAAGTCACCCAGATAAAATGCAGTAGGATCAGATCAGCAGTGTGTTGTTGGGAGAATTTGGTCAGAAAATTGGCGTGACGGTTGATCAATGTGCATTATATGAGATGATTGATCTTAATTTTTAGTCACTTACTGGGCCAGCCACTGTGCTAAATACTAGGGACAGGAGAATGTAGAGGACTTAGGTCCCTATCCTTGAAGACTTAAGGATCTAGTGAAGGGTTGTTGTTGTTTAGTGTCATGGAGTTGGTTCCAACTCATAATGACCCAGTATACGGTTTGCCGAGAAGCAGCTGGTGAGTTTGAACCGCCGATTTGGCAGTCCAAATCAACATTTTGGTCCAGAGCATTATCCTGCAGCACCATACCAGGACTCAATAAATATTTATTTACAATCTGTGATAAGGTCTACAGTAATAGTACGAAAAAGTTCTCTGGAATTTAAGGGAAAACACAAAAAACTCCTTTTGGAGGAGAAAGATGATCAAGGAAAACTGCCCGCTGGAAGCGACAACTGGTTTAACATCATGTGAGATCAATTTACCAGGTTAAAAAGATGCATTCTCAGGAGTGGGAATAGGTACCACTAGACTGAAGACAGAAGGAGGATAATCTTCAGTTCCTTACTGTGGCTTCACAGAGAACAGGGTTCAAAGCTCTCAAATCCCAAAGGAAGGATTTAAGACACTCACGTGATTTGTTTTGTTGGTTCTGTCTCTTGAACTCTTGAATCAATTGTACAGATATGGATGAGAATGAGCAAGAAGATTAAAAAAAAAAAAAAATGCTTCCTTGTGCCTTACAAAAGCACAAGAAAGCAAACTTTCAACATACGGTGCTAAAATAAACCAACCTGAAGGAGCTGGTGAGTCAGTTCTGATTCGTGAAGATCCCATGTGTGTCAGATCTGTGTGCCATAGGATTATCAAAGACTTGTGTTTCAGAAGTGGGCTCTCAAGCCTTTTGAGGGAGGCTGAGTGCAGCTATTTTGAGACCAACCACCATAACTCTCATAAATTTCTATTTCCCTTAAGTTTCAATTTCCCATGCCCACCCAAGTGAGCCCCTCCTAAACCCCATCTTTGGCAAGACCTCTTAATAGCCTGAAGCCTGTGTGGAAGTGAGCTTCTGACTCTGGCGAGCAAGCCCCTCCTGGTTTGTCTTGAATAAATCTGTTCTTGCTGTTGGGCTATACTCTCTTGGTCTCATTTCTCTCATTTCACTCTAACATTTTTATTCCAAGGTGCCTCTGGATGGACTCAAACCTCCAACCTTTAAGTTAGCAGCCAAACATGTTTACTTTTGGTCCACTCAGGAACTCAAAGGAGCTAAAACAGCCACTATTAAATAACTCCCTCCCACTGAGCCTCTTAGACACATGAGCATATAACTTGCTGACCATAACTTTCATTACTGTAAGAACGATGTGGGTATTGGTTGATGAAGTATTCCAGTTTCCCACAAAACTTTCCAGTTACCTTGGAAAACCACCCTGATTGTTCTCTCATGATTATTTTTAAGAAATAGCTCATTGCTTACATCTCACTTCTTGCAATGAAGGGTGTTATGCGCCCCAGAAAATTCTGTTTTATTTTAAATGCTCATTTGGGAACTTTGCATTTTGTTTTGCTAACTCATTTGTAACTGAAGCTGAACAAATAACATATGATATGAATTCTATAAATTCTATGACTTTTTATTGTAGCGTCAAAGACTTCAACTCCCAGCTTGAGCTCTAGATTTTGTAGGATCACATGGTTTGAAGGTGTTGGAGCACTAAGGGTGAAATATCCCTAAGGAGAGCAATTGGGGCTTAAAAAGTTCCACAGTCATGGTTGGGACAAATCCTTTCACCCTTCTGTCTGCCTCACCAGCTACCTAGTAGGATTGGAGCTCAGGACAGAAGGGGAAATATAAAAAGGGGCTCTCCAGAATATAAAAATACCATGAAAATCCCCTCATGGTTTCCCTGTAGAATCTGCCATATAGTAGTATTTACTAGTTTGTTAGTGTCTCGGTGTGGCGCAGTGGTCTGCAAGGTTGGTTGGAACCTCAAGGTCTGTAGTTCAGGCTCACCAGCGCTCCTCACAAACTCTATACATGGTCGCTATGAGTCAGAATCGACTCGGCGGCACTTAACAGCAACAATTGGTCAATTACCATGTGACCAGCACTAGGATTGGTGTGGTACTGTAGGATAAGCACTGGACTGCTGACTGGTCAGCAGTTCAAACCCACCAGCCACTCTTTGGAATGCTTATTCAGGGTTGCTGTGAATCAGAACCAACTCAATGGCACTTTAACAACAACAATTTCTTAAGTACTTAGTTCCCTAGGCTTGTCTTCCTAGCCCCTCTGAATCTGGAAGCTCTACTGAAACCTGTCCACCATGGGTGACCTCATAAGTATTTAAAATATGGGGCAGAACACCCAGCTTCATAGCAATACCAAGCCACCCCAGTAAGACAAATGGACAGACGGACAGGAATCCTAGCATTTTGTTGTTTTTGTTGTCAGTTCTGACTCAGAGCATGTACTTAAGAAAATTGTTGTTGTTGTTAAGTGTCATCGAGTTGGTTCCAATTCACAATGGCCCTGTATAGGGTTTCTGAGGAATGGCTAGTGAGTTGGAACCACCAACCTTTCAGTTCAAGCCACCCCTTGTGGCCCAGTGCTTGTCCTACAATGTCACACCAGGAAACCAGCCAATGAAAAATGTAAGGAACACAGCACTACATTGATGAATATAGTGACGGAAGATGAGCCCCCCAGATTGGAAGACACTCAAAATACACAGCGGCCACAACAGTGGGCTCAGTGGTTGGACTCATAACAAGGGTCATGAAGATGTAGGACCGGACAGTATTCTTTCTGCTGTTCATAGGATCGCCATGGGTCAGAACCAACTTTATGGCAACTGACCACACTGGGAACTCTTTGGGACTAGAATTTATTGACAAGGGGCAGGGTCGCCAGATAATTCATAATATACAGGACTGTTGTATATAATGGAGATTTATACAATACAAACACCAAGAGGGTTTCCATTGAGAAACTAGTAACAGACTTTCAGCTAAGGGCTCTCCACTCCCAGCATTTCCATCTTTCCTTATTACTCACCCCAACTCTTTTACACATAGACTTCTCATCCTAGAGCCCCTTGGGGTTTCTGGTGATCTGGACCCCTCTTGGACATTCTAAATTATAGATTTCTCTGCTCTATGTTAACTATCAGAGAGTTTCCTTTATTGACAGCTAGAGGAATACAAGATACTTCTTGAAAGAAAGACGAGCAAGAAAAATCAAAAACAAAAACATTGGTCTGATCGGCTACTACAAGAACAAACAAGCTGTTCACCTGGGAGCCATCAAGACAAGCAATCAAGTTCCTTCAGGACAAACCCCCCTCCAAGACTGAAACTCAAAGGGAACACACGAGCAGGCATGTAAGCTCGCTGGTGACCACGTTGGTCTACTGGTGAGTGGAACTGGGGGGTGGGGGGAAGGTAGCAATGAAGATATGGGCTGAGCTCAACCACATTCCATAGCCCCCAATCAACCTGGAGATGAGAGCAAGAAGAGGAAGGGCTTATTGGTCTGCTGTGTGGTGAGACCTGGGGACTCCTGAGCCCATCTACAAGGACCTAGCCATGTAGTGCTAGAACTGAGAGTGAAGCATCCAGCTAACATGAAGTGAGAGGAGACACACAAGAATGCCCAAGCTTGTAGATAGTACCCATTTGACCTAGCTTCGATGGCATTATGATCACAACTTGATGAAAAGAACTCGCCAAAAATTTTTGATAAAGGAAACAAGTGTAAATTGCTACAGTTTGATGAATTTGACCTATATTTATGGATCTAGTAGCTCAAAATACCAACTGAAAGGGAAGGAGTCTTTACATCGAGGATCAAACATATCCCCTCTGTGCACAGGGTTGATAGCGATAGCATCTCTCATACCTAAAATGGGGGGTGGAGGGTGGCTATAAAGGCACGAAGTGACTGGTTTACAAGTTTTCAAGAGGGAGGTTAGTTTCAGAGTGTGTGAGGAAAGGTAGAATCCCCCACTGAATAGTGTTCATCTTGTCTAGATGGGTCTGGTGAAAGGAGATGGGGATAAAATTCTTGTGATTCAACAGCAAATAATTGTTATGACAATTGCGATTGTCACAACTGTAAAGGTAGAAGTTTTGTAACATAAAGGGAGGAGTAGTTAATCTTAAATTCCAGGAACAGAGGACCCTTAGACCATCAAGGGAGAAGAGCATGAGCAGAGCATGGGACACTATCCACAGAAGCAGTGACATCAGAGATGGAGGCAAAGATGAGGACATGGAGAGAGGGAGCAGCTGAGGACTCTAGACTCATGGAAAGAGAAAAACTGTCTGCTGGTGGCCAGGAAGCAGGCTTGCAGAATGTGCCCTTTGGTTGTTTAAATGATTATATATTCCTGAGTGGTTTTGTATACATATAAAGAAGGGGAATAAACCACACACACACACACACACACAGAGGAAATAGAAACAAATTCTGTTGAATGATGATGCACAGAGGGGATTGTAGTCATTGCAATGAACGAAATATGATAGGATGAGTGCAAAACTGATTTTCTCCCAAGTAACCTGTCACTCAATTCACAATAAAAGCTTTAAAAATAAATAAAGAGCTTCCATTATTTCATGACCCAGTAAATTATTAAAAGCACTGTTTAATGCTAAACTCTAGTTCTATTTGCTATTCCGAGATTATTCCCCTATTGCCATTTCATTGAGATTTCAAGGAAGAGGAAGAGATAATACCTTGTCTTCCATCCAATATCATGTTTCCATGTTTTGTTCTATCCATGTGTCAGTATCTTAATTCCTTCTAACTGCAAAGAAAGGAGACTTGGTGGTGCTGTAGGTCAAGCACTGAGGCGATAACTGCGAGGTCAGGAATTCAAGCTCCTCAGGAGAAAGATGAGACTTTCTACTCCCATAAAGATTTACAGCCTCGGAAACCCTACACAGAGTCTCTGTCAGTCAGAAACAGCTCAATGGCAGTGGATTTAAAATACGAAGACGATACTAATACACTTCCCATTCGTTCTAGTTCTCTCCCCTTCCACCTTCCACTTGGTAGGTAATCTGCACTTGACCATTTTGTCACCTCCTTCCTTTCCCACTATTTTTCCTTTCCCCTCTGCTTTCTTTCATTCTTTCATTCTTCTCTCCTTTGCTTGCTTATAATCACACCATGTTTGTTTAGTTTGTTTGTTTTTTAGTTTGTTTTTTGACTAAAAGACATATTCTATAGATTTTCATTTGCTTTAGAGTTTGACGTTGCCATTCAATTTTATTTGTGAATAATGAGCTGGTATCGTCTCAGCTTTTCCTTTCTCTCATGTATACCATCTTATGTGTGGAGTCCATTGATCCCACCAAGATCTTTAAGGACCCTTCATGTACAGAACAGCTTTTATCAAGGACTTCTTCCACTACCTTTCTCCCACACCCTGTTTTTGTTTTGTTTGTTTACTTTTATTCTCTCTTCAGACATATTTCTATGAAAGGCTTATAAGAGGCTAATCATTCCTGACCCATGTATATTTGGCTTTCATTCTTGATTGGTAGTTTCATTAGAATATTAGGCTTGAAGTATTTTCTCTCAGGTTTGTGAAGGCAGCTCCCATTTCCGTTTAGCATTACTAAGGAGCTCTGGTAGTGTGGTGGGTTGTTTGATACACTGCTAACCACAAGGCCAGCAGTTCCAACTCACCAGCAGCTCTACGGGAGAAAGATGAGGCGTCTTGCTCCTGCCTCAGAAACCCTATACAGGTTTGCTCTGAGTCAGAACTGACACGAAAATCCACAACTACCTCCACCACCAATGAGATGCCCCATACCATCCTGATTCTCATTCTTCAGAAGGTGGTCTGCTTTGGTTCATTCTTTTGAAATTTTTACTTCATCTCTGGTTTTCTATCCATATTTGGTTTTCTCACATTTGATTATGCACTAAGGGAAGCAATAAGACTTATATCTTTCTTAATTCTGAGACATGTTTTCCTATAATTCCCGATCATATTTTCTATAGCCTCATATGCATTTGAAAGTTGGACAATGAATAAGGAAAACTGTAGAAGAATTGATGCATTTGAGTTATGGTGTTGGAGAAGAATATTAAAAGTATCATGGACTGCCAGAGAACCAACAAATCTATGTTGGAAGAAGTACAACCAGAATGCTCCTTAGAAGCCAGGATGTCCACATTTCATCTCTCATACTTCAGACATATTATCAGGAGGGACCAGTTCCTGGAGGACATCATGCTTGGTAAAGTGCAGAGTCAGAGAAAAAGAGAAAGACTGCCAATGAGATGAATTGGCACAGTGGCAGCAGCGATGGGCTCAGGCACAGCAATGATTGTGAGGTTGGCACAGGACCAGGCAGTGTTTCATTCTGTTGTGCATAAGGTCATTAAAAGTCAGAACAACATAATCCCCTGGAAAACACTGTACTGATACACTTCTTCTCTTCTCTCTTATAGTAAGTGAATATTGAGCCTTACGTATAGGTTCACTCATCTCTGAACTTTTCATCTTGTGTATTATACTACCTGCTGCCTTTGTTCTATATCCTAAGAGATTATTTTAATTTCATTTGCAAACCATGCTAGTGCAGGTTTTATATAAGCAGTCGTGCTTTTAATCTTCAATAATTCTTACATGTTCTCTGATACGTATTCACAGGTTTTCTTTCTTATTTTTTTCCAGTTTTTGTTTTTGCTTTTGTTTGGATTTTTATTATCATTCTTTTTCTAAATCATAATCAAATAGTTTTTAAAGTTCTTTTTCTAAAGTTTCTTGAATGAAAGGCATGATCTCTGGGGGAAAGCTGTTCAATCATATTCTCTTAGTTCTTGTTAATGCTACCAGATTTTTCTTTCTCAACATTTTGATTTTTCCCATTTATGAATAAATGATTGGATGGTGGCAGGGATGGGTTCCTCACAACTTTACAAAGTAGATTTTCCTAACAGACATCTCTGAATGGGACTGTGGTAACATGGGCACGCTGTATTGCATAACAGATTCTTCTCTACATAGTTGGTTGAGCTAGGCAGGTAGAGGCCAGGCCATGCTTGTCTCCAACTTTAACCCTGACAAAACACTGGATTTTAGGAATCCAATACCTACAGTAGGAGCCAATGCCCTGCCTATACAGATAGTTCCATTTCATGTGTGAGCAGGCTTTTACTTCTAGCTTGGGGCTGAACCCACTGCAGCCAGGCCCTCTGTAATCACAGGGGCTAGAGGAGGGAAATGGAGGATTTGGCTCAGATGCTGTTCCAAATATAGCCCACAGTCATATGTGCTCTTCATTTTGGCCAGTTCTAAACTTGGAAACTCTGAGGGCTGAAAATTGCCATGAAATGCTTTGTTTTGGATTTTAAGTAAAACTGGACACTTTTATTTCTCAGGACCCAGAACATTTAATCATGAAAATGTGTGTTTATACATTCATATATATAAACATATATGTGTATATATATACAATTATGTCTGTAATTATTTATAGGATGTAGTCATATATGTATGTATGTATATATATATATGTTTTTTGTTGTTGTTAAGTGCCGTTGAGTCAGTTCCAACTCATAGCAACCCTGTATAGGGTTTCCAGGGACCACCTGGTAGGCTTAGACTGATCTTATGGTTCACAGTCCACCGCTTATCCTACAGTGCCACACCAGGACTCCATGAATATATATATGTACATATGGTGAAGTTCTGGTGTGGTGCTGTGGGTTAATGTGCTGGAC
>NW_006408524.1:20054568-20099191 GCF_000296735.1 Chrysochloris asiatica
TATGTTTTTTGTTGTTGTTAAGTGCCGTTGAGTCAGTTCCAACTCATAGCAACCCTGTATAGGGTTTCCAGGGACCACCTGGTGGGCTTAGACTGCTGATCTTATGGTTCACAGTCCACCGCTTATCCTACAGTGCCACACCAGGACTCCATGAATATATATATGTACATATGATGAAGTTCTGGTGTGGTGCTGTGGGTTAATGTGCTGGACTGCAAAGTCAGTTTGAACATCAAATTCAACAGTTCAAACTCACCAATCACTCCTTGGAAACCCTATACAGGGTCGCTATGGGTAGGAACCAACTCAAAAGCTCTTAAAACAACATTATATATAACCTTTTATTGCTGTATATACATGTGTGTGCGTGTGTGTATATATATATATATATATACACACACGCACACACACACATATAATATATAATGTGTTGTTGCTGGTCAGTGCTATAAAATCAGTTCCGACTCATAGCGACCTTGTATAAGGTTTCTGAGGAACAGCAGGCCTTGTGGTTGGCAACTCAGTTCTTATCTTATTCTGCCACACCAGGACTCCATATAATGTTCATTTGTACGTTATTTACAGAAACATTTACTAAACAAAAATATCAAAGTGGGAAACTATTTTTCTGAGCATATCTTGTATGTAAGTCTGCATATTTTGGGAGGCAGTGTTTCTGTCCCTCTAACCCTCCCCTAAAGAATTCTGTGCCCTTCGATTTACACCACATCAAACGGCAGTCCTGGCATCCTCTAGGAAATCATGTTCCTTTAAAATGTTCTTTGAGTTTGGGGAACAAAAAGAAGTCTGGTATGGCTAGATGTAAGGTGGATGGGGGTAAAGTTTCCCAATGAAATTCTTGAAATACAGCCCTGCTATCTGAACCGCAAGGTCAGCAGTTCAAAACTACTAGCTCTTCCGCAAGAAAAGATGAGATTTTCTGCTCCTGTAACGATTTACAGCCTTGGAAATCCTGTACAGGGTCGCTATGAATCAGAACCAACTCCACGGCACATCACCACCACCACCACCCTTGAAGAATGAACAGGTGCATTGTTGTGATGGGAAAAAACTCCTCAGTGCAACGTTCCTGTCCTTTTTCTCATTGGTGCAGTTTCCCATTTTCTTCAAATTTCTACATAATAAATTCTTGTGATCCTTCTCAATGAGACAATCTATCAAAGCTAGCCGCTTTAGCTCCCTCAAAAACAGTTGTCATAACCTGAGCTGACTTCTCTTGCCTTGACTTTAACTTGTCCATAAGATCCCTTAGAAGACTGCTGTTTTGATGGGACCTTGTCCTGAAGGCACTCTAACAAGACTAAGACAAGTGTATTACCAAGAGAACTTGCCTGCAGCCGTCTGCTGAGAACAGAGACAAGCTTTGTTTGGAATATACCTGTGTGTCTATGAACTGGAGCCCTTGTAGCAGTACTTTTTGACTCACCCTCACGTGACTGCTGATGTTGGCCCTGACCATCTTGCTGTGGTAGGATTCTTCACTGAAAAGTTATTTTTCTCTCCCCTTTCCCTTACCGAACCCTGAAAAGTAGTCGCTAATGCAGTCCACAACTAAGGAATGAGGAGAAGTGTTCCCCACAGTCTCCACATAAATTATTTGTATTTCTTCTGCTCCGGTGATTTGCCTCTTTTCCCTCAGAAATCCCTTTTCAAAAGACATTATGCAAGACAATGCAAGGTTGTTGTTTTGTTAAAGAAAAATATAATGACATTTCTATACAACGTTACTGATCTGTCCATCTGAGACATACATTTGAATCATTCATTCCACAAAGCTAAAATTCAATTATGACTACAAATACACCAAGCCTTGTGAAAAAACTTAAGGATCAGTAGTAATATGCAGTTCCTAATGAGTGGGAGATAGATACCCCATGAAGGTCACCAAGGAACAGAGGCATGCCAAAGGTCCAGAGGCTGAAAGTGATGAGGGTCTTGCCCAGAACTGCCACAGAGATAGGTTTCCCATTGAGATGGCAGGTTCAGACTTTTAGTCTCCTGAACTGTGAGAAAATGTATTTCTGGCCTGCAAAGCTACCCACCTGTGTTGTGTTACAGCAAGACTAAGAAACAAAGACATTCCCTTTGCTCCTCAGGTCAGTCAATGGCAACTGCACATTTTCAGTTTGCATGTCAAAATCCTTGAGCACCTTTGGTTCCTCTCTGTTCCAATCTGTTGGCAAACTCTGTCAGCAGAACTTTCAAAGTGCATCTCAGTCCAACCTCTTCTCACTATCTCAGTGCTCTTATGAATCACCACCATTGTTTAGCCCCAGAACTATTCAATAGTCTTTAATGTTTCTTTGCTTCCTCTTGGTTCATTCCAGTCCATTTCCCACACAGTAGCCAGAATGTTTCTGCTAAAATGTGAGTCAGGTAATGTGATTTCTTTGCTGAGAACTTACCAATGACATCCAGCTCAAGAAGGAATAAAATCAAGCCCTTTATTGTGGCTACAGTTCCCTACAGAGGGCTCTTGATAGTCACTCTGCCCTCATTTCCTACTTTCCTACCATCCCCTGTTCACAAGTCATACTGACCCCTTGCAAATCCTCTAGCATGTACTTCCCATCAAAAGGCTGTTTTGTCTGCTTCTTTGTATTTACCCGACAAACCCTAACAATTATTTTTAAGAAAATGTTCTGTCAGATTGCAATAGTGGAAGAACAAACTGTGGTCACTGGTCACCATAACCTGAGCTGATCTCTCTGCCTTGAATTTAACTGACCAGCAGATCCCCTGGAAAACCACTGTTTTGATTGGATCTTTGTTATTTCACATCAAGGAGAACAACTGTCTGCAGGTCCTGCCCTTCCGTGGCCCCTGGTCCTACCACTGCTTATCTGTCACACTAGGCCCTAAACTTCTTCTGTCTACCCTTATCGCCCACTAATAAGGGTTTCCTGGTATAGCCCTGTAGGATAAACACTGGACCACAAGGTTGGTTTGAACCACAAGACTGGTAATTCAAACCCACCAACCACTCTCAGAAACCCTATACAGGGTCACTATAGTTGAAACCAAATTTGACAACACTTTAAGAACAATAACAAAGGGTTTTTATGGTACTTGTTTTGAGTGCTGATGATGGTTCTTTGTTTTTCCCATGCCATGAAATGGGTTGGGTTCAGGAAGGAATCTGAAAACACATCCTGATTAACAACATTATCCAGACCAGTATGGACTTATCTATTTGTTTCCCCACCTAACCATGGTGCTGTAAGATGAGCATTCAACCATAAGGTTGGTTTGAACTGAAAGGTTGGCAGTTCAAACTCACCAGCTGCTCCTTGGAAACCCTATACAGGATCATTATGAATTGAACTGACTCAACAGCACTTAAGAACAACAACATCAACTAACCCAATAAATGACATCATGATCAATGGAGTAAAGATGGAAGCTGTGAAAGACTTCATTTTGCTTGAATCCACTATCAACACTCACAGAAGCAGCAGTTAAGAAATCAAATGACGTACTGCAACTGTAAAATCTGCTGCACAAGATTTCATTCAAGTGTTCAAGAGCAGAGATGTCAATTGATCCAAACCATGGTATTTTCAATGACTTCATATGCATGTGAAAGTTGGACAATGAATAAGGAAGACCAAAGAAGAATTAGTGCAATTGAGCTATTTTATTGGAGAAGAACATTAAAAATACTATGTATTGCCAGAAGAACAAACAAATCTGTATTGAAAGAAGTACCTCCAGAAAGCTCCTTAAAAGACTCATGCTTCGGACATATTATCAGGAGGGACCAGTGCCTGGAGAAGGACATCATGCTTGGAAAAGTGGAGGGCCAGTGAAAAAGAGATAGACCCCCAACAAGATGGATTGGAACAGTGGCAGCATCAATGGGCTCAAATGAAGATGATGTTGACCAAGCAGTGTTTTGTTCTATGAGTCAGAACCAATTTGATGGCACCTAACAACCACGACATCACCTAACCCAGTGTTTTGCTGAGAAATTGAGCTTATTGTGTTTTTTCTCTGAGCCAACATATCATTCATTTGTTGTTGTTGTTGTTAAGTGCCATGGAGTCAGTTCCGACTCATAGCCACCCTGTACAGGGTTTCCGAGGCTATAAATCTTTACAGGAGCAGAAAGCCTCATCTTTCTCCCATGGAAGAGCTGGTAGTTTTGAACTGCTGAACTTGTGGTTCACAGCCTGATTCATAACCACTATGCTAGGATTGAGAAAATCTGAATACAAAAGCAAGGTTATAAACTGGGAAATATTTGTATCAGTTATATTATGCTGCCTTGGAATAAATAATCAAACCAATACATATTGACTTGCTGCCTCATAGCTAACAGATCAGCAAATGTTGTTGTTGTCAGCTAAGAAAACTCAACTTGTAAAAGCGAAACTGGGGAGCCCAAAGCATATTAGATAAGGAAGATTTCAGCAAGTTAATGTGGAATGAGGATGGATATTTAAGTGAAAGACCCATCTTTCCAAAGCGAATGTGAGAATTAAGTAAGGCAAGAGAAAACTAAAGTCAAAATAGAGGTGATCTTTTTTTAATTAATTAAAGGTGCTTTATTTTATTTCTTTTTTCTGGGTGGCTTCCTGCAAGAAAATAGGCTTAGTAAAAAAACAAGATAGTACTGGTATTTTATGTAGTGGTAACACAGAGAAATGTAATCATTAAATGCTTAAACATAAGACTAGTTCATAAAAGCAAACCCTCTCTTCTCTCAATTGCTTTTGCAAAAACTGTTTCTGCCCAAGAACAGTCTCAACAGTAAGTGCAAATGAGCATGTGGTTATTATGCAAGGAGAATGCTGTTCTCCAGCAGTGATCTGGCATCAGAAGAATTCAGCAAGACTGGTGAGAGCTCAGACACAAGAATGAATTTTTTTACTTGGAAAGTTCACTGGTTTTGATTGATAGGGTTTCCATTTTGATGCTTATGTTTCTGTTGGCATGCAATACTTGACAATTTTAAGAACCATTCTAACCTAACCTGGAGTCCTGATGTGGCACTGTGGGTTAATGTGCCAGACTGCAAAGCCGTTTGAACTGCAAGGTCGGCGATTCAAGCTCACCAGCTGCTCCTCGAAAACCCTATACAGGGTCGCTATAGGTCAGAATCGACTCTACGGCACTTAACAACAACCTAACCTAACCCATTATCATTGAGTTGATTCTGACTCAGAGTGACCCTTGTTTTTGTTGTTAAGTGCTGTCAAGTCAGTTACAACTCATAGTGACCATGTATAGGGTTTCCGAGGTGTCGGGGGCTGGCCTCGACAAGGGGGTTCGGTTCACAAAGTTGGGAGATCTGGCAGTGACAGAGATAGAGAAAGAATACACACAAAGACACAACAAGAGAGACAAGAAGACACGAAACCAGAGTGGATGCAACACTGGTGGGCAGACCCTGGACTACCAGCATCGTGGCCCCTGCAGGCAGTAAAGCACCGCCCTGCAAACCTTAACGCATGCCTTGGCAGCTGTAACGCCTCGCATGCCAGCCATAACGCATGCGGGCTTCAGTCTGTGCCCCAGTTTTATTTTGGGGAGGAGCTTTACACAAAGGAAGGCGGGGTTTGTTAAGACGGGGTACAGAAGTGAAATGTGATTAATCGTTCAACACAGGACACAAGGATTTACAGGTACAAATTCTAAAACATACATCACAAATTGTCTTGATAATCTAACATCCTTAATTTTTCAGAAATTCAAGCAAATTATTATATGGCACTTTTGAGGTTTGAATCCCAAGACCGCAACTTGGTTTCTCCCATTTCTCCAGGCTAATTAACATACCTATAGCACCTAATCTCGAATGGGAACAAGGTGAAAAGGTTTGGGAGGAGTCCAGCTGTGTCGGCTGCCAGGGCCAGGTCTACAAGAGGAAGCAAGACCCCTAGGTGAATGGGCTGCACCTGGAAGCAATTTAAGACAGCAGTCCTTTTGTTCTTTTTAAACAAAAACCTGGAAGTCACCAATCTACTTTGAGTTAATTTTTTTGGCTGCCTGGTCCCAGCAAACTTGCTTTTGGAACTTTTTACAGTCTCGGCTTTAGGAGCAGTTTAATATTTGTCCATGGGTATCAAGGGCTCATGTAATAAGTTAATATCAAACATAACTGAATAATTTAATAAAGAACAGTTTGGACGAGTTTGCCCAGTGGCCAGAGTTTGTTCCTCAGAGAGATTTGTTCTTAGAACCTTAAGTACAGCCAACACAGTGGAGACATTAAGAGGGGCACATAAGAAACCAGTTTCTCAGAAGCTGCAATTACAGGGGTTCGAAGCATAGCAGGAATTAATAGGACTAAAGAGAATTATACAGAGCTGGCCCAACAGTGAGTTCGTAAAAGCCAATGAACCCGGAACGTCCAGAGGTTACTTCCTTGAGCCCACAGGGTCTCTGGCCAGCAAGTCGGAGCGTGGCCACGTGCTGGATTTTTTGTCCATGACACTGGTCCTCAACACCCCAATACCTGTGGTCTGCAACACCGAGGAGTGGCTGGTGAGCTTGAACTGCCGACCTTGTGGTTCAAATTGGCCTTGCAGTCCAACGCATGAACCTACAGTGCCACACCAGGACTCCAAGGGTTGAGGCTGTAAAGCCTTATGGGAACAGAAAGCCTCATCTTTCTCTCACAAAGCAGCTGAGGCAGGAAAAATGAAGTTTTGTGGGAAGAAAATGAAAACTCAGAGACTCCACTGTTGAATATTGCAAAAGCCTAGGGGAGATGTGTTGAAGAAAAGCCAGTAAGTAATCCTCATTCCTTCCTCCGAATCAGTTCCTATGTGCTTCCTGCATTTTCCAATGTCCTTTAGGGAAACAGAAGCATCCATTAAATGCCTCCTAGCATAGGGTCTAAAACATCCAGTAAAGTGAATCCCAACAGGTTAAATCTAGATGTCTAGATGGCTCCTATAATCAGAATGAATTGGTTTAATAACCTCAATTGTTATTTTTCTTGCTTTTCTTTTTCTTTTTTAAACTAGCTGATTCCTATTTGTGAATGAAAGTTTATATCTGTGAAGACTCTCTAGTTTGTACAGAGAGGTTTCAGGTAAGTAAGGTTGGTGGTTCAACCCAGAGGCATCTCAGAGCGAAAGGTCCCAGCCTTGAAATCCCTAAGGAGTAATTCTATTCTGAACACATGTGATCCTCATGACTAGAATTGAGTCAGTGACAAATAACAACAACAATACATGTATTTCAAGGTATAGTATCTCTTTTCAATATAACGCACACATCCCAACCTCAGGTTGTAGATAACTGTCCACAGTTCCTCACATTTCCAGAGTTTCACAGTGGTTGGTATGCAAGCACATGAAAGTATACACATTGCAGCAAAAGCTAGAAACATTCCCAAGAATCCTTGGAGGCCACATTCCTGGCAGGCACATAATGTAGATTTGAGTTCCTAAATGGAAAAGGATCTTTATAAGGGAGGCAGCACATCTAAGGGGACTGGGTTCCCATCCCAGATAAGCAGTTGGCTCACTGAGCAAGTTATTTGACTTCAGGGTTTGCTTTTTTCCCCTTTAAATTTGGTTGTTGTTGAGAATATGTACAGTAAAGCATGCACCAATTCAACAGCTACTACATATATAATTTACTGACATGAATTATATTATTTGAGTTTCCAACCACTTTCATCCTCCTTCTCTCAGTTGTTCCTTCCTCGTTAACATGAGTTCGGTGCCCCCTAAGAATCCCATCTAATATTTCTTGTGCTGCTCTTGTCCATTTGATTCCACATAGAGAATTCTTCTGTTGGCAGATTTATAAACTTAGTTGATAATCAGCATTTAGTTTTCATCCACATTGACAGTACGTTTTCAAACGTGATGACAGGTACATAAATCACCAGTGTAGAGAGCCTGTTTGGTGGATCTTCATGCTCATTGTTTTCTGGACTACCCCACAAGGATACAGTCCGGGACATTCCTAATTCCTTTGACCCACACAGCTTTGTCAAGCCCGGTGTCAATTTGCATGTCTGGTGTCCCCATCTCTTTCGTGGCAAATTTCCGAATCTCCTTGAGTGCTTAAGGGGCTCTTCATGGATGTGCTTGTGAGTGTTGATGGTGGACTCTGGTCACCACTTTGCTGATAGCAGAACAGCTCTTCTTCTCACAACCCAATTTTGCAGTCATAGAGAGGGGACCGGTTGGAAAAGCTGATCCAATATAGATAATTCTTACAAGATCAAAATGCTTAAAAGGCAGACCTTTTCCACTCTTTGAAGTAAACTATTGTTCAGTTTTAAGAAGACATTTTGGGATTTTTTTTTTTTTTTTAGTTTTTATTGTGAATTATGTTTTAGTTTTCAAGGGAGAACATTATCTTTACCTTCATCCTATCGTATTTCATTTCATTGCAATGATTACAATCCCCTGCATGCATCATCAAACAACCAAAGGGTACGCCCCGCACACCTGCCCCCTCACCTCCAGCATACAGCCCGTCTCCCTCCCTGAGTCCAGAGTTCCCAGCTGCTCCTTCTCTCCACGTTATCATCTCTGCCTCCATCCCTGGCATTACTGCTTCCCCAGCCAAAACCCCCACACTTTGCTTTTCTCCCTTGATGGTTTCAGGGATCTCCGCTCCTGGACAGCAAAATCAACCATTCCCTCCTTTTGTTACAAAACGTCTGCCTTTATCTTTCCAACACTCACTGTCAGACCTGATAGCAATAATTTCCTATCCAACCACAGGAGTCTTATCCCCATCACCTTTTATCAGCCCCATCCAGAGACAGGTTGGAAACAACTCAGTGGAGTTCCCTATTGAAAGTCTGTAAGCCAGTCACTTCTTACCTTTGTAGCACCCCCATTTTGGGTAGCCAATGTCTACGTTACTCATCCTAGTTGACCCTGTGACCCAAGGGGGTGGGAATGAGCCTCACTGTAAAGATTTGTTCACTCTTTTGCCCTACTGCATCCACAAGCATAGGTCAAATTCATCAAATTGTAGTGGATTACTAATTTTTTCCTCTTCTTTCTTCCTCTAGTTGAGTTCTGATCATCCAGCCATTGAAGCCAGGTCAAATGAATACTATCTACAGATGTGGGTGTTCTTGTGCATCTCCCCTCACTTCATATCAGCTGACACTTCACACTCTGCTCTAGTCCTCTGGGGCCATCTCCCTGTTCCTGAGCCCAGGAGTCCCCAGGTCTCGTCATACTGCTGGCCAACCAGGTCTCAATCCAGGTTAACAGGAGTCTATCGAATGTGGTTGGACTTAGCTCACAACTTCATTGCTATTTTTCCCCCACTTCCCCTTATCGGTGACCAACATAGTCAGCAGCAAGATGACATATTTGCTCGTGTATTCCACTTTAGTCTCAGTCTTGGAAGGGGGTTTGCCTTGAGGGGACCTGACCATTTTCCTTGTCAGATGGATCTTGGCTGAAAGTAGAGAATACCAGAAAGATATTTACCTGTGCTTTACTGAGTATGGGAAAGCTTTTGATTGTGTGGATCATGACAAACTATAGACAACATTGTGGAGAATGAGTATTCCGGAACACTAAACTGTGATCATGAGGAGCCTGTGCATAGACCAAGACGCAGTTGTTTGAACAGAACAAGAAAACACTGAATAGTTTAAAACAGGAAGGTGTGTGTCAGGGTTATATTCTTTCACCATACTTATTCAATCTGTATTGCTGAGTAAATAATCCAAAAAACTGAATTATATGAAGAAGAATGTGGCATCAGGATTAGAGGAAAACTCATTAACAACCTGCAATATGCAGATGATACAACCTTGTTTGCTGAAAGCGAAGAGGACTTAAAATACTGATGAAGATCAAAGACAACAGCCTTCATGACCTTCACCTCTACGTAAAGAGGGAAAAAAAATCCTTATCACTGGACCATTAAATAACATTATGATAAATGGAGAAAAAACTGAAGTTGTCAAGGACTTCATTTTGTTCAGATCAACCATCAACACTCATGGAAACAGCAGTCAAGAGACCAAATGACGCATTGCATTAGGCAAATCTGCTGCACATGACCTCTATAAAGTATTCAAAAGCAAAGATATCAATTTGAGGACTAAGGTGTGCCTGACCCAAGCCATAGTATTTTGTATAACCTCATAAACATGTGAAAGTGGTACAATGAATAAAGAAAAACATAGAAGATATGTTTGAGTTATGGTGTTGGAAGAGAATATTAAAAATACCACAGCCTGACAAAAGAACAAACCAATCTGTGTTGGAGAAAGTACAGCCAGATGCTTCTTAGAAGCCAGATGGCCAGACTTCATCTTATACTTTGGACATATTATCAGAAAGGACCAGTCCCTGGAGAAGGACATCAAGCTTGGTAAATTGGAGGACGATCCCCAATGACATGGACTGCCTCAGTGGCAGCAGCAATGGGTTCAAGCATGGCAGCGATTGTGACGTTGGTGTTGGACCAGGCAGTGTTTCATTCAGCTGTTGCATAACACTACTATGAGTTAGTACCAACTTGTCGACACCTAACAACAGCAACAACAACGTTTTATTGTGAATTGAGTGAGGTTTACAGACAAGAGCGTCAGTTTTACATTCAACAAATCATACACTTTGTTTCGTCTCAATGAGTGCAGTCTCCTCCGTGCAACAACAGTTATCCCGCTTCTCCTCCCTATGGTTCCTATTTCCACAATTTTCCTTGTTGTGCTAAAATATCATCACACACACACACACACACACACACCAGGAAGCCTTGCTATTTCTTGTGAAATCCCCTTCAAAATTTGGACCAGCCCTGGTTATAAGAACCTTATTCCTTTTATTACACTGAAATCTCCCTCTCTTATAACTACCACTATTGTCCCTAGTTTGCTCTTTAGAAACAAATAGAATAAGTCTCCTTGTCATCCCTGCCTGAAAAGAGTCCAAAGAGTAGAGAGATATTTGGATTAAAGTTATTCAAACCCCCTAGCACATAAAAGTGCTTGGCCCTGAGTTGGTGCTCATTTTATTAATTTTATTCATTAAGGCCTCAAATATTTAAAAGCAATTATGATATTCCTCCACAGTCATAAAGAATCCCCTCTTCAAAGCTAACTTCTTCCTAACTCTTCCAAATCTTTCATATAACATGGTTCTCAGACTATTCAACATCTTAGTGGTCCCTATGTCTCAGTACAATATTCCAGAAGCAGTCTGATCAGGTCAGAATAGAAGCATCATCATCTTTGTTCTATTCACTCTATTCATTCAACAAACAGTACCTTCTGTTCTTGTTCCTAGAAAATCGTTATGGATTTCAAAATGGGAATTATATCTAACACAAACCTCAGCGTACTTGGCTATTGACTAATCATTAAATTTCCCTTTAGGGAAAAGACATTCTACTTCTTTCTAAATTTATTCTGGCACTAATTTCAGCTCATGTAGACTATCAGATCATTTTCTGCTTCTCAATTTACACTGAGCTTCTGGTAACGTCCCTGATTGCGCTAATCTTTCTCCCAAAAAATTTTTTTTCAAAAAAATAAAGTTTTATTTTTATCTCCTCACAGTTATGAGTTTTTATCTACTCTTTCTGGCAGCTTCTAGGCATCTGTCTCTTTCTTTCATTGTTCAGTAGACAACATACATGTCTTCCCGCCTTTTTTCATAGGTAGTTGCAGAAGAGCGTTTCAGTCATTCCCAAGGAAACTTAGAGTGAATTCGTATGCCAATCATCAGAAATCACAAAAGCAGAGGAGATGAAAGAAGACATTTGTTTTGCCAAATGGGTATTTAAAAAAAAGAAGAAGAAGAAGAAAGAAAGAAAGGAAAAAGGGGAAAAAAAAGGAAGAAAAAGGACAAAGAAAAAAAATTGCTTCCATACTTACAAAAGCAAGTCAACTGCACAAATGTATTGAACTTTGTTATCCTCCCAAGGACTCACCGACAGGTTTAATTATAGTATCATTCTTGAAAGCACCTAGGGAGCCCAGGATAACTGATTGACTTAGAAATCCATGATATAACAGAACAGGAAGGGTGTGCATCCTCTAATAAATGCTGGTACTGGCTCCCAGACTTTCATATGATGATTTTTTTCAAAGGGAGAATATTTTATCTGAAGGATCAGATTGACAGGCAAAAACTTGATAGCTCTTTTATCAACAAAATGGGTGGAGAAATAGAAGTATAATTAATTCTTTTGGCTGCTGATCTTTTTTGTAGACCTTTGATACCACAACTTTTAACTTACTGAGTTCTATTCCCCAGGTGGTCAAGGACAGTCTACTAACTTCTTCAAGGTCATGCTAAAAAATCAGTGGGAGGCTTGGAATTGGACTTGATCATATGGATAAGACTGGGTCAGGGTGGATCACAGGGTGTTGCAAATCTGACCTTCTGTCGGGGAGGGTAAAGATCTTCTAAGAAAGGTTCAAGAATAAAAATGTGGCTTGTCGGGAGATTGCAGATATCAAAACGACTGTCCCATGTCTATCAACTTCAAACAGCATGTATATGTCCACTGATGAAGGAGAAACAATCAAATTACATGTGCTGGTCCACTTACCCGTTTCACAGAGAACACCTACAAAGCCAGGAGAAACATGCAGTGTGTATCCCCAGGGGACTTGAGGATAATAAAGTTGAGGGGATTGAGGTGGTATTCTTATCTCTTATTCCAACCAACGTTTTGACTCTGAAAGAGAAAAGAGGCCAGAGTAACTGATCGACTGGCTCCAGAGAGGACATTAGGGAATACTTGGATTTTTAAGCTTTATTTTGCAATGCCAACATGAGAACTATTGGCAAGAGATAGAGTGCATCCAATGAGTGCTGAGAAGTAATTTTTGGCATCATACTTCTGAATGGAGCTAGAGGGCTTTAAATTGGGCAGGAGAAAAAAGTGTCCACACGAAACGGTAAAAACAGAGTACAATGGAATACAAATCAGCATAATACATAAAAAAGAACATTTGGCTTCTAGAGAAAGCACATAAAAAAAAAAAATCCTTAATTATCATTATTATTAAACCCTTCCATAAATAATCGATAATATGGAACTCATTGACTTGAATACAACAGTGGAAGAGAATGCATTGTTTAGTTCTAATGAATTTCTTTTTTTATTTTTTTGACAGGACCAAATGAGATTAGGGACACAGTGGGCCTGTCGCTACCATGTTAGTAATTCACACATTGATTTCATGAAGATTTATTGGTTTACAACTCCATGTGAGGTCCTATGCTAGGGGCTGTAGCTATATACGTAAACAAAGCCACTTCTTGCTCTTAAAAATGTTATTAGCTAGTGTGCTCCCCCAAAGTACTTGTCATTTCAGAAAGGGATATAATTGAAATCAGAGTAGAATTACTCTATATTGTTTTCTAGGCTGGAGCCCTAGCGTGGTGCTTTAGGATGAACCACAAGGTTGGCAGTTCAAACTCAACAACCACTCCTTGGAAACCCTCTACAGTGTCGCTATGAGTTGGAACCAACTTGACGGCACTTAACAACAACAACAATAACCTTTACAGAGCAAATTGACAGGGCTTTCTTCTTCAGAGTCCCTGAATGGATTAAACTGCCGACCTGCAGGTCAATGCTAGTGTTGGGTCAATAGTCATGGTCAAACTGCTTGCATCAATCACCCAAGGAACTTTTGAATGAATAACTCATTCTCATTGTTATCGACTTGATTCTGAGTCATGGCCACTCCATGTGTTCAAGCAAAACTTCCCTATAGGGTTTTCTTTAACAGTAGCAGATTTCCAGAACTTTCTTTTGTGGTACAGCTGGGTGGGTTTCAACCACCAAACTTTCAGTTTGTTGATAGTTGAACACAAACCATCTGCACCATGGAATGAACTTGGAATTGGAATCAACTTGACAATATTGGGTTTCATTTTTTGTTATTCTTGTTCTTGCTTTGTGACTCTATCCGAAGTCTTCTTAAAATGTCCAAATACAACAGCTGCAATTGTCAATTTGTCCTTGTATTTTTTATATTATACTTCATACGTATATGTTATATTATTCTTATCACAAATGTTAATGATCATATAGTTTTATTGTGAATGGGTCCTTTTTTAATGTCTGGATTGTTAGTTTGCTTTATATTGGGTTTGTCTCTTGTACTTCGATTCATTTAAGTTTTACTTTTCTAAGTCACATGCTTTTAAGAATTTCTTCTGCACAGAGAATATTATCGGTAGGTTTCTTGCCCACTTTTTTAAAGCCATTCTGAAAGTTGTTAGGTGATTAACATTAATGATTAGTATTTTAATTAGTTGATCATTCTGTTTTGGGATTTCCTTTATTTCCTTGTTATTTCTTTTGATTTTCATCTTTTGGGCTATGGATGTTCTAAGGCTTCTTAAATTTTAAACACTGAAGGTTATAGTTTTCCCCTTTATAGCACCAGGGCTATCTAAAAGATTTATAATTTGAACCTACTCAGAGATACCGCAAAAGACTGACCTGCCAATCTGCTTCCAGAAAAACCAACCATTGAAAATCTTACAGAGCACAGTCTACTCTGACACACATGGGGTTAATACAATTAACAACAAAAATCACCACTGTGCCACAGCCCACAATTTTAATGTTACTTGTCATGTAGTTATAAGTATTTAAATTTTTTTATTAGATAGTCTTCTTTGATCTCAAAATTAGATTGAGACAGAGAGAAAGAGAGAGAGAGATAAGTGAAGAGTGAGTCCTGGTGTGGTGCTACAGGATAATCACTGGACTGCTAACCACAAGGTCAGTGGTTCAAATCCACCAACTGCTCCTCAGAATCCCTATTTAAGGCTGCTGTCAGTCAGGACTGACTCGATAGCACCTATGGGTTGTTAACCACAAATCTGGTGGTTCAAGTTTATTAGCTGCTTCTCAGGAGAAAGATGAGGCTGTTTACTCCATACAGAATTACAGTTTTGGAAATCCTATATAGGGTCGCTCTGAGTCGGAATTTACTCAATGGCTGTGGGTTACCTTTTTATACAGATATTTGAAGAGTATTTTTTAGTTCAAATATGTGAGAATTTAAAATTTCTAATGTAGCAGAGGTCAAAGAACATCATCTTATTATTCTTATTATTGAAATTATTGTACATTCATATATATATATACACACACACAATTGTGCTTGAAATTTTTGGGGTGCCGAATTCTATACAAGCTCCATTATCTCAAGCTTATTAGATTGTGTTTGCTCAAATTTTCTCTCATTTTTGTCTGCCTATCTGTAATTGAAAATCTTTGTTGAAATTTTCCATTTTGATGGTGACCTTCTCAACTTCTCATCATTTTAGCCATCTGATATTGACATTTATTGATTCATATTTCTCTAGATTTTCTTAGATGCATAGAAATTCAGGATGTTTATGGATCCTGGGGAATTAACAATAATTATATTATGTGGTGATACTCTTTGTCTTGTTCCAAATTGTTCTTTTTGCCTTAAATTCTATTTTATCTGAATTTAATAGCTACTTTAACTTTCTTTTGTTTAGTGTTGCAAGGTATATATTATTCTATTCTTTAACTTTTAACCTTTCCAATTCTTCTTTTTGCTTTCTTATAACTAGCATAAAAAAAAAAAACTAAAAAAAAAACAAAAAACTATTTCTTTTGTTTGTTTGTTTTTCTTTAGTCAAATCCAACAAACTTCATCTTTTAACTGCTGAATTTAGTCAATTATTGTGAGCCTTGATTTTTTTTTTACTGGCTTCTACAATTTTATTGCTTGATTAATATTTGTCTGATCTTTTCTATTCTGCTCTCTTTCTCGTCTTTTCTTTTTGTACAAAGATAAGCCAAAGAGTATTGCTACAAAGACATAGAAACAAAGTCATAAAACCAGAAATGCTATTCAACAAAAATTTCAGTGTGAAACTATTGTTCTTAGACATACCCTCCACCTTGGCCTATATATACACTTCTGCACGTAGTATTTCCAGCTCTCTAATCTGCAAAACACTGTTGTTTCAACGTTGTGTGTATATATCTATACTATTTACCTCTATCCCCTTTAACTAGGGTGATGGAAAGGGGGCCTATATAAGAAGGGGAGGATAATATACAAGAAGAGGAAGATTGACAGAAGAATGATGAAGACAGTGAGGTATGCATGAATTCTATTTTCTACATGACAATCAGTAAACAAGTCAGTGGCATGGAGCTATTTGAACAGGGACTTTTTAGCACTGAGGGAGTTAACTATGTAGTTATTTAAAAGCAAAGTGTCCCAAGGACAGAGAATATTCATTGCAAAGGACATAACGTGGAAGTGAGTTTGGTGTCAGAAACACAGTAAGAAGACCACTGGGGATGGAGTGGAGGAACCAAGGTAATGAGCGTTCGGAGACAATGCTGGACAGAGAACATTGAGCCAGATCAGACCAAGTCTTAGAGACCGTTTGAAGAACTTCGAGAGTTCTAAGGACAGTAGTACTGTAAGCTGGGTTTCATTTTTCCTGCACTCAGTAGTTTCTTCCCAATCGCTCCTTCAACTTAGAATAGAAGGTTTGCCAGAACCTTCATCTGTTACATATAAGAACTTTGGGCTCCTTGGGGTAGCCCAATCATGGATTGATTCTTTGTTGTTTTCCTACAATCTGGCATTTTAAATCTCGTATAAAATTGCTTCATACTTTTGGCATGTGAAGGCACCTTCTCTAGCTTCCAGTTGTATATTTTTCCCTATTTTATATTCAAATACCTCTTTCACTAAGATCTGTAAAGAAGGTATTACATAGGTATGCTTGCATCTTTGCCTCTTTGGGAAATCTGAGGAGCAGCCTTCTTAAATGAGTGTTGGCTCTAGTAAGAGATTTGTTAAAGGTTCCTTGATGTAGCAAGGTTACGTATTTAATAGTCTTTCTAGTTTATGAAAATCTCCTAACCTACCTGTAATGAAGCAGCAGACAAACAACATCTGGGCTGATATTTATCTTGTTAAGTTAAACATGCACCTGGCCTCTTAATTATCAACTGTAATTGACAACTTCATCATCTCAGAGCACTTTTCTGTCCATGCCACAGTGGTGCAAGTAATTAGGTAATAATTAATGATTCTTTAAGTGCATTCTTCCCTTTGAGTACAATTTTCACTGTATGTATATTTAAAAAGCAACAATTCAGTTTGTTTGTACCCATATAGGCAAATGTTAGAATGAATAAATCACCATGCTTACCATGGGCATTGCAAACATAAACTGAGAAATACAGGTACAGAAACCACAATTTCTATGTAACAATGGAGAAGATGAAATTTGCAGAGTGAAGAATCCTACAGATGGCTAACCGATTTCTAGAAAACAAATGAAAGGTTAATGTACTTATCTACAAACTCTAGGTCATGGGGAAAATCTTTTACCTACTTTTATAAAAAGCTCTGAACATGCTTCTGCAGAAACCGCTTGTAAATAGCTGATCCAAGAAAACTGTTAACTTCCAAGTTTAGTAATCTGATAACGACAGTCATTGATTTCAAACCAATTCTTTCACTAAAAATAGCTCTTTCTAGTTATTGGAAATGTGTTTTTTAAATATGCATTTGAAGGTGCTGTTTTTGTTGTTAAGTATCATTGAATCGGTTTTGACTCATAGCGGCCCTGCATAAGGTTTTCCGAGGAGCAAGCTGGTGGGTTTGAACCACCGATCTTGTGGTTTGCAGTCTAGTGCTGATCCTACAGTGCCATACCAGGAGTCCAGAACCAATATTCTGGACAAGAATTAACAAAGAGGAGTTTCTGGCATTACCTTGGCACTGTTTCTGATCAAAGAATGAGCTGCCTCACAAGTGGTAACAAAGAGGTAATGAGGTGGAACAAGGCTTTCCTACAGTCTTACAAGCAATTTGAGTAGGGGGCATGGTAAACACCCCAGGATTTTGGCTGAGAACACTAAAGGACCTATACTCTAGGAGTAGAGATGAACTAGAATTAGACTCTCTATTATGGATTGAATTGAGTCACCCCAAAATATGAGTTGCTGTTAAGTGCTCTTGAGTATGTTCCAAGTTGTAGTCACCTTTTATAGGGTTTCTGAGGAGCAACTGGTGGTTTTGAACTGCTGACCTTGTGCTTAGAAATTTGGTTCTTATCCTATAGTGCCACACCTGGACTCCCCTAACACCTGTATCTGTGGATGTAATCCCATTTGGGGAACATGGCTTTCTTTCTTTTGTTAATGATGCCATATCAGTGTTGTTGTTGTTGATTGCCCTTAAGTCCCTTGCAACTCAGAATGACCCAGTAGAGGGTTTCTTTTTCTTCCTTCCTTCCTTCCTCCCTCCCTCCCTCCTTCCTTCCTTCTTTCCTTCCTTCCTTCCTATTTTCCTTCTTTCTTTCTTTCCCAAGTTGCTTTCAGGATTCTTTCCTTGTCTTTGTTTTTGGAGAACCTTATTATGATATGTGAGTCCTGGTGTGACACTGTGGGTTAATGCGCCAGACTGTAAAACCATTTGAACTGCAAGGTCGGTGGTTCAAGCTCACCAGCTGCTCCTTCAGGGTCGCTATGGTCGGAACCAACTCTATGGCACTTAACAAACAACAACATTATGATATGTCTTGGTGATTTCCTTTTAGGGTCTATGCTGTTTGGGGTTCATTCAGCTTTTTGGATACTTAGCATTTCAACTTTTATGATGTCAGGGAAATTTTCTTCCAGCAGCTCTTCAATGATCTTTTCTATGGTTTTCTCTGTCTCTTCTTGTTCTGGAATGTTCATCTCCCATAGGTGATTCCTCTTCTTGTTGTTCCACATGAAGCTTAGCTTTTCTTCAGAGTTTTCATTCTTTTCTCTGATTGTTCTTCTCTCTTAACTAGTATTGAGAGATTTATTTTCAAGCTCCCATTGATTTAATTCTACTCCTTTGTCCTTTCAGTGTATTGTCCATTTCTGGTATCTTAGTATTGATCTGGATTTCGGTTTGCAGGTTTTGCATTGTCTCCAATGCTGTATCTATTTTGTTGATTGCTCCTGTTGCATTTTTTTTTCTGAATTCTTCCTTGTTTTCCTCAAGTTTTCTGTGAAATGTCATTATTTTGAATCCTTCTCTAGGTAGTTTCAGTGCCTCTTCTTCCTCAAAAGCATTTTCTAGCTCTGCCTCTTGGTCCTTTGTTTGAGCTACTCTGTCTTGTTTCTTCATATAAGCAGAAATGTTCTGCTGCTTTTCAGGCACTGTGATGCTGTTCTAGTTGTATTAGGTTGATGGATGAATGTTGGTATGGTTTATAAGCACTCACCAATTTCCTCTGGGTGGGTGCAATCAGGAGTTGAGCTTCTCTGTTCATTGTTAGTACAGTTCAGTTTAGAATCAAGTTAGGCAATGTTGGTTGCAATGACTGCTCTGGTGTATAGCAGCTGGTATTGGCTTTTACCCAATTGGTGGGGTTGTAGAGGGTACAGCTATGACTTGGCTGAAAGGCTACCATTGCTGTCTCCTGCCATGTAATGCAAGAAGAAGGAAAACAAACAAGCAAACACAGTCCACACAGTGAGAAATGAAAGTCAATGGCTTTCTCTCCACCAATAAGCAGTGTGCTATGTCACCTACTGGCCTCTTGCCTTCATAGCTGCCTGAGAAAATTCAAAATGGCTACACTCAGGCCCACAAAGATTACCTGCCTCCTTTCCTTCTTTCCTTCCTTTTTTTCCCTCTACCCTATACATCCATTTAACCCTATCTCCTAGTGAAAGGCAGTTACAGCTGCCCAGGGTCAACTTTGTAGATTTGGAGCAGAGGTTGCCCTAGTGGGGTTACTGTACATAGCTTCTCCCTGGAGCTCACAACCTCTGAATGGCTCCAACTACCTGGAAAGTGGGAGATTCCCAGGGATCGTGCACCATCATAAAAAAGGAAAAAACAAAATAAAGTTGCACCTTTGTCTCCATGAACCACAGATAGGTTTCTGCAACACAGAGATGTTTTCTCATCTCTAAAGCTATTTGCAAACTCTCAAGGTGGCTGCAGCAGGTTTTGTCGGCTGCTGCTGCTCATCAGTCACAGCCTCTCTTGCCACATCTATTCAACTTTTTCTCCCCGTAAGCACTCGATCCTCTTTTCTAGTCCTTCCTCTGGTGCTCAGAGTTCCAGGACTGTTCTCTGTAACTGTCTCGTCTTGTTTTCCATATCCTCGCTGCAGAGAGCCCCACAGTCTTTCTGCCTAGTCCTCTATCTTTCTTTTTTTTCCAGTAGAGGGTTTCTGAGGCTATAAATCTATTTAGGAGCTGAAAGCTGTATCTTTCTCCTGCAGAGTGAGCTGCTAGGCTTGAACCAGCGACCTTATGCTTCACAGTTCAATGCTTATCCTACAGAGCCACCGCACTTCCCATATCAACATAGGGGATGTTTAAAGTCATTCTCTTTTGAAACAGAATAGAGCAGATGTAGCTCTTCTAGTCATTGTTGTTGTTAGGTGCTGTGAAGTAAGCTCAGACTCTTAGTGACCCTGTATAGGGTTTCTGAGGAGCAGCTGGTGGGTTTTGAACTGCTGACCTTGTGGTTTACAGTCCAGTACTTGTTCAACAGCGTCACACTAGGAATCTAAACATAACATTAAGAGAGTGAGTTTGGTAACCACGTAATTGTTGTTAAGTGTTGTTGAATAGGTTCTGACTCATAGAAACCCTGTATATGGTTTCCCAGAAGCAGCTAGTGAACTTGAACCACCGACTTTGCAGTTCAAACTGACATTGCAGTCCAACACATTAACCCACAGCATCACACCGGGACTCCAACCATACAGTGGTGGTGGTGGTGGTAGTGTGCCAGGGAGTCAGTTCCATATCCACCTTGCACAGGGTTTCCAAAGCTGTAAATCTTTACGGAGGCACAAAGTCTCATCTTTCCCCCACAGAACTGCTGGTAGTTTTGAGCTACTGATCATGAGATTAGCAGCCTGACTTATAACCACTACTCTACCAGAGTTCCTTAACCATACAATAGAAAAAGGTTTTATCAATGTGTACTTGATTATTAATAATTTAAAAACAAATAGTTAAAGGAAATTTGCATCTAGAAAATATTTTTAAAAGTTCCAAATCAATATCAAAAGACTGTCAGTCAGCTCAATAGAAAAATAGACCACAGATTTGAACTGTACTTGACAAAAGAGAATACCCAAATGTCCGAATAGGCATAAAACAGGTGCCTAGCATCATTAATCAACTGAGAAATGTATATTAAAACTATACTGAAATATACCACTACACATCCACAAGAATAGCTAAAATTTTAAAAACTGTTATTGTTAAGCACTGCCCAGTCGGGTTCAACTCATAGCGACCCCTGTATAGGGTTTCCAAGGAGAACTGGTGAGTTTGAACTGTCAACCTTACATTTCAAACAGACTTTTCAGTCCAGTGCTTATCCTACAGCACCACACCAAGACTCCTAAGTGTTGGTAAATAAATGAAGCAACTGAAAATTTCATGTACTGCTGCTGGGGGTGTAAATTTGTACAGCCACTTTGGAAAAGTATTTGGCAGTATTTCCTAAAGCTAAACATAAACATATCCTGCAATGCAGGATTTATACACGTACGGAAATCTGTATGTGCATACACACGAAAAGTTGTGTATATGAACGTTCATATTGGCATCATTCATATTGTAGCAACCCAAACTGAAAACAGCCAAATATCAACAGTGGGATGATCCAATAAATAAGTTGTGGCATATTTATAAAAAGGAATATTAACAAGTCAGTTTAATGGACAAACTATACAACATGGAGTAACAAGAATCTAAGAAGCAACGTGGAGTATAAGAATCTAGGCATAAAATATGTTTCCATGTTATATAATTCTATTTATATAAACTTCCAAAGCAGGAAAAACTAATCTATGGTGTTCAAAGTCATAATAGCCATTTCCTCTAGGGAGGAGAGAAAGAGAAATGAATTCCAAAGGGTATCGAGGGCTTCTGGATGCTGGTAACATTCTATTAAATCATTGGTAGATGATAATTACCTAATGTAAAGTATAAGAATCCAGACATCCAATATGCTTCATGATTCTATACACTTACGATTTGTGCATTCTTCTGTTATATTGGTTATATTCCAATACACATATATTTTTAGAAAATATAGGTGTATATCATAGGAGCTCTGGTAGCGTAGTGGTTACGAATCGGGCTGCGAACCTTAAGGTCAGCGGTTGGAAACTCCCAGCCGCTCCGCGGGAGAAAGATGAGGCTTTCTACTCCCGTAAAGATTTACACCCTCGGAAACCCTGTACAGGGTCACTATGGGTCGGAACCGACTCGACGGCACTTAACAACAACAACAACATGTGTACATCATAAAAGAAACAAAAGAAGAGCTAGACATCTGAATAGAAAAAAAAAAAAAAATGAGTTCTTTCTCAGTCCACACATAAAAATGAATTTGAAAGCGATCATAGATTTAAACACGAAGCTCAGGCCATAAAACTTTAAAAAGAAAACACAGAATATTTTTGTAACTCTACATGGGCAGGTTTTCTTGTACAGAACACAAAAAAACATGAGCCATGAGAGAGAAATAGATAAATTGGATTTCATCAAAGCATAAACTTCCCACTCTTTAAGAAAATGACAAGTCACAGAAAAGGTAAAAGTTAAACTGATTAAAAATGAGCAAAAACTTCAACAGACACTTCAATTTCTTCTATGCTACTTGGAGTCCTGGTGTGGCGCTGTACGATCAGCAGTGGATTGTGAACCACAATGTCAACAGTTCAAACCCACCAGCTGCTCTTCGGAAACGCTATACAGGGTCACTATGAGCCAAAATCAACTCGACGGCACTTGACAACAACAACTACAATTTGGCCTCTACATTTCCTAACTCCTATTAGGATCTAATTTTGGTACTTCATATTTTTCTAAGCATCAACCAATTTCAACCTTTTCACCCTAATCAAATCCCTCTGGTGTTCCCTGTCTCTCTGATGTTTGCCCTCTCATGAGGTTTGTCAACCTTGTTGTTGTTGTTACGTGCCATCGAGTCAATTCTGACCCATAGCAACCCTATATAGGGCTTCTAAGGAGCAGCTGGTGAGCTTGAACCAACGACCTTACAGTTCAAACAACTTTGCAGCCTGACACATTAGCCCACAGCACCACAGCAGGACTCCACCACACTAACTAATCCCTGCTTTTACCCATTAGATGCCAACAGCAGTCCTACATATCCCCCTTCTGAGTTGTGACAACCCAAACTGTCTCCAAACTGTGACAAGCAAGCCATTAGACATTGGCAAATGTTTCTGAGGGTGAAAAATCACTCCTAGTTGTGAAACATTGCAACGTCAAGCATTTTGCTACTCCCAATTGCCACTGTATAACTTTAATTTCATCCCTGGTGGTGCTGTAGGGTAAGCATTGGACTGCTAAATGCAAGGTCAGGCATTCAAAACCACTGTCCACTGCACAGGAGAAGGATGCGGTTGTTGTGAATCGGATTGGAATCAACTCAATAGTAGTGGAAACTTCAAGTCATCTTCATTTCATGGATGCATCTACAGTGTCAAGATCAGTTTTTATGTAATCAAACCAAGAGTTGCTCAAACAAATGGCAGTATCATTCAGGCTAAGTGGAGAGGAAGTGCTGAATTCATTGGTTGCTGATTGGATAATGGCAGCAATGGGCGGAGGCTAAGCAATGATCTTGAGGTGGGCTCGGGACTGGGCAGTGTTTCGTTTGGTAGTGCTTAGGGTCACTATGAGTCAGTGCCGACTCAATGGTAGTTAATAATAACAAGACTGGATAAGGGGGGAGAGTTGTATAAGAAAGTAGGATAACTCCCAGACTCTTGAAATGACTGAGTAGACAAGGCATTATTAATGAGGATGTTGCTACTGTAGTTGTTAAGTGCCTTGTCAAGAAACCTGTATCGGGTTTCTGAGGAATGAATAGTGTGTTTGAACCTCTGACCTTGCAATTAGCCACCCAGTGCTTATTCTATAGTGCTACACCAAGACTCCAAGGAGCTCTGGTAGCGTAGTGGTTACGAATCGGGTTGCTAACCTCAAGGTCATCAGTTCGAAACTACCAGCTGTTCCGCGGGAGAAAGATGAGGCTTTCCACTCCTTGGAAAGATTGAAACTCTGTACAGGATCACTATGAGTCGGAACCGACTCCACGGCACATAACAACAACAACAGCTAGACTCCATTAATGAGGATGTTGTTATTACGTGTCATCGAGTTGATTCTGAACTCATAATGACTATGTATGGGGTTTTTGAGGAGCAACTGATAGGTTTGAACCACCGACCTCGTGGTTCACAGTCCAGTGTTAATCCAACAGTATCACACCAGGACTTCTTAATGAGGACCGTTATCTTTGAGTGCTGTGAAGTTAGTTCCTACTCATAACGACCCTGTATAGCATTTCCAAGGAGCAGTTTGAACCGCCAACCTTGTGGTTCAAACCCATCTTGAGGTCCAGTGCTTTATCCCACAATGCCACACCAGGATAGAAACCATTTAAAAAATAGTAGACTGAAATGGAAGAGTATGGAAAGAAGGAATTAATGGAAAATTGCTTTTGGGAGAAGGTGACTTGAGGTACCTTAGAACAGTCCAAGAAACCCTGGTGGCACTGTGGGTTAGGCACTGAGCTGCTAACCTCGAGGTTGGTGGTTCAAACCCACCAGCTGCTCCACAGCAAATAGAAAAAACTATTTGCTCCCATAAAGCGTTACAGTTTTAGAAATCTTGTTTAGGGTAGTTATGAGTCGGAATGGAGCGACCCTGTTTAGGGGTCCCGAGGAGCCGCTGGTGAGCTTGAACCGCCAACCTTGCGGTTCAAACGGCTTTACGGTCTGACGCATTAACCCACAGCGCTACACGAGGACTCCAGAAAAGCAGCAGAGACTGGGAAAGAAAAGAGGACCGAGAATAAACACGAGTGAGAAGGACCATGAGAGAAAGAGGAAGCAGTCTTTAAGCCCAGCCTGAAGTCACCGAGAGCTTCACTCTCTAATAGCTCAGTAGAGCACTTGAACCCAAACAGCTGGTGCCATCTAGTGGCAGATTCTCATAACTAGTGAAACCTCTACCTGCTGTGAGCACCAAAAGGGGTAAGGCAGTCAAGGGAGTCCTGGTGTGGCGCTGTGGGTTACTGCGTTAGACTGCAAAGTCGGTTTGAACTGCAAAGTTGTTGGTTCAAGCTCACCGGTCGCTCCTTGGAAACCCTCTACAGGGTCACTGTGGGTCCGAACAGACTCGATGGCACTTACCAACAACAACAGTCAAGGGTGGAGGGATGGGAATGTCAGGGAAGCAAGAAAGGAGGGGAGAGGTGATTAGAAGGGGACAGGTATGAAATGTTCTTCTGGTACCTGAATTCATACATACTTTAGAACAGGGCACATCAATTCAGTGTCAGATTACCCAATAAGCAATGTACGTACAGGTTTACTTTACTTGCTTACTAATGTAGTGAACAATTTTCCCATCACATCAAAGATGTGGTTGGCATTTGTCTCTCTGCCAACCCCATAACTCATTCTTACAGAATCAAAGTCACTTTCAATTTACAATCCCTGGCAGGGATGGAATACCCAGTAAGCACGATAAGCACGGGCTAATTTGTGCTTACTTATTAACCTGTAATGAATAACTTCACACATTTATGACGCTCTGGCATATGTTTATGAGGTTCCATTTCTAAAGTACATGTGAACCTGTTCACTGCAAACAATATCCTTCACTACAGCTTATCTTGCTGATTGGGTAATCTACCCATGCCTGAACTATACATTGGCAGTCCTTCATCTATAGTGACCCCTCCCCTGGGAAACTGGATTCTCCTAACCATTCACTGCCCCGAAACCCTCTCCATTCCCTGGTCTCTGCCATCCAAGGACATTTCTTTTGCCTGATTGTATCTAGTTGATGCCATTTTTTGCTGATGTTTTCTCCCAATTATTAGCAGTTTTTATTACCAGTGCTTGGGCATATTATTTCTTATTTGGAAATCCAACAAGCTTTTAATTAGTGAAGCAACAGGAAGAGATATTAAGCTATATTAATGCATCTGAAAACTCAGCACAGCTAAAAGAAAGATAATCACATAGATAACAGCATTGTTGAAAATTACAGGAAGAGCTTCCAGTAAATAACTAAATGGAAAATCCCAGAGAGGGTCAATTGTTGTTGGTTAATATTTGTAGCAAAGTACTGCACTTAATAATGCAGTTCTTTCTTATCCATGTGGGAGGAAACTAACAAGAACTGGGATTTCCATTTTAGATCCTAATTCTCCCTCATTTTTAAAGCCCCTAGATTCTACAATAATGAATCTAATGAAAGTTTGTAGTGGAAGTAATTCCTTCACCATCAACTCCCAGAAGAAGGCTGCTAGGATCCTGTTCTTTGCAAGAATTCTCAAGAAGATGACTTTATCTCAAGTTGTAAAATATGGAGTTGAGATAGACTGTTTATACAGTTATTATGCTCCTGTATTTACCCCTTAAATCTGGACTGGATTTGACTTATTTCATCCAATAAAATACAGTGGAAGACACATTTGCCAATTCTGAGACTGTGCCTCAAGAGGCCTTGCATGCTTCTACTCAGTCTTTCTAGAACCCTGCCAGCTGGCAGGTGAATCATCCCAGGCTAGCCTGTTAGATGACAAGAGCCATGTGGAACAGAGTTAAGCCATTCTAGCTAAAACACCAAGACATGTGAGAGAAAGTTCAACCAATATCAGCAAAGTTACCCACAAAGACATGCGAGAGAGGACCCAGGAGAAACAGAAAAACCACCCAATTGATCTCAACCCAAACTGACAATATGATGAATCATGAATAGGTAAATGGTGGCTTTTTAAGATACAAATTCTGGGGTGATTTATGACATAAAAATTGCAAACTGTTATAAATGAGCCCTGGTGGAGCAGTTGGTTAAGTGCTTGGCTACTAACCAAAAGGTTGGTGGTTTGGACGCACCAGTTACTTCACAGAAGTAAGATATAACAGTCTGCTCCAATAAAGATTATCAGTGTTGGAAAGTGTGAGGGGCAGTTCTCCTCTATACTATAGGGTTCTGGTGAGTCAGAAAGCACTTGACTCAACAGGTTTGGGGTTTTGTTATAGCTTTGGTTAACTGATAGAAACATTTATGGATCAATGCCTCTTAGACAACCTATATTCCTGACTCATAATACCAAATTAAACAACAACAAAAAATCCATCACACTTACAAGACAGACCAAATGGTGTTAAGAGATTGTGCCCACTATTGTGGCTAATAAGAGGTCTCTGGTTTCTCTTTGGAGTCATTTACCGTGACCATAAGCACAATTAAATTGTAAGAAATGATTACTCCTGTTGTTATTACACTTACTGAAAGTCTTAAATTTATTTTACTCCTAGTTTTGCTTACTCTAGATTCTTTCTACTTCAGTTGATAGTGTTGTCTACAATTGGACCAATTTTTGGTAACATCTCTGTTAATATGTTTTGTTCCTGCTTGAAATTATCCAAAATGTTCCTATTTTCACTACAGTAAGTCTCTGGCTTAAGAATGATGAACTTGGTCAAGCTGGTAGACTCGGCAGCCTGGTTACCCACATGCTCAACAAAGACATGAGAGACCAAATAAGACAGAGACAGGTGATAATCTAGAAAGCCTGAACTTCAGAGGTCAGAGGTGAATTGCCAGTTGGCTTGACAAAGCACAGCAATATTGAACATTTGCAAGCAGTATACTGATCAGGGCAGTGAGTTGATCATCAGTTGGGTTCACTCAGGACTGTACAAGCACCCACACCCGTGACTGTAGACCAGAAACAACAGTACCACACTGCCCACCCTCACTGGCACCTACCCACTGGATCAGGACCACCTCCTGATCAAGCAGCCCAACTTGTCCTCAGTGATGAACAGCAAAATGGAGAAATTCACACACATTCACAACCTCTGTCACACAGACGAGGAGACAGGCAGTGAGCTTCTAAGTCCTACCGAGTAAGCAAGCAGTGAAACTCACCTGTGCCACACCCTCGGATATATCAGAACAAAACAAAAACTGGAGCAAAACACATCACTATACAATAACTAATTAAATACAAAGACAATAACACCCCAGTGTCTTGGAAAAATAGATAACCTCGGTTCACAAAAGAAACAAGACAAAGGTGACTCAAATAAGTTATCAAAATGCAGAGCCAGAAAAACTCTTGAGAAAGAAATAGCATTGGCACTACCAGATGTTGTTGTTATTGTTGTTGTGTTGTGCCGTGGAGTCGGTTCCGACTCATTGCAACACTGTACAGGATTTCCAAGGCTATAAATCTTTACATGAGCAGAAAGCCTCATCTTTCTCCCACGGAACAGCTGGTAGTTTCGAACTGCTGACCCTGAGGTTCGCAGCCCGATTCGTAACCACTACACTACCAAAGCTCCTTGACACTACCAGATAAAGACTTCAAAACAATGATATTAACATACCTTCAATGGAATGAGGAAGATTGAGGAAACTGAAGACAACAAAATCAAGGAAAACACAGACAAAACTCAAAAAGAATTCAGGAAACCACAAGGAACAAACTAATAAATGAAGTGAAAAATAAGAAGTCAGATTTTGATTGGAATGCAAAAGTTGAAAAAAAAACCAAGATCCTTAGTTGGAAAATACAGCCTTAGGGATAGTAAAGATACTGGAGGTCACATGATAGAATTTTGCAAGACCAATGGTTTATTCATTGTAAATACTTTTTTTTTTAAGACAACATAAAGGACAACTATATACATGAACCTTACCAGATGGGCTACACAGGAATAAAATTGACTATATCTTTAGTAACAGACAACGGAGAAGCTCAGTATCATCATCCAAATCAAGGCCAGTGGCAGACTGTGAACAGACCATCAGTTGCTCACAAGCAAGTTCAAGCTGAAGCTGAAGAAAATGAAAACAAGTTCTTAAGAGCCAAAATACAACCTTAAGCATATCAGACCTGAATTTAGAGACCATCTCAAAAGCAAATTTGATGCATTATACACTAATGACTGAACACTTGAAGAGTTGTAGAATGAATCAATAATACGATCCATGTACAAGAGCAAAAAGATGAAGACAGCTTTAAGTGCCTATCAACTGAAGACTGGATAAACAAACTGTGGAACATACACACAATGGAATATTACGCTACCTTAAAGAACAACAAGGAAGCTGCAAGCCACCGCATAACATAGATGAATCTTGAGGACATTATGTTGAGTGAAATTAGTCAGTCACAAAAGGATAAATATTACATAGAACCACTACTATAAAAGACTTAGAAAAAGAACTCATACTAAAGGGGGGTGGGGGGATTCTTTGCTGGTTGCTGGGATATGGGAAGGGGGTAAGGGGAGGGAGGGGAAGATGGAGCACAAGGCAGGGAATAAACACAGTATAGTTTGGGTGCTGGGGAGGGGGGCAATATGCAAAAAGGGAGAGGGGAATGGAAGAACAAAGCAGATGGGAGAACAATTAGGCAGGTTTGCATGGGCTAAGCGAGACAGAGGTAAAGAATGATGTATGCACAACCTTGGAACTATAGGGCTCTGGGATACAGGGATTGCGACATGGTTGTAATGGGGAAATGGGAGGAAATACTTGGCTGTCTTTGGGGGGAAAAATACAGTCCATGAAAAAAGTAAAAGATCATTAAAATGACAGGAAAGAAAGAAAAAGCTGAAGTGAATGTCAGAAGAAACTCTGAAACTTGCTCTGGAACATTGAGACATTAAAGTGATTGGAAGGAATGATGAAGTAAAAGAGTTGAATAGAAAATTTCAAAAGGCAGCTCAAGAAGGCAAAGTAAAGTATTATAATAAAATACAATGCCCAAAAGCTGAAAGAATTAAAGGAAAAATCCAAGCCTCAGGTTGCAATATTGAAGGTATCTACTGTGTCTATAACAAAAATACCTCATATGGATGATTTTTTAAAATATAATTTTATTCTCCCACAGTTTAGGAGGCTAGAAGTTCAAACTCAGAGCACTGGCTCTGGGGAAATGTCCCTGCCCCCTTTCAGCATCTGTAGGCCCAGCATTCTTTGAAGTTCTCCATGTGTCTTAGTAACAATCTTCCTCTGGATCTAGGAGCTTCACAGTATAGGGACCCCAGTTCCAAAAGACACACTCCTGGTGGTAGTAGGTCCTTCTGAACTCAGCTCCCTTCTCTCTCTCCTTTTATATCTCAAAAGACATTGACTCAAGATGCAATCTAATCCTGTAGATTGCATCCGAGCTCATTAACATCATTTGTTGTTGTTAAATGCCATCAAGTCAGTTTTGACTCATAGCGACCCTGTATAGGGTTTACAAGAAGCTGCTGGTGAGTTTGAACCAACAACCTTGCAGTTCAAACCAACTTTGTGGTCCTGTGCTTATTCCTACAATGCCACACCAGGACTCCCATTAACATCGTAAAAGTGAGGATTTACGACAGGATAATTATAGCAGATCAGGACTTGTCACATCAAATCATATCATGGGATTGATTGTACTACATTAGCTATTATCGTGAAGGTGATTTTAATGACATTTTAACTGCTAACCACTGAGAATCCTGACTCAGTCAAGTTGAGCCAAAATTTGAACCATTACACTGTATTTGTACATTCAATTTCATATCTGATGACTTCCAATTTTCATACTTTGCACATTCCATGTCCCGATTATTGTTGGATATTTGAAGTTCTTATTTTGAGTTGTCGCCATCAGCAAATGAAGGTCCTGAAAGATTTGCTCCAGTTACATCATTATGATCAACTCTATTTTGAGGAGACAGTTCTTCCCATTCGTATTTTGAGTGCCTTCCAACCTAGAGGCTCATCTTTTGGCACTATATCTAATAATGTTCTGTTGCTATTCATAAGGTTTTGAGTGGCTAATTATTCAAAAGAGGTCTGTCTCTTCTTTCTAGTCTGTCTTAGTCTGGAAGCTCTACCAAAACCTGTCCATCATGGGTGACCCTGCTGATATTTAAAATACCAGTGGCATAGCTTCCAGCATCACAGCAACTCACAAGCCACCACAGTACAACAAACTGATACATGAGTGGTAGAGAAATACCATATGATCCAGTAAATCCAACTACTAGGCAAATGGATGAAAGCAACCAAAATGTCCATCAACAGAAGAATGGGTAAACAAACGATGGTACATACACACCATTGAATACTATGAAACATTAAAGAATAATGATGAATTTTCAAGATACCTTATAACATAGATAAAACTGGAGGACATTGAGCTGAGTGAATGAAGTCAAATACTGCAGGAGACCACTATTATAAAAATAAAAGTTTTTCACAGTAAAAGAAACATCCTTTGAATATTACTAGGAAGAGGAGAGGGAGGGAGGGTAAATCACCAACTAGAGGATGACACATATTGACTTCAGGAAAGCAATATATAATAAGAGGAAGTCAGTCAAAAATGAAAGCAAAGGAAGACTCCAGAAGGAGTATAGAGTTAAAGGCAACAGAAGTAAATATTACTATCTACACAATCCTGTGATTACAATAATGTTTGATAGATGAGTAGATAGACAAATATACATGCTGAATAGGTATGGAAAAGAAAATGGGATTATATCCATGGAATATATATATACATACATACATACATACATACATACATACATACATATTTGTTGTTGTTGTTAAGTGCCGACAAGTTGATTCCGACCCATAGCAACCCTGTATACGGTTTCCTAGGAGTGGCTGGGGAGTTTGAACCACCAACCTTGCAGTTCAAACAACTTTACATGTGTGTATATGTGACATGTGTATATATATGTATATATGTGACAGAGGATATTTATTCATATGTATTTACCTGTGCTTCAAGTAGATCCATGAATTTAGTAGAGTATACAGGAGGCAAAGTTATGAAAACTTCTTAACCCTAAGCAAACACCTTGAGGGAATGAATTAACTGCCCCATAGATTCAGGGAGAACCCAGGGCCAATTAGTATAACCAAGCCCACAAAGACAAGGTTCTACATCTTACTTTGGTGAGTAGTGACTGGGGTCTTAAAAGCTTATGAACAACCATCTAAGGTTCACCTACAGGGCTCTCCCATCTGGAACAAAGAAGAGTGAAGAAAACTGAAGATGAATGGAAATTGGAAATGATGAGTCCAATGGACTAAAGGATCACACAAGACTTGGCCTCCACAACATTGAGGCCAGAGATCTAGATGGTGCCCCGATATCACTACTTACCACTCTGAAAACGATCACCTTATTGTCTTGGATAGGGTGGAAGAAAAATGTAGAACAAAACTGGAAATCATAGAAAAGACCAGGCTTGGTGATAAAATAGAGCCTGGTGGAAGCCCTGAGACTCTGACCCTTAGTGACTCTTTAGGCCTGAATCTGAACACAATGTCATGGCTCACCTTTTGGCAAACAATAGGCAGGTCTATACAGTGAACAAGGAGCTCTGGTAGCGTAGTGGTTATGAATTGGGCTGCAAACCTCAAGGTCAGCAGTTCGAAACTACTAGCTGTTCCACGGGAGAAAGATGAGGCTTTCTGCTTCCATAAAGATTTACAGCCTCGAAAACCCTGTACAGGAACCAACTCCACAGCACATTACAACAACAACATACAGTGAACAACAGCACTAGGGAGGTACCACTCCTTAGAGTAATAAACCATTTGAGATCAAAAGGGCAGCATTTGCCCAAGGACAAAGTGGAGAAGGATTAGGAAAGAAAGAGGAATGGAAACAGGAAACCCAGGGAGGAAGTGGGATACATGATGTTACATTGCAGGCATTGCAATCAATGAGATGAACCAAAACATGTATGAATTATTGAATGGAAAACTAATCCGTTCTATAAACCTTCACCTAATTCACAGTTATTGTTAAATGCTGTCAAGTCAGTTCTAACTCATAGCAATCCACTATAGGGTTTCCAAGGAGTAGCTGGTGGGTTTGAACTGCAGAACTTGTGATTTGCAGTCCAGTGCCACAGCGCCGCACCAGGACTTCTAATGCACAATAAAAGGATTTAAAAAAAAAAAAAAAAATAGACAATGGATTTACAAACAATTTGTATTTAAGAACACACTGCCATAAAAGCTATTTGTGTTAAAAAAAAAAAATGAAATTTGAGTTAAATAAATGGTTCTTAACACACCCACTGGACTCCTGGTGTGGCTCTGTGGGTTAATGCAGCTGGACTACAAAGTTGGTTTGATCTGCAAGGTCAGCGGTTCAAGCTCACCAGCCGCTTCTCGGAAACCCTATACAGGGTCACTATGGGTCGTAACCGATTCAATGGCACTTAATAACAATAACAACACACCATTGCTTTGCGATGCTTATGAAAATATTATACAGCTTCAGTGGTTTGCTGGCTTCAAGAAGAGCGCTATCCACCTTTGTAAATTGATCGTGCCGCCATTACCACTGTGTTGAGTGTGTAACTTTGTACTTGCTTTAAATTTTCCTCTTAACTATCCTTGTGGCTTCCACTGGATTAAGGAGTTCTGATAGCGTAGTGGTTACAAATCGGGCTGCTAACCTCAGGGTCTGCAGTTCAAAACTATCAGCTATTCCTCGGGAGAAAGACGAGGCTTTCTGCTCCCGTAAAGAATTGCAGCCTCAGAAACCCTATGCAGGGTTGCTATGAGTCGGAACCAACTCCACGGCACATAACAACAACAAATCCTTGTAATTGAGCAAGTGTTGGTGATGCATCAAAGAGAAGGAGAAGGACCACAATTGAAAATAAAGTGGAGATAAAGCGATTAGAAAGAGGGCAAACACCAGCAGTAAATTGAAAAGCATTAGGCTTCAGTCTATCAGAAACAGGAACAATTTTAGCAGATAAAATGAGGATAATAGAGCACGGGAGAGGTTCTGCTCCACTGAAAGCCACAGTTATTACTAAACAGCATAGTGGTTTAATTATGGAAATAGAAAGGCTATTTATAATATGGCTAGACAGTCAAAAATCACCGTAATATGCCTATTAGCCTTACTTCAGGGCGAAAAAAGGTTTGAAGCCTTTTCAATGACTTAAAAGCTGCATGAACAGCCAATGAAGGTGATTGTAGGAAGAATTTCTTGCAAGTAAGAGCTGGTTCAGTCGTTTCAAAGTGAGGGCAAATCTACGTAATATTCAAATGCATAAAGAAGTAGCAAGTGTCCATGTCAGTGTTGTTAGCGACTTTCCTGAAATGTTGAATCATTTGCCGAACCAAATACAATACTTAATGTAGCCCAAACTAGCTTATCAGTGTGTGTGTGTGTGTGTGTGGGGGGGGGGGGGAGAAATGCTTGAAAGGATTTACAGTTCAAAAGAGGAAAAAAGTGCACCAGGATATAAAGCATCAAAGAATAGGCTAACATTAGTGCTTGGGGATGTGTCAGGGATTTCAAGCTCAAGTTTTGGCTTGTGTGTTGTTGGCAAGTGCCTCGGAGTCAGTTTTTGAGGCTGTAAATCTTTAGGGGTGAAAGTTTCATCTTTCTCCCTCAGAGCAGCTGATGGGCTGGAACTGCCGACCTTGTGATTAGAAGTTCAGTGCTTATCCTGCAAAGCCACAGCATCACTCCCTAAATCCAAGGGCACTTGACGTATCACTAAGGCATGCCTTAGTGTGATTTGTAAGGTAGATGCAAAGACTTGGATTACAATTAGCATCTTTGAAGATTAGTTCTTGAGCCATTTGCCCCTGTTGGTGTGGTGCTGTAGGATAAGCACTGGACTGAAAGGTCTATTTGAACCACAAAGTCACAGTTCAAACTCACCAGCTGCTCCTCAGAAACACTATATAGCATCACTATGAGTTGGAATTGACTCTAGGGCACTTAACAACAACAATTGCACATTATGGTATGGTGCAGGACTGCAAGGTCAGTTTGAACCATAAGGTCGGTGGTTCAAACTCAACATCTGCTTCTCAGAAACCCTATATTGAGTCAATGACTTGGAACCAATTCGATGCCACTTAACAACAACATTGTATATTATTGCTTGGTCAAGAAATTATCTTTCAAAGTCCTCCTTGTGATTGACAATAAAGCTGACATCCAAGCATGTTTATGACCTTGACCAGACTGTGAAGGTCATATATTTACCCCACCCCTACCACCTCACTACGTCAGTCAATGGATCAGGGACTTCTAGCCTCCTTTAAGGCCTACTATTTATGATGGACTTTCTCACAAACAGTTAAGGGTACCTAAGATGATGTGATAAGCTTAAGGGAATTCAGGAGGAATTATAACATCTATGATAATTTCAAAACTACTACTGATTTTTGGAATGAAGGAAACAGTCAAATATGAAAGGAATGTGGAACAAATTGTGTCTCCAATTGGCACAGGCTTTTCAGGGGGTTACAGCTGGCCACATGGCAAAAGCCAGGAAAGTGGTGGTTGATACTGATGATCAACTGCAATTAGAGATCTGTGTAAAACAGTGTCACAGAATTACTCAACCCCCATGCCAAAAAACTAAACAATGAAGACCTATGGGAAAAAAAAGAAGATGATAGCATTTGAAGAAGAAAACTGGGACCTAGAAATTCTATAACCCATAAATGTTTTGATGAAGAACTGACTTAAGCCTTTCATCTCATTGAAGTAGAGATGACAAGATTGGAGGGACAAGATCTTAATACAGAGAGGTTCACCAAAGTTTACCTCAGCAGCTACAAGGCAATTTGTGACGAGAAAAAGACAAATACAAATCTCCCTTGATGTCTACTTCAAGAAATGGACTCCAGTAATAGATTCTGTCTCTCCAGCAGCAAATCAAAACTCTGATTCCCCAACACCAGGCCCATCATCTTCCACAGCAGCCATCTAGATCTCCATCATCTTGTCCTGTGTCATCCAATTATGAATGTTATCGAGTTACCTCACAAACGCTCCTTCCAGTTTACAATACATGGATGGAATGAGACCATTAACCTTTAATCGTGATATTTTTTCTTTTTCCTATCCAACGTATTTTAGAGGGAAAAAAAGACACTTTTGAAATGGTTGCAGCAATACATAGACAAGAAGATGCCTGAAATTCAGCTGGATTCAGAAGAGGACACAGAACTCAGGATACAATTGCTGATATTCAGGTGGATTGTGGCTAGAAGCAGAAAAGATCAGAAAGATGCTTACCTGTGTTTTATTGACTATGCAGCGGCATTGGACTGAATCATAACTTACTATGGGCAACATTGCAAAGAATGGGAATTCCAGAACATTTTGCTATGTTTATGCAAAACCTGTAGATAGGTTAAGAGACAATGGTTCAGACAGAACAAGGAGATAACTGTGTGCTTTAAAAACAGGAATGCTATGCATACAAGTTGAATCCTTTCACCAAATCTATTCAATCAGTATGCTGAGCAAGTAATCCACAAAGATGCATATATGAAAAAGAGTATGGTACCAGGATTGGAGGAAGTATCATTAGCAACTTGTGATATTCAGATGACACAACTTGCTTGCTGAAAGTAAGGAGGACTTGAAACACTTACTGATGAAAAGCAAAGACTATAACCTTCCCATATGCATTACATCTCACCGTAAGAAAACAAAACTTCTCACAACTGTACCAATAAGCAAGACCATGATAAACTGAGGAAAGATTGAAATTGTCAAGGATTTCATTTTACTTAGATCCTCAATCAATGCTCATGAAAGCAGCAGTCAAGAAGTTGGCAAAAGCTTTGAATTCAGCAAAGCTGCTCCAAAAACCTTCTTTAAAGCGTTTAGGAGCAAAGATGTTACTTTGAGGACTAAGTTGAGCCTGACCCAAATGATGATAACTTCAATCACTTTACATGCATGTGAAAGCTGGACAATGAATAAGGAAAACAAAAGATCTAATGACTTTGAATTATGACAAAGAATATTGAATATACTATGAACTACCAAAAAAATGAATAAATCTGTCTTGGGATATGTACAGCCAGAAAGTTCCTTAGAAGTGAGGACAAGAGTCTGTCTCAAGTAGTTTGGTCATGTGATCAGGAACACAATAGTAAAATTCTTCAGTAATAAATGAATTAATCACTAGTGGTTATGAATCGGACTGCAAACCACAAGATCAACAGTTCAAAACTACCAGCTGTTCCATGGGAGAAAGATAAGGCTTTCTGCTCCTGTAAAGATTTACAGCCTTAGAAACCATCGTAGTGGTTACGAGTCGGGCTGCTAACCTCAAGGTGAGCAGTTTGAAACTACCAGCAGTTCCATGGGAGAAAGATGAGGCGTTCTGCTCCCATAAAGATTTACAGCCTCAGAAACTCTGTGCAGGGTCATTATGAGTCAGAACCGACTCCACAGTACTTAACAACAACATTATCAGTATAAAGGTCAGCAGTTCAAACTCACCAGCCGCTCCTTGGAAACCCTATACAGAGTCGCTATGTCTCAAAACCGACTCAGTGGCACACAACCACCACCACCACTATAGGATATGTGGCGCTATAGGATAAGTTCTGGATTGCTTGCTAACTGCAAGGTCAGCAGTTCAAACTCAACGAACTGAGTTTGAACTTAGCAACAACAATGATCAATATCATGCACAAACTACTTTAAGTATGCTAAAGGTAGTACTGAACATGTGGCTCTAGCCAGGCCAGATGAAACCTGTGTACACCTTAAAAATAATGCCTGGCCAAAGCAGCTCTGGTAGTGTAGTGATTACGAATCTGGCTACGAACCTCAGGGTCAGCCATTCGAAACTACCAGCTGTTCCACGGGAGAAAGATAAGGTTTCTGATCCCGTAAAGATTTACAGCCTCAGAAACCCTGTGCAGGGTCACTATGAGTCGGAACCGACTCCAAGGCACACAACAACAACAACATCTGATTCTGAAAGGTGAGTCTTAGAAGTCGAGTGGAGCATTCTACCCTGCACATACAGAGTTGCCATGAGGGGACTTGATAGCAACTAACAAGAAGTCTGGAGCTTTCAACAACTATCTAGTCTGCCACAAGGAGAAAGTCAGCTGAAATTAGAAGACAATCAGAAAAGAGAGGTGAAAAGGCAAAATGGGAGCAAAAGAAAACTAACAATGTGGCGTTTCATGTATATTTCAGTCCTAGGCACCTTGCTCCCTGAAGCTTATCCTTTGATCCTGGGAATTACCCCTGCTAACTGATGCCATAAATTATTTTTATCCTCTCCTTAAGCCAATTTCAGCTGGGTTCCTTACACTTGTTACTGAAAGAGTTGACTTTTGAGACTAGTCTTCAGGTAACTAAAGGTGGGTTTCAGCAAACTGTAGACCATGAAACCACGAGAATGTCCCCACCTCAGCTAGTAAGTGGATGATTCTTTAACTGGCACACACAACTGGTGATATTGACTATGGTATCTGAGCTCCAGCCCTTTCTGGCTGCGGGGAGGGAGTTTGGGACTACTTGGTGGTAGAATATGCTTCTTTTGGTTCAGTAAATTTCTTCATGAAACCAATTTGGTTTGTTTCAAGATGGCTAATGAAAACAGAATTCAGTCTTGTTAAGAAAACGCCACAATCAGTGTGTATCAAACCTCTTGTAGAACTTAAAAAGCTCAATGTCTGCTAGATATTGAAGCCTCTATGAGCAAATAGAAGGGGAGTAAGACTGGGGCCAGGAAGAAATCAATGGCGTGTGATAGGAGAACTAGGATCCCAGCCCCTTCCTGCTCACTGCTGCACCATGGCTGCCAGAAATAATGCTTGTCACTGTCAAGGAGAGCTAGTCCCAGAGTCTGGGGATCTACCCTCCCCACAATAAACATAAGTCTCTTGTTTAATCTTCAGAAACAAAGGCCAAGAAAGTAGCCTTTTGGTTGACAGCTAAGCTATAGCAAGAGGACAGTGGAGTAGAATTCTCCCTTTACTTACAGAAGACCTGGGTCTGATTCTCAGATGGTGTACCTCAAACTCAGCCATGACCTGTCTGTCAAAGGAGACTTGCGTGTTGCTATAGCACTGAACAAGTTTCAGCAGAGTTTTCAAACTGAGACAGACTATGAAGAAACACTTGGCAATTGTACGTGGGATGGCAGCTAACAATAAGGATATGGCAAGAGCTCTAAGGAACAGGAAGTACAAGGGCAGGATGCAAGCTGGAGGGCTGAAATGTAGCATGAGTCTCCAAACTGAAAATAAGAGCATAGAGTTCCTCAGAACTAAATTATCAAGCAGCTTCCCAGAGAATTCCCAAAACTGACAAATAGGGACCAGGGATTGCTTAACCTCAAGAAAGTTTCCTGATTTCCAAATAAACATCAGCAGGAAGTGAACCCTGAAACTTTGCAGCTCCTGAGGGGAGGAATCCTGAAATGGGCCATGGGAAACAAGGAGTGAGGGTAGCCTGCCTACAGCTGAGCTTGAGGTCAGCCAGCCATGGTGAGTGACCATAAGTATCCAGCAACCCCACCCCTTCCAGAAGCAGCTTAGAACATGTACTACCTTCATGCTTCGGTTTTCTCTGCCAGGCCAGTCCAAGTGCCACTGTTACTGAACGTGCTGCAGGAATTCTCCTGGACTTCCAGCAAAGAGTCACAGATCTGGGTGAGGTGTCAGAGACGTAAGACAACAGGAGTGTGAGGGAGCAGGTTTCATAGAAAGTGAAAGCATACTCAAGAAGCAAGCGGGTCAATCTCTGAAAGCTAGTGAGAGTCAATCCTAGCTGTCTAGGGGTATTTATTCTTTAAAATGTCCATCTCTGATGTTCTTGTAGCTCATAGGCTTTTGTTCTTTGTGTCTCCTTATTTAGTTATCTTCTTCTACCTGTAGTTGGTGGTGGTTACCGTTGGGGTGGGGGTGAGTGGTGTCGGGTCTGCGCCTCTTTCTTTATATGCTGTTCTATTACCACCATCTCCTGAACCAATGCTGGGGTAGCGGAGAATGTGACTAAGGGGACTGGAAGGACCAGATGGAGTGGAAACCCCAAGGATTATCATGGAAGCTTGGAAAGACAGCCAAAGGAAGAAAAGGAGGAGATGCTCTGGAAGAATCTGGGAATTTGAGGATGCTGCCTTTGAGGGGATCTCTGGGGAGGGATAGTGTCCTGGAAGGTCAGGCCATGGGAATAGCTAATCAATCAACATGCATTGGCAAGAAAAAAAAACAACTTCAGAATCTTGAATCTACTAGAACATAGGACAGTGTGGTTGCAGGCTCTGGCATGGAGAATGGAACTGAAGCCATGCTGGATGAGTCAACCCTGGGACCCCAGAGAGGTCCACTCCACGTGTCCCAAAGCACATCTGTCAGGCAGACACTGGTATTGGCTGCCCACAATAGCAGCATTTGTCTGGCCTCTTGTGACTGTCACTGTCCTCTAGAAGGTCTCTGTGCTCTGAATCCAGAGCCGAAATGAAGTATTCAGTGCTTTAAATGTCATTTGGAAAGACTGAAGAATGTTCTGAGATCCTAGGTGAAGGCTTTCAACGTGTTTAAAAAACATTTGGTGGCCAATGCTCTGGTTTAAAATGATTAGCCACAAGAACTCAGTAGGAGCGGCTACTGACCAAAATCTTAACCATTGAATGTAAAGAATTATAACTGTTGGGGGAAAGGTTGAACAGAATCACCTGAATCCTTAAAGATAAGTTTTTGGAGAGTTATAGAAAAGATAACGGGTGGCATTATTATTTTAATTATTTTATTTCCTTCAAGCCAACTCTGACTCAAGGCACATCAGAGTAGAACTGTGTTCCATAGGATTTTCATTTATGGCTAAGTAGATAGCCAGACTTTTCTTCTGATTCACCTCTGGGTGGACTTTAACTTCCAGCCTATAGGTTTTCAGTTGAATGTGTTAACCATTTGTATCACCTAGAGACCCCAGGAACTCATTCCCATGCTTTATTTTCACTGTAGAACTTGACTGAATTCATTTTATGCCATTTGCTTATTTTCTTGTCTGTTGCTCCCTGCACTGGAAGGCAAATAACAAGACTTGTCTATTTGTGGCTCTGTCCCCAAGACCTGGAGGACAGAAAGCAGTCAATATGTGTTTACGGAATGTGTGAATAGCTTACTACCCCAAATCTAATCTAATCTTCAAGGCAGGTTTTCCCTAATACTGAAACAGACATCATTTTACTGCATCTTTTCTGTACATGTTTTGGTTTGGAGTCCCTGGAAGCAGAACCTGATGTATGCTCTGTCTGTCTACCTGCATTGCGCATGCACACAAGCCATGCTTGAGACATGTGAAACCATTGTCTTCAGCCTTTCTATGTATGGCTGCTACATTTATCTGTGACCAAGCCAGATACACAAGACACTTGCACAGTGCTGGCACAGTGAAAAGCGTTAGTCTTTGTAGAAAGCGAGCAATAACAACAAATTCTCAAGGGGAAATTACCATGAGCTGAACTGCAAGGTAGGTTTGAACTGCAGGATTGGTGGTTCAAGCTCACTAGTAGCTCCTTGGAAGCCCCCATACAGGTCGCTATGAGTCAGAACCAACTCTACAGCACTTAACAGCAACAATTCTTATATTTAACTTGGATCCACAGTCAACACCTATGGGAACAACAGTCAAGAAATCAAACGACGTATTGCATTGGGCAAATCCACTAAAAAAAGACCTTTTTAGGCGAAGATGTCACTTTGAGGCCTAAGGTGTGCCTGACCCAAACCATGGTGTTTTCAATCGCCTTATATGCCTGTGAAAGCTGGACAGTGAATCAGAAAGAACAAAGGAAAGTTGATACATTTGAATTATGGTGTAAGAGAACAATATTGACTATGTCGTGGACTGTCAGAAGAGCAAAGAAATTTATTTTGGAAGAAGTGCAGCCAGAATGCTTCTTAGACACAAAGATGGCAAGACTTGGTCTCACGTACTTTGAACCAGTCCCTGAAGAAGGACATCATGTGTGGTAAAGTGGGTAGGTAGAAAGACCCTCAACAGTGGCTGAAACAATGGGCTCAAATGTAGGTAAGATTGTGAGGATGGTACAAGACTGGGCAGTGCTTCAGTCTATTGTACTCAGGATCACTGTGAGTCGGACCAGACTCAGTGTTAGCTAACAACGACATTCTTATATTGCTGGGCAGCTGCACTGGGGTTTAGGTCAGATACTATGCTGCGGACACCACACTTCCAGGTACCACTACACTGGGCCCTACTGTGTCTTGCCTTGTTGCTCAAGAAGGCCTCTGCATATAATCTCCTGAGTCTCTTTACTGGGCCCTTCTAAGCTCCACAGTGCTACCGGGGCCTGCAGGGTTTTCTTGCCACCACACTACCTGGGCCCCCACTACCCATGGGGGAAATGTGTAACTCCTGAACAAGCAGGTATCACCATTCTTTTAGCTCTGCTCGCAAGCCTCCTGCCCAATGGCACTCAGCTAATGCATCAGACTGCAAAGTGGTTTGAACTGCAAGGTTGGTGGTTCAAGCTCACCAGCTGCTCGTCGGAAACCCTATACAGGGTCACTATAGGTTGGAATCAACCCGATGACACTTCACAAAAATAAACATTTTATGGGAATTAACCAGACCATGACTAGAAAGGCCATGTGAAGGGACTCATTGGACCACACTTGAAATGAAGATTCTTGAATAAACAATTTATCAAAGGAGTACCCTTGAGGGGGAGTAGTTTATCTTACAGTCCAGGAACAGAGGACCTTAGGACCATCAAGGCAGAAGAGTACAAGGAGGATGTGGAGCCCTATCCAGAGAAACAGCGACACCAGAAATGGAGGCAGAGATGATGACATGGAGAGATAGAGCAGCTGAGAGCTGAGAACTCTAGACCCATAGAAAGAGAAAGGCTGTGTGCTGGCAGCCAAGAGACAGGCTTGCAGAATGTGCTGTTTAAATTATTATATATTCCTGAGTGTTTATCCCCCTACCCACCCACCCCCCCCCCCCCAAAAAAAAAAAAAAAAACACCAGAGGGAATAGAAGCAAATACTGTTGAATGATGGTGCACGGGGGAGATTGTAATCATTGCAATGAAAATAAATATGATAGGATGAGTGTAAAATTGATGTTCTCCCATGTAAACTATCACTCAATTCACAATAAAAACTTTAAAAAACAAAAAGCAGTACCCTTGAGAGAGTGGGAATAAGGAGCTAGGTAAAGATGTTTTAGGAGAGGGGGCTTTTCCTGCTCCTGCCTGGAGCCTGGAGTGTATGCTCTGACATCTCTCAGCTGGACAGAAGCTCCCTTCTTCAGCCGTGAACAGGAGATCCGCACAGCGCACCAACAGCATCCACTGTTGCACATTTCCATGTTTGTTGCCTATTAGAGGATTGATCAAGTTCCCTACAAAAAATAAGCTCTTTGAGAGCAGAATCTTCATCTCTTTCACCGTTGTAGTCCCCATAGCCTGATAGGGAGGACATAGCAAATATTTCAACAAACGAATTAGCTACCAGTTGAAATGGAGTTGGCGCAAAGGATTTTCAGAACTGTGAGCTTTAAGCAGATCACCAGGCCTTTCTTTTGAGGTACTTCTGAGTGGATTCAAACCTCCAACCTTCTAGTTAGCAGCCCAGTGTGTTTTAACCACTCAGGAAGACCAAATGAATAGACAAATATTCTATTCATATTTACAATTAAATGCTAAAAGTCTTAGACACATGCTTACTTCCTAAAAGACACCAAAGGCATCATACTTATGTTTATGTAGGCTTTGGAACACAATTTTTTGTATGATTAGGGAAAAAAAAAAAAATGAAATGTGTTTCAAACCACTGCACTCTATACTCCTCTGTATGTATTCTTACCACTAGCAATTTAAGATATAAGCTTTTCTTCCAGATGTTAATTATAGTAAATGTTTAACTTGCTATGACCCTCATTAACTCATTTATGAGTCATTGTATGGAAACAAGCCTGGTGGCAGAGAAATTCAGGCACAGAAGAGACCAGCAATTTCTAGAAGGGAAGGCAGGGCTTCTATTGTTAACTTGAACAACCAACAGAGGGCAGTACACACCCACTCACTGAGTTTCATCTAAAGAAATCACGAACAGGGAGCCTGTTTGAAAGCTATTTGAGGAGGCTTGGTTCTCATTTCCTGGTGTGGGATACTCATAGAGTGAATACTTCATCTACTCGCCATTCAGTCTCTATGAATGTAATCGCTTTGTGATGTGCTTGCGTATTTCTCTAGTCGTGATCCAGATAAATGACGAGACCACTCAGCAGGCCAGGTGCAGAACTACTGCACTGTATGGATGTACGAAGGTCCATAGAACCACATGGGCACTCCCCATCAGTCCTGGTGACCCCTCAAATCCCAGCATGTGGACACTCTGAGAGCTAGACCCAGCCTGAGTGGAGTCCTTTCTTCTTACTTCTTAAAAATGTTTCCTTTAACTTGCCATCATTCCATCCTCGACTTAATTTTTTTGGGCTTTATCCCTTTTGCTGCACTGAAAGAATTCCTTTCCAGAAAAATCCTCTTTTGGGTACAAATAAGGACTGCAAAATGGAAGGTTTCTTTCCCAGACAGGGGCCTGGTTTGCCTTCTCCCCATTGTTTCCAAGACTTGCTCTAAAGCCTGGAATTTGCTGCCTCCCCCACCCCCCTTTGGAAGGTAGATGAGATTGACGTTCTCCTGGGAAAACATTTCATTGTTTCTACCAGCACTGGTCTCAGGCAGGGTCATTGTAAACTGGATAACTTCAATAATAAACACTAACTTGAAAGGAACAAAAGAAG
>NW_006408524.1:20099291-20170145 GCF_000296735.1 Chrysochloris asiatica
GAATGATGCCTCCGCACCAAAAAAAATATGTCCAAATCCGAATCCTTGGATCTATAAATGTAAGTTTGTTTAGAAATAGGATATTTGAAGATGGTGGTGGTAGTTATGTGTTGTGGAGTCTGTTCTAACTTATAGCCACCCTGCAGAGGGTTTCTGAGCAGAAAGCCTCATCTTTCTCCCCTGCAACAGCTGGTAGTTTCAAACTGCTGAACTTTAGGTTAGCAGCCCAACTTATAACCTCTACACTACCAGAGTTCCATGTATATAGTCTCAGCTAAGTTAACGTGAGGTCATATTAAAATAGGCTGGGTCTTAATCCATGTGACAAAGGAGAAGGCTATGTTGGTATGGTCAACTCGACACAAAACTTGTTTCCGACAATGAAGAAGCAGTTTTCATAAGTCAAAGAGGGCAGTTCTTGGAAGGAGCAATGGACAATAGAGGCTGCAGTGGCTGTTACAAATGTTAACTTTATTGATATATTCCTGAAATCCCTTATACCTTCATTGTAGCATTGTCAGCTTTTTCAGTTTTCTTCACTTGACAGTGAGGGCAAAATGTTTGCTGCTCATTCTTAATGTCTAAGTGCCCTCAGAGCATCTACCACACAATGTTCAATAGGGAGTCTCTGAATGGAGGACGACTTCCATCCACCAGGATGATAACTTGACATTCTTTGAAGACAGCTCCTCAGACATGTGTCTCTGCATCGTAACTTTTATTTAGTCCTTTAAAAAGGAGGAAAGTCATCCTATGATGACAAATAGGTCATCTTGGGTCACACTCAGCACTTAGTTTCAGGGACATGAAGTCCTGGTGTAACTCAATGGCACTTAACAACAACAACACTTGCCTAGGCCCCCAAACATATCTATGTTCTTATAATATTTTCTAAAAGAAGGCATTGATTGTAAAGGAGTTGAGAATGTTGCTTCTTCCCATGCCAACTTCTCCTCTATTGTACCTTATCACAGGTGGATTGGCCATGTGCATTTTGGAGATACCACTATAAGGAAGTTAAGCTAGAGACAAACTCGGTTTTGGTTTCATGTGTTACATTTAAGTGGTGTACAGTTACTTCATTATATATTTAGATTATTACTATCCATGCAGAAATATTTCCATTGTCCACTCAGCATTATGAACAAATGTACAGAGTCACAGATCACCTCATCATAGGAAAATATCCTTCAGGGCCTGGTACTGGAAGCAGAGATGGAGAAAAAGAGTTTGAAATGTGTGAGTCCATAAACTAGCCTGTATACAAGTCTTCTGATCATCAGATGTGTTAAATTTTTAAGTGGAGTATTTTGTTCTCCTTGATGCTGAGTCTATGCTAATAATATTCAAATATTATTTCTGATTACCTATGTGGCTGAATTATATTTCAATGATGTGGATAAATAACAGCAATAAAGAATTGCTCCTATGAAAATTCAGGAAAGCATATGCATACAAAAAATGTAGGCAGAGATGTTTATAGCAGTAATTAATACTGGGACCCCTGGTGCGGCACTGTGGGTTAATGTGCTGGACGGCAAGCATGGTTTGAACCGCAAGGTAGGCAGGGCAAGCTCATTAACTGCTCTTCAGAAACCCTATTCAGGGTCACTATGAGTTGGAACCAACTCGATGACACTTAACAACAACAACAATTAATACTGTTATTTATGGATGGTGTGGTGTTGTATAGGATAAGCACTGGATCACAAGGTTGGTGGTTCAAAGTCACCAACCACTCCTTGGAAACACAATATAGGGTTTCTGAGGAGCGACTGGTAGATTTGAACCCCCGACCTTGTGGTTCAAATCAACATTTTAGTTGACTGCTTATCCTATCGCACCATACCAGGACTCCTGGAAACCCGATTCAGGGTAGCTGTGACTCAGAACTGACTCGACAGCACTAACAGCAGCAACATGCTGGGAGCCAAAAGCCTCCTTTCTCCCATGAAGCAACTGATGAGCTAGAACCCTAGACCTTGTGGTTTTCAGTCCAGTGCTTACTGTATGGAAGCACCATGCTCCCAAGTTATAGATAGCAGTGATTTTATGTGATTTTTCTGAATTTAGTCAACTTTTCTTGTTCTGAAATATGAAGCAAACTTATTTTTAGCCTGATTTTTTAACTTAAATTTTTGAATGATTCTTAAATACCCACAAAGCTGTATGTGCTCCTGGCCTCATAAAACCTATGTCTGCCTTTGTTCACATAGATGAATAGGCCACACAAAGAGCCAGACGCTCAAGTGAGTATAGAAACTTGGAACTGTCTATGGTGCTGGACCCAAAATTCATTTGCCTCTCTCCATGGTACTTACCTACACAGCTCCCTTCCCATGGCAATATACTGGGTGCAGAGATGAAGAGTCAAGGTTATCAACTGAGGGTTAATGTTATAGGAATGAATGTCTTCCCCATGGAAAGAATGTAAAGAGAAGAGAACTGAAGAGAAAGTGGCAGGTGGCTCCCAGGTGTCATGGAAACCCAAGAATGCAGACACCAAAAGAGCACCAACTCAAAGAAACATTGAGCATCAAGCCATATCTGAGTTCAGATCAGGGGGAAAGAAGAGGAGGAACTTGGAGTGATGAGAAAACAATTAAAATAGCAGGTGTGGAGTGGGGCTGTCTGGGAAAGGAGAGAGCGTGTCTGGAGTGGCCATGAGAGAAAGCCAGGAAACAAATTCTTCTTCTGTTAAGTTGGTAGATAAGCTGACTAAAGCTGAGTTGTCATTCCCAAATCCTCATGCATCAATATTCTAAATGAGTTTAGATACTTGTGAATGATGGCTTTGTGTGAGTCTTTTGGAGTCCATGAGTAGGTATGAGTATCAAAAAGATTTTTTATTTTGATTGTGCTTTGAAATAAAAAATAATGTTGTTCCTTGTCATACAACTTCTTTACCTCTTACCTTATCTAAGTTCCATTCTCGTCTTGCCTATTGTTACCCTACCTATTTGTTTCTTTACCCATCCTTACTATTGGTTGACTCACCTCTGTAGAATGCAAGCTCATGGAAACAAGAGCCTCCTCTGTGAGTCTCATGAGTGCCTGAGAACAGCGGTCAACACAGAGTGGTGGTGGCTGTGTGCCCTGGAGTTGGTTCTGACTCATGGTGATCCTGTTCAGGGTTTCTAAGACTATAAATCTTTATGGGAGCAGAAAGTCTCATCTTTCTCCTGCACAGTGATTGGTAGATTTGAACTACTGACCTTGCAGTTAGCAGCCCATCTTGTAATCCACTATGCTGTCAGGGTGCTTTTGACACAGAGTGGGCATTGCATAAATCTCTCTACAAAAAGTTGTTTGGGACGGTGACAGGAAGTCAGTATCTGGCCAGCTGAGGTGAGTTTAGGGATTTCATCCAGCTTCACTAGTGGAGACTTGGTCCCCTAAAGATGTGGCTGATGCTTCTAATCTGGTATGCAATGCAATCTCAGGAGCCAGACAATTTCTACCAGGAGCATGAGAAATCTTCAGAAAGACCATATGAGAGCCAGGGTGGGAGGATTTTGGATTAAGACTGATAAGTGATTCTTTTTACTTGAATGCCTTGGTGATGTCAAGAGGTGGCTGGAAGTGAGGGGTGCTTTAACCCTGTTGCATCTCACATATGTATCATCAGCCACAACCCTTTCCAAACAATCTAAGTAAAATAAATCAGTATGCCAGCTCAGTTGGTGCAACTTCTAGCTTTCTTGCCCTTCTTTGGACACGCTAGAGCCGTGTATCTGCCAGGAGATGGTCTAATATGGCTGGGAGGCTTCAGCTCCCTTGGTGCTCAGATATCTTCATCTCAGATGGATTTTTGCTGGCTGCCCACCCCACCCCCAGATGTTGTTAGGTGCCCTTGAGTCAGTCCCTAGTTTATGGAGATGGAGATATTGCCTGATTATGTGCTATCCCCCTGGTTGGCTGAAAATCCATAGGAGTTTCACTGGCTGATATTTTGGAAGTAAATTGCTAGGACTTTCTTCTTAATCTTAGTCTGGAATCTCTGCTGAAACCTGTTCAACAACATTGCAGCATACAAGCCTCCATCCACAGATGGCGCAGTGGCTAGGAATCAAACCAGGGTGGCCCACATGGAAGACACAAATTCTCCCACTGAGCCACCATCGTTTCCCAGCCCCTAGATTCTCTACCTATTAACTACTTTATTTTCTTCATTTTGTTGTTGTTGCTGTTAAATGCTATTGAGTCAGTTCCAACCCATAGCGACCCTGTATAGGGTTTCCAAGAAGCAGCTGGTGAGCTTGAACCACTGAACTTGCAGTCCAAACCAACTTGCAGTCCAGTGCATTAACCCACAGCGCCACACCAGGACTCCTTATTTTCATCATGGCACTTACTTTTTCTGAATTTCATTTTGTCCTTACCTATTGCTACCTTACCTATTTGTCTCCTCACCTACCCTTAATATTTTTGACTCTCCTCTAGAATGCAAACTCATGGAAACAGGGGTCGTATTTGTGATACTGGTCAATGCCTGACAAGTGTTTGGCATTGAGTAGGCACTCAATAAATATTAAGTAAAGAGTAGATACTCGGGATTATTTGCTGGATACATTAAAATCTCATACTCTACTGCCACCAGCCTCTTTCTAATAATATTGTCACCCCTAAGCTTCAGAGTCCCGGTGTGGCACTGAAGGAAAAGAAGTGGACTGCTAACCACAGGGTCCATGAACCACTCCTCAGAAACCTTATAAAGTGCCGCTATGAGTCAGAACTGACTCAATGGTACTAGCCACCACCGCCAGCCTCTCTCTCATAGAAACTCACAGAACTATTTCAGAGACCAAGAAAACCATCTCTATCAGAGAGAGGATCTATAAGACCCCACCATAAAGGCTGTTTCTGGACTCAAAGTCACCCCTGTGCCCTAGAATGAGCATATGAAGAACTTTTGGTGAATTCACGCGTTGAATTCATAAGCTTGTATCTAAACAGGGAGGGTGGGGGGAATGCATTTCTGCCGGATGCTAAGAGGAAGAAACACCTGCAACAGGCTGTCCACCAGGGGGCAGTATAACACACCCTGGGAGGCGCCTAAACCCTTAATTGAGCTCACCTGAGGGTTACTGGCAAAATGAAACCCACTGAGAGGAGTGGATTCCAGCTCATCACAACCCCACAGGACAGAGTACAACTGCCCCATAGGATTTCCAAGGCTGCAAATCCATATGGAAGCGGATTGCCACATCTTTCTTCCATGGAGCCACAAGTGGGTTCAATCCAGCGACCTTTCAGTTAGCAGTCAAGTGCTTAACCACTGCATCATCGGGCTTTTCTGACAGAATTAAAATACTAATAAAAAGAGCTATCACACTACTCTCACGATTTACTACATACCCACCCCCACTTCCGTTCCAAGTTAAAAATAGAAACCTGCAGAGAACAGAATCCATCCAGGAAAGAGTCATGAGGGAGCAGAGAGATACAGGAAGCCATGAGTGTGCAGACATGTTCCACAGTGGGTGAGAATTAGCAGCTTCCCCAGCAGTAGAACATTGTTTGCCTTCCATGGTGGAGGCTGGTGCACTGTCTGTCAGTGGTGATTTGCATGTTCTGGGGCGGGGCTGTAGGATAAGCACTTGACCTCAAGGTCGCTTTGAACTGCAAGGTCAGAGGTTCAAACTTATCAGCCGCTCCTTGGAAACCCTATATAGGGTCACTATGAATCAGAACAGACTCGACGGAATAAGGTGGATAAGCATGTCCTAAACTGCTAACTGCAAGGTCGGTGGTTCAAACCCACCAGGTGCTTCTTGAAAACCCAATCCAGAGTTGCTATGAATCAGAACAGACTCAAGAGCACTTAGCAAGAACAGCAATATGGAACAGGCTTCTGAAGAGTTCCCAGATAAGACCATTAAGAAAGGCTTGAAACCATCCAATGAAAACCTTATGAATCACAATAGTGCAATCTGCAATGGATCCTGGCACAAGATCAATGAGCATTTTTGTTCCAACAGACATGGGCTGTTATAAATTGGGAGCCTATACAATGACGCCAGAGTTTTGTGTGGCCCAGGTGAGAGACTGTACCTCCTAGTTTACCCCCAGGTAGCAGAGTAGGCCCTAAGAGGGATCTCTGCATTCATACAAACTCAGCCTCTGGTTTTCACAGATGTGAGATGAGCCCAGTGCTCACCACGGAGTTGAGCAAATGACTGGGGTTACTCCCAACATCATTTAATACTATTGTTATGCTCAGAAAATTCTACCTCCCTAGGTGGTTGTGGTTGAGTGCCATTGAATCAATTCTGACTCCTCATAGCGACCCCTCTGTAGGGTTTCCGAGGAGCAGCTGGCAGGTTTGAGCTGCTGACTTTATGGTTTGCAGTCCAGTGCTGATCCCACAGAGCCACACCAGGAGTCCTCCCAAGGTAGAATCCCAAATGGTTGTTATTTCCAGACTCCTTTGCAGCTAGAACACAATCCAATGTATTTGTGATATTTGACTCCTAAGTGAGTAGTAATGCAAGGAAGGAAGGGGCTTGTGAAAGCTAAGGTGCTGGTGAGAGTGGCCGCTAAGCCCCCTGCATTCAGAGACAGTGATGGTTATGAGGTTGGGTCTTTGGCATAGGAGACGCCATTGTGCTCATAGCAGCAGCTGTGTCAGCAGTATATTCCTTGGGTTTGTGGCATAATATGGTTTGGGACACCTTTCCTAGTTTTGTCAACCCCGAAAGAATGCTTCACACTATCAAGCATCCCTTTTATAACTTCTTAGTCAGCCACCATTAACTTGTTACAAATAACTAAAAATGATGATATAATCTTGGTGATGTGGCCATCAAAAGAATCATTAAGAGAATCGGGATTGCCTAGCACTAGTTATCTGTTCTGGGAGGTCCTGATGGCTCTGAATACCCAGCAGTATTAGAGGATGGACTCTGGCAGCCTGGGAAATGTCCACTGCAGGTAGGCTTTGGGAGATCTGGCGGCCACTCCCATTGAACAAACTGAAGGCCATATGACATTAAAGACGACTTTGGTGGGCTTCTTCCATTTCTAAAGATCCACAACTTCCAAGTGGCCTTGATTCCATTCAAGTTGCATGATCCTGGTAGGTACTTTTGAGGCCAAGACTTACTCTTCCAAGCCCATTCGAATTGCCTTCAAACCTTTTCTTCTCCCTCTCCTTTGGAATCTAAAAGGCTGCAGAATTGGAATATTGAATTACACTAGATTGATGAGATTTTGGAGGAGCCCCACCCTTTTTTCCATCAACCACTTCTGTCAAGCCACCAGGAAAAATAAGACATTTATTGAACCATCTACAGAAGTTTGACTTCAAATCCTGTATCAGGTTGTGAGCGCAGCATTAATGGCAGCAGCGATAGCAGTGAGGTCTGTGGGGCTTCTGTTGACTGGGAGATGAAACCCAGGCTAGTTCAGTTCCCATACATGAGCATGGAGTCATGTCTGTGATAGCAGAGGCTACACCACACGAGCTCTCACAGAAGCAAGCTGCAGCAGACAGACACCACACAAAATACACATACCAGGACCTTGGACTCCAGGAAAAGAATGAATTGATCACAGCCTACTTGAAAGATGTTCCAAATCCTTAAAGATTCCCATGGGATCTCATGGAAATGCTTAAATCACCCATATGGAAAGTCTCCCCATCCTAATTCCAAGAGCAAACTAGAGTTTTGTTTACCTGAGCCCCCAGTGCTGGTGGTTTTACAAATGGCATAAAGGTTAATCTGGGAGGACTCAAAGTAGCATATAAATAACAAAAGGGATCCTTCCAGGCGGTAAGAGGCTTAGCCTCAGTATCCAATCCACACTTGTACCAATTTCCAAAGCACATTCTCACACACACAGGTATCTTACATGAAGACCATACAAATTTTGCCCACCCATTTCTGATTTAGGTACCCAAGACCCAGAGAAGTTAAGCCTTGGACCCCAGCAGGTGGTGAAGCCCAAGTTAGAAAGTAGGTTTCTCTACACGGCTCAGGACTCCATCACTTCTCCTGATGTCTGGAGTCCTAAACAACATTCTGTATCTTGAACCCTGTTCCTGTGCAAGGTTAAAGGTTTATTAGATGCTTCAATGAGTGGGTCAGTCTGGCTCATGTGCAAGGTTGTGCATATTGGACACCAAGCACCACGCTAAACCTTCCTATCATGTGGTTTCTCATCAACCCAATGGGGAGCTTTGATCTGAAGCCCTCCAAGTTCTAACATTTTGTGAGTCCTCCTAAATCTATACAGGGAATGAGTCAAGGTCAAACAGAAGGTTATTGGCAAAGCTGGAAGAAAATCAGATTCTCCATTCCCTGCCCAGGTTTCTTCCATGTGTTCTGTGGTCCCTGTGACCAAGTAGGAATTTATGGTAACAAATTACTCACTGCTTTCACTTTGGAGTGGCCCTGAAGGGAGAATGGGTACTCAAAGAATTCCAAAGATACCTTCTGCTAATTCTTTCTTTCTGGGGCTGCTAGGGCCCGAATAAGGTGAGTCAGCGGCTTTGGTGGCTATTTCCAGTCTTGGACCTCGCTCTATTGCCCAGAGAATCCAGTTCTGGAATTTTGAGAGAAGGAATCACTCTAGATCCTTGGCCTAGTTTCAATGAGGGCACAGAGATGCCCGCTGACACAGAGAATGTGGCTGGTGTCAAGCCTGGTGGAGGCTCATCAGGACTCCAGTACTGGGGACCACTAAGAAGACACAAAAGCACCCGAATCCCACACTCTTACCGTCTCGGGCTTCCTTACAGCCTCAACATCCCTGAGGTGAAGACCCACCTCTACTAGGCTAGAGTCACTCACAGGACCCCGTTCATGACTGCAGAGGTGTGACACGGCTGAGAACTTTCTTTGTCTCAAGCAGAAGTCAACCTCCTGTGGGTTTGAGTTTTGTTCTTCAGTACTGCATAGAACAAGAATAACCCCCTTTGCAATGTAGATGCTCTGGAAACATGGAGCCAGGTAACTCTGCCTGCTTCTCTCCAGCCTTACCATTCTCATGTCCTTCAAGCTTTTTTCACACAACATGAGTTTTGTTCCAGAAAAAGACCCCAGTCCTTACAGAGGCCCATTCTGAGTCGAAGACTGGTGTTTAGACAGAGGATTCCAGAGATGTGATGGGCTGTACAAACCATCTAGTCTTATTGCCCATTTTACATATTCGGAAACAGGGTCAGAAAGGGCAAGGTCATACCCAGACCTTATGCTACCCCCATACCGCCTAAACTCCTGGAACATTCAAAACACACACAAGGCTGATGGTAATTCATAGGCAGAAAAATACACAATAGGAACTGGGACTTCTCTGAGGATGCAGGCTCAGGGCTCAGGGCTCAGGAAGCAGCACAGGATTCAGGGTTCAGGGTTGGGATTGGGTCATTTTGTGATGGTACACCCATAAAGTTAAGAGTTCTTCTTCCACAATGAAGAAAACTTGCTAGTGTGGGCAATGACAAAGGAATGGGGTCCCTCCTTAGAGGGCTGATCCAATGATCTGGAGGTGGCTACTATTCACCCCATCATGGTACCCTACCACAGCCAGGTGATTGGCTAGGCCACATTGTGCCCAAGGCACCTGTCCATATGCCCATGACCTGGCCCTTCCCTTCCCTCTGGGAGACAGCCTACTTGATCAGCTTCCCTAGTGGTGTCCTAAAGGAAGAGACAGAAGTTACATTTCCAAGAATGGGAAAATAAACAGCACCCCGCCCCACAACACACACACATATATACACATCACAATTTTAGATAATATACACACAGTGATGCATGCCCTTTCGCCCACCTTGGCTTTAAACCAGACAATGACAAATGTAGAGCCTGGCAAAACATTACAAGTCAGTGCCTCATCTCTCTTAAACTGGAGTGTTCTGTCCATAGCCAAAGCAGTCTGAGGCTAATCGGGGCAGATCCCCGATCTCTGAAACTCAAGCAGGGCTCCTGCCAAGCAACCCAGGCCTCCAACAGTGTCCAAAGTGCCAGGTAGCCAGTGGACATTTGCTTGGGTGATCCACATGGCTCCAAGAGTGGGGTCAGGATGAAGTTGGTTCAGGATGGACCCTGGCATATCCCGAGATCAGGAAAGTGACAGCTTCCTTCCTTAATTTTGTCAAAGACCTGGATCCAACTGTGCTTTACTGGCCAAGAACACAGGTTCAACTCTAAACCATGGAGTCAAGCCCTTTGAAGGCCACTCTGGAAACATTTCCACCTGTCCCTTAGATCCCTTTCAAACTCCAGACATTCCAGAACATGATCATGAAACAAGTCCGCACACATATTTGGACAGAAACACCAACAGCAGACATGGAATTACCTGGACCCACACACAGGGCCCTGACAAGCCAGCATCCATCTCCATCCTCCCTAAACCTAGTCCTGCCTCATTTTAAATTCTTAGGTGTGGCTGCACAACTTGCAGCTGACTAGCCAAGGCAGGTGTGGGGAGTGGGTACTTTCCCTCAGCAGCAGGGTGGTTTCGTCTCCAGACACTCTAGCACCCCCTGGTGATCCAATGTCAAGGCTACACAAACACACTGTCCAGAAGTCTCAGAGAGTCCAGGCTGGAGGATTTGGTGGCTCATTGTCTATGGCAGGTTGGGAGCAAAGATGCCCTGGATTTGGGCACATGGAAAGTGCTTCAGGATTCGCTGACATCACAGGAAGGCAGAAGGTTCATTGGTTCTTTCTAGTCATGGCTTTGACTTGAGAGAAATGGGGAGGGAGCTCTCTATGGAGGGCATGTTGGGAACCACCACCTCTCACCTTCTAAAGCTGATGCTGGAAATGGGAGGGGCAGAAGAGAGACTACCAGATGAATCCTTGTCCATGTGGAGTAAGGGAAGGGCTGTTATAAAATGATGGAGATGTGAAGACCACCTCCCAAGAATCTCGCAACTCCTTCCACCTCCTTCCCATCAGATCCACAATTCTGGCTCTTAACTCTTTCCCTGACCATGAGTTCCTGCCCAAGCTGAAGTCTCAGAATGGAAGAGCTCTGAAGCTGTCCCACTGCCCCCGTATCTAGGAGTCAGGCTCCAGGTCACCAAGGTTGGCCACCATGCTGCACCTCAAGGCCTGGGACCAGGCCTGGAAAGAGCAGATCCCGGCTCAGGGTGTGCCAGCCAACTCATGTGGAGGCCACAGCTGAGTGGCAGGCACCATTCAGGCTGCCCAAATGCAAGATCTGTCCAGTGTCCACTCACAAGTCTCACGCATGGGATTGGGACATCACTGAGGCTGAAGAAGACATAGTAGTTGAGCTGGGGATCTGGCTGGAGTGGAGAAGGAACACTAGACAAGGGATGTGGCAACTGTTCCAAATTTGAGAAGTATATACATGTTGGGGTCCGGTCCTGGGGAGCATAGGGGTAAAGGCCAGTTTCAAAAACAGGGAGTGGAAGTACCAGTCTGCACCCTGCATCCCTCTTCCCCCTCGGGGAGCCAAGCTACCAGACCAGGGCCTGCCCGAGGGGAGAGAAGAGGCACAAACATGCGTGGGCCACACTCTGCCCTCCTGCCCACTGTGCCCGCCTGTGCTCTGGGAGAGATGAGGAGGGGCAGGCAGGGCTCATGTGGCCAGGTTGTCGGCCGGAAGGCCTGACATGCGGATCTGGGAACTGCTCTTGCTGAGGATGGAGAGCTGGGTGCCCCCGTTCACACCACTGCTGGCCAGCGATGGATGGCGGTGTTTGAAGTCCATGGTGAAATAGCGGTTCACCTTCCAGCTCCGCCATTTCCGCTTTATCTCCGCCTGCACCTGTAGGAAGAGACAAGGGAGTCACCTTCTTCACCCACAAGGCTGCCACACTACCAATGCCACCTCCATCCCCTATCTGCTCCCCACTAACTCCTCAAGTGCAGCCTGCAGGCTTGAAGTCATGGGTTGAGAGTTTGACCAGCTGTCCAAAGGAATATTGCTTCAAAGCCCAACTAAAGAACCCTTGGCCCACACTGCTGTCTGAGCAAAGCCTGCCCAATGCTTCATGTGGCTGATGGACCTCTGTTCATGGCATTTAAGCTCTCCAGCCTGGTGTTCTTCCAGGGGCTCTTTGAGAAGTAGTTCCTCCTTGGGGCAGGAGGATTAGGGAAAGGATCCCCAACTCATCATCAACTACGAGCTGCACATTACACTAACCCAGGAAGCTTTCAAATACCCAGATGAGGAGATGTGGGACCAAGCCCCCAAACAACTGCATCAACATGTCTTAGGGAAGACCCAAGTATCTGTGTCTGAAATCTTCCCATGTGATTCCAGGAGAGAAAACCCTACACAGTACCTCCTCTGGGTACACATGTCCCCCCCATGTAGCTCTTAGCATGGTAAGGGGGTGCAGAATTCCCCAGCTGTAAGTGGATCCACCCCGCCACCTTCTCCTCTACCTTCCACTCTCACTGCAGGCCCTTGACTGTTGTCTGTCATCTGGCGTCGTGTTGACCTCGAACTCATGACAATCCATGAGTGAAACATGGCTGGTCCTGTGCCATCCCCATGAGGGATCGAACCAGGCCCTTAACAAGCTGCACTATTCCCCTGTGTGTCTTGGCTTGGCTGGTCACTCCATGACCCTCCCATAGCTGGTCTCCGGAAGCACAATACCCGACATCTCTCGGATATGGGCGGGGCTTACTGAGGTCACTCCAAGCACTGCTGTGGTGACCCCTCATCCCACTCATCATGTCCCCACCTGCTCAAAAGCATCACCCCAAACAGGTCTGAAAGGAAGCCCCCAAACCATAGCTCTGGAAATGAAACCTCACTAAAGGGTTAAAGACCTCCTATCCCCAGGGCCTCTTCAAAGTCCCCACAGTCCCTACTCTGCCAAGACACCAGTTTAGGAGAGACAGACTGGCTCCCCACTCACTACTCCTGTCTGTCACGACCTCATGAACTGTGGGTACCACATCTGGACCCTTTCTCTTCCTGGCTGTCAACTCCTCCTCACTAAAGTGTGTCTGGTGACCACATACCATGAAAGTCGACTTGCCGTCCCCAGAAAGGAGAGCTGATGCTGTCCCTGGTGCTGGGACTGCGGGTGGGGGTAGGGGAGAGGTTGGAGCCCAGGGTGGATGGAGTCCACCTGATCTGGACAGCTGCTTCTCTACCCATGTGACCCTCCCCTGCCCCCAAGAGCTGGGGAGCAAACTCAGCGCAGTGTTTCAGCAGGCCATTCACTCTACTAGCTGCTCCCTAAATGGCCCCACCTCCTCTGCTAAGAAACCAAAGGCCCAGAGTCTTACCTCCCCATTGAGAAAACAGTAGAGAACAGCCACCACGAAACCCTAGGGAGAGAGGACACAACTCATCCTGAGAACCAATGCAAGCAAAGAGTCTTCCAGAATACTGCAGGGGGTGTAGAGGGGGCGGGGACAAGGGGAGGAGCACCAGGAAGCAAAGAAGTAGCATGGGCCTATACAACCGGGATGAGGGACACCTCTCCAGGGGCCTGGGGTGGGATGGGACAAGTTCTGCTCTATGAAGACAGGGAGGTCCATGAAGCATGCCCCCACCCCCCCACTGACACCAGGCCTTCCCATCCACCAAGGCCAGTTCCAGCCTACTGTCTATGAGAGACACTCCTGCTGTCCTCCCCTGAAGTCCCAGTCCTAACAGCTTGGGTTCCCACTGCAGGTGCTACTGTGCTCTGGATTCCTCAACGAGCCTGCAGAATCCCTTCTCTTTGTCCTCAGTCCCTGCTAGACACAGCAGACCTATGCCATCTCTGTTCTCCACCACCTCCCCACCCCGGACTCTTGGACACAGAACATACAGAGTAGATACTTAGCTAGTCTACATATACTTTGTTACATTTAGAACTCTTGCTCACACACCAAACACAATAGAATGTTCCTGAATGTTGCATATCACTTCCTCACAATCACTGTTCCCCAAGCTGTCACCTGGAGGCATTAGAGGAATGACGAAGCAGACCCCCCAAATTGTCAGTGAGAAAGGAATCCCAGCTTCTGACTCCCAGACCAGGGATTTGTCTAAAAAGTTCCCTGTCTCAGTAGGGCTAAGAACATTAAACAAGTCAAATGGACTTGAATTAAAATAGGGCAAGGAAGACTCAAGTCGGATGCACACACCATGGAAAATCCTGGTGTGGTGTATAAGATAAGCATTCGGCTACAAACCACAAAGTTGGTGTTTCAAACCCACCATCTGCTCCTTGGAAACCCCATACTAGGTGGCTGTGAGCCGGAACCGACTGGATGGCACTTAATGGCAGAAATGTAAAGAGCTGAGTCAGGGAGAGGCATCCTGCCTTCCTGAATCCCCTCCTCCATCCATTCATGTCCTCATCATGCATTCTCTCACCAATTCACCCACTTGGTCACTCACTGTCTACAGTCCATCTACATAGACATTTGCTCATTCATTTATTGATACATCTGTTTGCTTGTCCACCTGTTTAGTTCTTTCAGCAGTCTGTGGTCAGGGCCCATTCTGGGAGCACAATTTGGGTAAGCTAAAGGTCCAGTGGATGTGAGATACACAGCCTAGCATGTCAAAGTCAAACTGTGGACAGGTCTCTTGAGGCCACTGCACCAGGCAGCTGGTGAGGGATAAGGAAGTGCCACCTTCGATTGCCCAAGGGTGGCCTGGCTTACAAATAAAGACACAGGACCAACCGGACATTAGTGCATCTTCCTATCAGAGCCCAGAGGGTAGCGAGAGCAGCAAGAGCCCTCACAGCTCACATCTACTCAAGTCCTCTTATTTCACATGTGGGAACACAGAGACCCAGAGTCTAACTGAAAGAAGTTTCTAGAAGAACCAGAAGGTCAGAGGCCAGCCTACCTGGAAGGAGCCCAGCCCCAGCTCAAACACGAGTCTCTCCCTCTTGCTGACGTTCTCTGGAGAGAAGGCGAAGACTGTGTAGTGGATTCCAAACAGTGGGATGAGCAACAGGGTGGAGCGTGCTAATCGTCTGTTGGGAGAAAATTAGACATCTGCTGGGGGCTGGAGCTTGGGGAGTGACAGAGAGTGGAGAACCTCACATCCAGGCCACGTCTCTCCCTTGGAGCTGGGGCTAATTTGCACTTAAACTAGAAAGCATGAGAGGCCTGGGAGAGATGGTCCAGGGCTTCCCTAGTTTGTTCTGTAGGGGACATCGCCCAGACTAACGAGCATTCCTCCCTTAAGCCATGTCTAATCCTATAGAGTATACAGCTCCAAGATCCACTGTGGAGTGTGTGAAGTCAAGTTATGGCTAAACCCAGGAATGGTGCCAGGAAGGCTTGAGGTACGTGATGGGTGTTGAAGCAGAGTAAAATTCTCCTGCTCTACAAACAACCCAGGGATTCACAGAGGTGGCGTGTTTGTATGAGGCTGGCCCTAGATGGACACTCAGTGGCCAATGGGAGGAGCTCATGACAGGGGAAGTGAGTGTATTCAAGAAAGGACTTGTTGATCCTGGGCATGAAGAATTGTCAACTGAATGAGACGGATCTGCTGTCCAGGGATGGGTGAGTCAGAGACAATGTCTGCTCCGAGATGGGAGGCAGAGGAAGAAAGGTTTAATGGGACCTCCATGTCCTGACTGACTCTTCTGGGGCTCCCCTACCTGTGAGGGGCTCCTAGACTCAGAATGGGGTGGGGTTCTGAATTGCAGGTGCGGATCAGAAAGGCCTGAGGTTAAAAATTCAAAATGTGTGCAAAATCATGTGAACTGTGTCCTGCCCTATTAGAGGTAGGGCACTCCCAGAATCCCTGCAAGGTTGGAGACCCCATTTCTGCCCACTCAAAATCATGACTTCTGGGTCTCCCACTCCAGGTCCAGCTGGTCCCACAGGGATGGACAATTGGGTGTGGGGGACAGTCATTGTTCCCCATCTCAGTTATTCCCACATCTTCTGGAGTTCTGGAGAAGCTGAACCATGAATCTATAAGAAACCCGAGACTTCGTAGTGTTTATTGACAGAGAAGGGCACAGAGAGGGGAGGGAGAGAGAAGGGACAATGGGTGGGAACAAGGAGGAATGGCCTGGAATCTTCCAAGCTCAGCCTGCGAAGGCCCTGGGGTGGGGCGCATGCCCATCTCACCCCTGCTCCTGGGTTGCCTCAGACATCAACTGCCTGCAGGAGGCATAGCCCATGGGAGCCAGGTTCTGAGCGGGCCCCTGCTCTGGACCTAGACACGGGCTAGAGATCTGCCCTTTCATCCCACCTGTCTGCCCGTCCTCTTTCAGGGGCTGTAGTTCCTTGAGGGCAGTAGTGGTGCCTACTCCTATCTTTTATCAGCCAAGATGAGCATGACCTTGATGTTCAAAAAATGCCCATTCCATGAAGGAAGGTATGAACAGACAACCAAAACCAACTGCCCTTGAGTCAATTCCAACTCATGGTGATCCCATGTGTGTCAGGGTAGAACTGCACTTCATATATGGTTTTTAATGGCTGATCTCTGCAAGTAGATAACTGGGTTTTTCTTCCAAGGCTCTGCAGGATGGACTTGAACTGCCAACTTTCTGGTTAACATGGAACATTTAACAGTGTGTGCCACCCAGGGATCACAGAGGCTGGAAATGAAACCTTGGTGTCCGTGAGTAAGGCCAGCTCTGTGAAGGTAGCTCAGGCCTCATCCATTCCCATGAACCCAGTGTCTGACACCAGGAAGTGAGCAGGGAGAATTTGCAGAAGGAATAGGCTTAAAGCAATAAACAAGAGGAGTGCCCTGGACGTTCATTCCTATGAACATCTTGGGGCTCCTCTGGGGTCCTGCGTAGAGGGGAGCCTTGAAGCTTAATGTAAGGGACTAAGGAAGGAACATCGGCTTGCAATGTGACTGTGGCATTAGCCCCGGCTTCCTCTCCAACAAACTGGACCACCTCCACATACATGCACCTGCAGTTTGCAAAGTGCTCTGGAAGGCAGAAAGCCAAACCCTTACAGCTCTTGTTGTGGCATAGGACAGAAGAGGCTCAATGTGAGTAGCAGTCACCCTTTGGGCATGGACCAGGTCAGACCCTATCCCTGCACAGGACAGAGTGGTGGCTGGCAGAAAAGGTGTTCTAATCTTGTCCCCTCCCTCCTCGTCAGCCCTGCAGCAGCCCCAGATACCAGGGACTTCTGCTGGGGACCCACGCCATTCCTGTGGCCCCACTGATAGACAGGACAGTGGGGCAGACAATGGGGTTTGAAGGCTCAGGGTCTAAGACCTGTACCTCAAGACTGACCAGAGGCCTTGAAACAGGAACATCTGATCCGTCTTCAAGGACAATGACAAAGGTTTGCACTAGGTCCTCCTGCCTTGAGAAGCCACCACTGGACAGAGAACCCCAAAAAAACAAGAGTTTCCACTGCAAAGGGCAGCCCTATTGACCATGGGCTTACCGGGGAGGCAGTGAGTTCTCTATTTAAAGAGGCTCCCAAGTAGACATTGATGGTCCCCCCCCAGAGAGACACAGCAGTTAGGACTTCTGGGTTCAGTTCCTCTCCCTGCCAGTCATGTGACCTTGAATTTATCACCTAGTGCTTCAGTTTTCTCATCTGCGAAATAGGGGCAATCCAAGTGCCCACCTCACAGGGTTGTTGTAGGGATTATATGAGTTCATGTGGACTTGGAATATACGAGAGCCAGGACACCATTGGCTCCTTACCCTGTGCAGGGAGCTGGATTGAGTGAATTCAAGTTCTCAGACTCTAAGAAATTATTTTGCAGTTGCAAAGACTGAAGCTCAGAGGAATGTTGGGATTTGCAGAAAGCCACACATCACAGAGGCTACCAGGCTGTTTCTCCTCAGCATGGGCCCAGGCAGAATGCCCTGCAATGGTCCCAGTTCCATCCTGCACCCTCCCCTCCCACCCACGGCATAGGTTGCAGAGAACTCACGAGACACACAAAACGTCAACATGCAACAGTTGGGGATGGGTCGGGCTGGGAGGCACAGGCCTGCTCTTCACTTGCCTCCAGCCAGGCAGGACGCAAGCTTGAGGCAGTGGCAGTAGCATGCGTCCCCCTCCCTCCAGGAGGCCCCAGCCACAGCCACGGCCACGCACACTTACAGAGTAATGGTGGACAGTTCTGACATCTTGCAAGAGTGCTGCTGAGCCCGCTGTGGCTTGCAGTAGCATTTCTGCACGCAGCTGCTGGGTGTGACAAGATTAGCACTTCTGTCAGCTGGGGCATCAGGACAGTGGAGGAACTGGGTTGGATTTAGGTCAACACAGTTCATGGGGAGGGCAGAGGTGGGAGAGTGTGGAAATGGGGTCAGGGCAGTCGTGGCAGTAGGAGAACGAGGAAACTAAGGGCCGAGACACAGATATGCAGGCCCAAATGTGTGCACGTGTGCTTGGACACACACTGGAATACACACGATGACCACCAGTAGGTGGGGTATGGTGGGAATAAGGAACGTACTTGGAAGGTCGGGCCTGGGCTGGGGTCTCATGCAGGGAGCTGGAGGCTGGCTTCTCCAGGTCAGCTCCAAGCTCAGAGCATGGCTTTGCTGAAGGTCAGTCAATGAGATGGGCAGCTGGAAATTCATGCCATGAACCTCACAAGCTGCACAGCATGGTTTGACTGAACCTTGAATCACTCAGGCTGTGAGTGCTGAATGGGATGTCAATATATACATCTTCATTTTCTGCCATGCTATCCTACCACACTGAACTCCAGGCACCTCAATATTAGTCATACACCAGGGCACAATAGAGGCTCACGTTTAAAAATGATCGTTAGCTAAACTAGACCTGTACTATCTCTGGTAGTGTAGTGCTCACGAGTCAGGCTTCTAACCTCAAAGTCAGCAGTTCAAAACCACCAGCTGTTCCGCAGGAGAAAGATGTGGTTTTCTGCTCCCGTAAAGATTTACAGACTTGGAAACCCTCTGCAGGGTTGCTATGAGTTGGAACTGACTCCACATACCACCAAACAACCAATCTGGACACGTGATGTAAGATAATGCCACCATGTTGGAGTATTCTACTGGATGGCTCTGGATTAAACTTGAATACAGGTTCAGGGCATGAGGCTGAGGAGCCTCACTGAACACTGAACCATTGTCTCTAGCAGGAAGTCATATTCTGAAGGGTCCACAGGGGAGCTTGGAGCCAGTCCAGCTCAGTCTATTGGGAGAGACACAAAGTTTCCATCTCCTCAGAGACTTCCTACCCTTTCCAGTCTTCATGGTCCTGCTGATGCCCAAGTTGGCGCAAGCTGTGGGCATTCCTTTCCCTTCTCTGACATACATGCAAGAGGTTGATTGTGAGCTGCGTCATCTTGTCAAACTTCAAAACAGAGTTACCTGTTCCATAAATTCTCCTCAGGGAGGCTCCTGGGAATTTCTGGTGAATGAATAACTCAGATATGGCTCTGTCACAATGAGAGCAGACGCACACACAAAAAAAGAGGCCTTCTTGGCATTCATGGATTACTTGCTATTTGTGATGCCAACCCAGAAGGTCCTTGACCTAGGATAGGTGTCATTTGACTGAAGCACTAATCAAAATCAGACTTCAACAATGGAGCAAGCTGAGGTAACGCCCCCATGTGTGCCCCCTGCACCTCAGCTAGGTTTACGCTTCTCGTGTCACAAAGGGAACTTTTCAATTCACACTGCACTCAGAGGTGGATGTCATTCCCCTCTTTACAGAACAGAAGAGTGAGAGACATCATGTGGGCATGGACCACAGTATCATTACCATCTGGGAGCTAGTTAGAAACACAGACTCTTGGGGCCACCTGGACCTGTTGACTCAGAATTAGTGATTCATCAAAATCCCTAGGTGATTCATCTGCCTATGAGAGCTTCACAAGGGTCATTGTGAGGCACTCATGTATTTGAGAAGTTGCTTCACGTGTTCTTAATGAATGCCAAAGGTCTGTTTTATATACCTATAAAGACAACACTTACAAATATGTAGCTCTTGACAATCAAAAGGGTTTAATTGGGCATTCCAGAATGAGAGCTATTCTATTCCACAAACTGATTATCCGTCTTGCTCACAATATGTATGATCGGCCAGTCTCTCTTTCTCATCTAGTGGCCTGACTCCCTCAGCTTTTGCTTAGGTAAACTAGAGAAAGCAGAGTCTAAGACCCTGTGACCCCTAAGCCCCACATGCTACTTCCTATGTGACAAGTTTAAGCCCCCAGCCCCAATTCCAAAGCCTCAATTGTTTTCCTTTGAAACCTCTTGTTCTTGAGTTCCAAGATTCTCTCTGCCCCACCTGGATCTTGGATACCTTTATAGTAAATGCAGACTCCTCTGATTTCTTAAAAGCATTCTGTAGCTCTATGAGTTGTAAGTCTGCTGGACAACCTTGTCCCCTAGAAAAGTATATGTGACACTGATGGGGAGGTGGTGGTGGCTGTGTGTCTGACTCACACTACTGAGGCTATACATCTTTATATGAGTAAAATGCCTCATCGTTCTCCCATGGAGCATCTGGTAGATTCAAACTGCTGACCTTATGGTTAACAGCCCAACTCATAATCCACTATGCTACCAGTGTTCCCTCTGGAAGGGAAGAGCAGGAAGAGGCTACAATGAGGAGCAGAAGTCTAAGGAGTTCTCAGGGGAGCCAGATCTCTCCCTTACATTCCCTTTCTGATAAGGTTTACTTCACTGACTTATCATAAAAAAAGTGGAACAAGATGGGAGCAGAGAAGACAGAAACAGAGGCTTGAGAAGGAAAGAGATACCAGAACCTGAGAAATCAGAGCATTTACAGAAAATGGAAGAGAAATTGAATCAAGAGGAATGGAGATAAATGTAGACTAGCCGATGAGACAAATTCTGTGTCTGATTCAAGGGAAGACAAGAAACTCTGAGGAGGGTGCTGGGTGGGAACTGCAGGGCATCACTCTGAAGCTCAATGCTGAAGATCCCATGGCAGGTGTAGGACCCATGTCCACATCTGGAGGTCAGGGAGCCCTGGTTTCCAGACCTGGTCCTTCCATGGCTTTGCTGTGTCTCTGCAGGAAAGGCAAAGCCATATCCAGCTCTCAGCACCCGTATCTACAACAAGAAATCTGGTCCTTGGTTTCTCTGGGCCCTTGTTTCTGTCTCAGGCCAAACACCAGGAATACCCCAGTGCCCTGTGTGTGTATACAGGGTTGCCAGGGTTGCAGCAAGAGACAGGTCCTAGTCATCAGCTGGGTCATCCTAGTGATCAGCACAGCTCCGGATACCCAGCAGGTGCACAGGATGTTGTAGTTTCAGCTGAACGTTCTCCATAAGGCACCCCTCCCATTGCTAAGCTGCTGTGTATCCCCCAGCTCAGTGCCCAGGGAAGCACTCCCATCACACCAGAAGATCTTAGAAGTATCCCCACCATCCCTCCCACACCCCTGAGGAGGGCGAGCCCTCTGTTCTCCTCACCACACCTGGACCAGTCCCAGCTGGGGAGCCCAGCCCCTGAGCTCACCGCGTTGTCTGACCACTGACTAGCTGGGTGATCTTAGATTCTACCACTTTTCTTCTCTGGCCCAGTTTCTCCATCTGAAAAATGAAGGTAACATTTCCCTGCTGCCGACCTATAACAGGAGCTGTGCAGAGAGGTGCTCTCGGGCTGCAGGTGGAAGGTGCTCTGGAAGTGGACGGTGCAGCCTCATGAGCAAGGTCCTGGCTGTGGGCACCTCTCTTGCCTGCCCTGCGGAGGAGAGGACTGTCCCTCCTGACACACAGTGCCAACAAAACCTGTCTACAGACATCACAGGGTCGTCCCCTCTCCTTCCTTTGCCCCGTAGAAGGGCCAGGGAGACTGTTCTGTGGGGGGCCAAGAGGGAGTAAAATACAGATGGGCTCTCCCCTCCCTCACCCAGACCCAAACCCAGACCCAGGATGCAGTGGGGGAAAACTCACTGGGAATCTAAACCCAGGAATTGAGTTCTCCCCTGAAACTTCACCCTTCTCCTTTCTGAGCTCTGCTCCCCGCAAAAGACAGGCTAACCCTGCCCCTGCCTCCAACATGAACTCTGACCCCAGCCTCAGGCTGAGCCCTAACCCCAATCCAAGACCAAGTCTGACCAGTGCTAGGCCATAACCCTGGGCCTGACTCGGTCCTATCTCTGGCCACTGCCCAGGTCTGACCAAGTCTGCCCATAGCGCATCACTCTACCAAGAGGGTCAGGTGAGAGAGTTTGATGGCTCAGTGCCACCCTCCCCTTGGAGGGGTCCCAGCCCCCAACAGGTCCTTCTGAGGCTGGGTCAGGAGCGCTGTCTCGGTCTACGGAGGACAAGCCCTTTATCATCTGAGCAGCTGGAACCAACCTACACGAAAGGGAGTGAATGCTGGTCTGAGGGCAGAGGCAGGGGATCCTCTCGGGCTTTCTTGGGGACTCCCGGGCTTAAATTTGTTCTGGAAACAGAGGAAAAAAATCGGAGAGCTGTTGTGGGCAGATCTGAAGAGGCTTCTCAGCCTAACATACAACTCTGGTTGTGTATTAGGAATCTCCCTCTCCCACCATGCCCTGCCCGATCCAAGTACCCACACCTCACCAGTAGAGATACCTCCCAGCTCAAAGGCAAGTTGTCTTGCAAGCAATCTGGGGTAGGGGGCACCTTTACATAGGCTGGAGCCCAACAGGGCCTCTTCTTCCAGGAAACACTATTTGTAATGCTGACTTTACACCATTTTCCCATCTGTAAATTCCTTCAGGGCAGGAATGATGGTGTTGTCAAACTTGGAGGCAAGAGACTGCCTGCATTTGAGCAATGTCTTCACTCCTTCCTACCTGATTCATTTCACTTCCCTGATAATTAGCTCCCAGTTGTAAAGTGGGGATTACATTTAACAATTGATGACCTATCCCACCAGATTCACTGAGTGGTTGTGAGCATTAAATGTGCATGAGTCTAGTTGCTGGTGTTTTTAAGTGCTGAGCAGTTCTGTTGCAGCAATACTGGTGTAAGAATAGGATAGGCTCCATTCACCAACAGGGTCTCCTCAACCCTGGAAACACTCAGACCATGGGATCAAGTTGCTCCCCTGTCCTCTGTGAGCCTTTCCACCTGGCTTGCAGACCATATCCACTGGAGTTTTTAACCTTTGGGGCTTAACACTAGCAGAAGTTTGGCTTTCTATGAATAAAACATCTGCAGAAATTGCACAGGGGTTAGCTTAGACTGTACAAGGAAACAACCTAGTTGGTTCTTTAAATGTCCTGGGACTTACATTACCCTTCAGTATACACAACATGTGCCAGTTACAAATGGTCTTTATCTGGGTACTACGAGAGCCTGACAGGACTCTTTAGCTCTCATTCTGTAGAAAAAAAAAAAACAAAAACAAAAAAACACCATAGTTCCATATTCCGTTGCCATCAAATCCTTGGGTGTTCTTGCTGCCTGGGGCAGGATGTCTAAGCTCATAAAGTATATTCAGGGCTTAGAAAAAAGAAACAAAACACCAAAACCCGTTGCCAACAAGATGGTTCGACACATGTCAACCCCATGTGTGTCAGAGTAGAGCTGTGCTTCATAGGGATCTCATAGACAGTGACTCTTTCAGAAGTAGATGGTCAGGCTTGTCTTCCCAGGAGCCTCTGAGAGGCCTCATACTGAAAGGTTGGGATGTTAACCATTGGCACCTCCCAGGGCCTTTCAGGTCTTACTAGAGCCTACTTATCTAGATTCCTTGTATGTGTCTTTATGTTGGTAGATTGAGAAGAAACTTGGAGTAGCCCCCAAAGAAGAAGTCCCAGGGGGCCTCAGTAGAAGAAACAGATCCTGCCAAGAAAAGGAGGGGATGGAAGCTTCTAGAGATCATATGAGACAAGAGGCTGACTTAGCTGTTCATGTCTACACACACTGCAGATGATTTAGTGGGGAACCAAATCCAAGTATATATCTTAGAGTCACATTCAAGTAGAAGACACTGAGGTTGCAAACAAGTAGTTTCTGACACTAGACAGGGAGGTAGGGGGAGTAGCGGAGCCCTGGCTTTTAAAAACCTGGTGAAGAAATCAGGAATAGTCTTTCCTGAGCAGCTTAGTCAGTGACCGAAGGCTGCCTCCCAGGCATCCAGTGCAGGCCTCTGAGAATTTACAACTGGAATGGATGAACTATTTTCTACTACATAATATACACATAGAAGCAAAGGGTTTGGTAGAACTTGCAAAGACATGAAGAAAGACAAAGACAATAAATGGGAAAGGAAAAAAAAATAACAAAACCCAGTCTTTCCTAATGTAATGGAATCATTGTGCACATAAGAAACAAGCATTACTGAATTGCAGAGGGTCTGTGCCATTCTCCTACCCAAGAGAAGAGTGGGACAGACAGAGGGAACAAGAGCGCCGAAGCCTCATGGAGTTTCAGGGGAGGAGCTGGGATTCGGTCTCTAAGCAGCTCTGACATTTCTCTTAGAGGCTGACTGGGTGGTGAAAAGCCCTCTGCTGGGGTCACTGCCTGGTCCTACTTATTATCCCACTGGAAGTCATTGGAGTTCTGAACCCCAGGTTGGGGTCTCTCATGAAGGAAGGACTAATAACTCACTCATACAATGAAACTATCCTGACTCCTGCTAACCTCCTGTTTTCTGAAGAAACAGTAGGATAAGCACTGAACTACTAACCACAAGGTCGGTGGTTCAAACCCACCAGCTGCTCCTTAGAAGCCCTATGTAGGATTGTTATGAGTTGGAACCAGCTTCATGGCACTTCACAACAACAACAACAACATGCTTCCACATCACCCATGGACAGACTCCTGGGGACACTGCCCCAAATCAGACTGTGTCCATCCAGTCCCTCCAGCCAACTTCAGATCTTCCTCCTTGGCATCAGAAATGTCCTATGACTCACACACACCCATTCTCAAGACTAGAAAGATGAGGAGGATCTCTGTGTGGTTTCAGAATGGGACAAGAGCAAGGAGACAAGAAATTCTCCAGGAGAAACTGCTAAGGACATGGCTGCAGAAATAATTCTAAGAAATCAAATGGCTGTGAAAAGAAAAAGCCAAACTCAAAACTAAGAGATTGCCTGCAAACCCTATCAATCCCAAATCAGATTTCCATCTGTTCAGGGATTAGGGGTTTGCAGAAGTAGGATCAGGCATAGAAATTGGGCTACCTGGAGGGCAGGTGAAGAGGAGAAAGAGCCATTTCCTTTCCATACTCAGGCTAGTGAGATTCTGGCTCTCCAGTGGGCCCTGAACCACTTCAGCAAACGGAACTGGGTGTATCCAGTAGCGCTCACAAGCTTCCCAGAAAAACTATATCCCCAAAGGAAACCCAACTTCTAAACAATCAAGACCCTAGGACCCTAGGGAATCTGGTGTTTTCCATCTTGGTTTTCCTAGACTCAAAAAAGATCCACACGTCTCTTTTTCTCTTTCTCCCTCGAAGTAATGACCATGCAGATCAGGAGCTCCTGGGTTGGCTGGAGGATGGGAGGACAACTCGATTCTGAAGGCACTTTTATCAGCAAAAAAAAAAAAACCTCCCAATTGCCCATGCTAGGTCAACCATCATCAAAATCCAGAGCTTCTCCTGCCTGTGACCTGAGGGTGAGGCCCAGAGGCTGACGGGAGTGGCTAAAGCATCTATCTACACAATGGTACTTACAAGTAGATGCTGGACTCGTTGCCTCCCATGTCTGGAGATTGAAGTTTCTGTACAAGGATGACGATGATGCCAATGAAAAGCACAAAGTTCACCTGAGGAGCAAAGAAAAAAAACACAGGTGGAAATGATTCTAGGCTAAAACTTTCCACACCTCCCCCTCTGCATAGGCTGTTACTCAAAACTGCCTCCACCCCACACCGGTCAAAATCCCATCTAGACATCTAGTTCTAAATGGAGGCCTGAGACACTTGTTTATCTCTCAGCCTCAGTCAATATCATTGAAATGACAGAATGGAGAGAAGAAGAAATTCCATAGGAGTACTGAGAAACAGAAAAGCATCCTGAGTAAGTAGGAAGAATGGGTAATTTCTGGAAGAGAAAGAGCACATGGAATCAAGGAGATGAAAAACTACAGAGAGTTGCAGCTATTGCAGAGGTGAGAAGAAGAAACTCCAAGTTCAGAGTCAATGTTTGACAAGGACTGCCTAGAGAACCGTGATAGCTACAGTTGTCTGGAGTAAAGAAATAGAAACTGGAGCAATGAGAGAGCTTACAGATGTAGACAAAGCAGAACTTGGAGAAATTAGAAAGTCCTGGTATAGCGCTGTAGGATAAACAGTAGACTACTAACCATAAGGTTCGTGGTTCAAACCCACCAGCTGCTTCTTGGAAACCCTATACAAGGTAGCTATGAGTTGGTACCTACTCGGTAGCACCTAACCAAACCAGCAGCAAATTTAACTAACTTACTAAAAGTTACAACTACTGAAAATAAAATAATTAAGCATTTAAACAAAACAGCCATGGAAAAATCACCACAGACTTAACATATAAAAGAAGAATCAATAAAGACAGAAATTCATAATAAAGAAATAGTAGACTTAAGAAAAAGTATGAATTTGTAGTGCTTGTTTGTTTTACAGATCAATTAGAAAAATAAAGAATATTTTAGGAGGACAGGATTCTGATACTTTGTTGTATGTGTTCTAGACAGTCTACAGCTCAGTGTATACTGCTAAACACAAGTGCCCATCCTGGTGTGGTGCTGTAGGATAAGCACTGAACTGCCAACTACAAGGTTGGCTGTTCAAACCCACCAGCTGCTCCTCAGAAACCCTATACCCAATGGCACTTAACAGCAACAATAATAAATCAAAAAGAAGAAAACGCAATTAAAGCAAATTCACAGATGAGAAAGAGGTCAAGAAAACTTATGTTAAAAATATTTTAAAATCACAAAAAGAAAACTAAAACGCGAAAATTACAAATTAACAGAATTAACTCCACAAGTTCTTAAAAATCTAAATAGATCAATGACTTCAAAAGAAAATTTTAAAGTACTCAAAAGTTGCGCTTGTGAGTTCCAGGACTAGGTTTTATAATATCAGTTTCATACAACCTTCTTGGAAAATGTAATTTACATGCTCATCTCCCATGTTACCTACCCATGAAAACTACAAACCCTGCTATAGAACACAGACACGGGCATAAAACATACACACATACTCCACAGAACTTGTGACCAGCAATGCAAAAACTCTACATAAAAAATAGACACAAGAGTAAGCAAGCTGTTCGCCGGGAAGCCATCAAGGCAAGCATCAAGTTCTTTCAGTACAAACTCCCCTCTAACACTGAAACTCAAAGGGAACACACAAACAAGCATGTAAGCTTGCTGCTGACCACACTGGGCTACTGCTGAGTGGAAGAGGGCGAAAGGCAGCAATGAAGAAATGGGCTGAGTTCAACCACAGTCCATTGACTCCTGTTGACTTGGAGATGAGAGAGAGAAGAGGAAGGGCTGGTTGGTCCAAAGTGTGGTGAGACCTGGGGCCATTTAAACCCATAGACAAGGACATAGCCACAGAGGGCTAGAGCTGAGAGTGAAGGATCCAGCTGATATGAAGTGAGGGAAGATGCACAAGAATGCCCAAACTTGCAGACAGTACCCATTTGACCTAGCCTTGATAATCAGAACTCAAGGAAAACTACAAAAAAAAAAAAAAAAAATTATTGATAAAGGAAACAAGGGTAAATTGCTACAATTTGATGAACCTGACCTGTACTCATGGAGGTAGTAACTCTAAATACCAACAGAGAGGGAAGGAGTCTTCAAATCAAGTATCAATGCTATCCCCTCTGTACACAGGTAGATAGGGACGGGCAACTTAGACACTGGCTACCTAAAATGAGGGGCAATAAAAGGCAAAAAGGGACTGGCTTACAAGATTTCAAAACGGAGTTTAGTTTAATAGTGTGGGGGGTGGGGGGAAGAAAGAGTCCCCACTGAATAGTTTTCATAGTGTCTAGATGGGTCTGGTGAAAACAGATGGGGTAAGATTTGTATAATTCAATAGTGAGTAATTGTTATCATGACTAATTGCAACTATCACAATTGTAAAGGTAGAAGTTTTGTAACTAAAACAGGGGATTTGTTAATCTTACAGTCCAGAAACAGAGGACCCTAGGACCATCAAAGGAGAAGAGCAGGATCTTGTGCTCTTCAATGCCAGAGACGGAGAAGCAGCGATGCCAGAGACGGAGGCAGAGATGGGGACATGGAGCGGGAGAGAGGCTGAGGACTCTAGATTCATGGAAAGAGAGGGACGAAGAGCTGGTGGCTAGGAGGCAGACTTGCAGAATGTGCCATTTGTAGGTGCAAATTATTATATATGCCTGAGTGGTTATTTTGTTTTTTGTTTTTAAAAAACTAAAGTGAATAGAGAGAAATACTGTTAACTGATGGTCAATGGAGGGGATTATAAATATTGTAATGAAACAAGGTTATGATCTGTTGAATGTAAAACTGATGATCTGCCTTGTAAATTTTCACTCAATCCACAATAAAAACCTTAAAAAAAAAAAAAAAATGACACATAGAATTTATCAGTGTAATAAAAATAAACAGATCAAAGATTTTATCTCAGGAATGTTTAAAAACAAAAACTATTTAAAATATGTTCCATTAACAGATAAAAACAATAAAGTCTCATTGTCATCTGTCAGACTAGCTAACATTAAAATGTTACACAAACACTGACAAACACAGTAAATGGTACCTTTGAACCGTCCCTGCTCACGACAGGCAATACGATAGCCATGAAAATGTATAATGTACATATAACCTTTACCCAGCAATTCTAATAGGGATTTATTCCAAACAAATATTCACACATGCTCAAAGATACTCACTATAACATTGTTCATGTTGCTGTTGTTGTTAAGTGCTATTAAGTTGGTTCTGACCCATAGCAACCCTGTATAGGGTTTCTGAGGAGCAGCTGATGAGTTTCAACCACCGACCTTGCGGTCCAAATCAACTTTGTGGTCAAGTGCTTATCCTACAGTGCCATGTCAGGACTCATAGGACAGAAAAGTTGGTGTATTGTAAAGGTGTATCACTGGGGGAGATGATCATTTCAACAAATGTCTCCAAATCACATTTGATATAATTCAAAACCCATCCCTAATTTTAATAATATGTTGTTATTGTTAGATGTCATTGAGTCGGTACCGACTCATAGCGACCCTATGCACAACAGAACAAAACACTGCCTGATCCTGGGCCAACCTCACAATTGTTGCCACGGGGGGGTCTTCCTCTTTTTCTCTGACCCTCCACCTTACCAAACATGATATCCTTTGTTGTTGTTTTTGTTGTTGTTATGTGCCGTGGAGTCGGATCCGACTCATAGTGACCCTGTACAGGGTTTCCAAGGCTGTAAATCTTTACAGGAGCAGGAAGCCTCATCTTTCTCCCACGGAATAGCTGGAAGTTTCAAACTGCTGACCTTAAGGTTCGCAGCCCAATTCGTAACCACTACACTACCAGAGCTCGTTAAACATGATATCCTTACATACCCTCAAACAAGTTAAGAATAGAAATGTTCCTAACTCAATGAAGGGTAACTGCCAAATACTATAGCAAACATCATCCTCAACGAGAACAAGAAAGAAAATGACATAAATATTGGAAAGGAAATGCACAAACTATTTTGCTCAAATTATATAATTTTCCTACCAATAAAATCTGTAAGAAGCAACTGAAAAGCAATTAGAATTCATAAGAGGGTTCAGAAAGGTACCCAAGAAAAGAAAAAAATTACACAAAAAACAATGGTTACTCAGTAGAGTCACTTTTATCAGCAGTACCGAATTAGAATATAAGACAGAATGATCCCTAGACCCAATGAAAGCATAAACTCAAAAATACCTCAGAAGTAAACTAAACAAGTACAAGAACAAAAGCTAGAAATGCTTACCCAAATGACTATGAATGAGGACGGAGTAACTAGAGAAGAATGCCATGCTCTTAGAGAGGAATACTCAATATTTTAAGAAAATCAAATCTCCTCCAAAGTATCTATAAATTCAATGCAGTTTACATAAAAATCTCAACCAGAGTATTTTGAAACCTGGCAAAGGTATTCAAAATTGCTTCTGAAACAGTAAATCATGCAAACAAACAATCTGAAAGTAGGAACAATGAAGGAGAAATGAGCATACCAGATAGTAAAACCTGCCCCAAGGTTATAGTAACTAACACAATGGCATATTTACTGTGAAAATAGACAAATAGATCAGTGACAGGGAATAGTGAGTCTGGAATCAAAGCCAAGTACAACATATTGAGTGTTGATGCTAAAATGCCAGTCAACCACAATAGACAAAGGATGGACTGTTCAATAAGAGAGACTGAGAAGGTGAAATGTGTATCATTTAGGAAATAAAATTATATACCAATTCAGACCTGAAAAGAAATAAAATTTCAGCTGGATTAAAGATGCACATGTAATAATTCAGTCCAAAATTACATTATGAAACAATTAAGGAATACGTTTTTCTCTCTTAGGCTATGAAAGTCTTCTATAAACAGGAAATAAGGCCCAAAATTCATAAAGAGTAAGACTGACAGATTTGACGGTATAAAAGCTATGTGGTCTTGGAGATACATTTACAATATGGGGGGTAGATGAAGGCAGATGAATAAAGACAACAATTTGCTAAAAAACAAGCAAGAGAAATAAACAGGTAATATCCAGAATGAAAAAACATTGTTAATAAAGGTGTGAAAATAATTGCTCAGCTGTACTACCAATAGGAGAAATGCGTATTAAAATAATGAGCTTGTGCAAAATTTTATACCCCAAGAGATTGTGGATAAAATTGAAATGATTATTGCAAGAAGTGGGTGGCACCAGTGGTTTGCTAATCAAAAGTTTGGGGGTTTGATAGAAGAAATCCCCACTGATCTGCTTCTGTTAAGATTGTTGTTGTTATATATTGAGTCAGTTCCAACTCATAGCGACCCTGGATAGGGTTTCTGAGGCTGTAAGTCTTTATGGGAGCAGACAGCTTCATCTTTCTCCCATGGAATGGCTGGTAGATTCTAACCGCTGACCTTGTGGTTAGCAGCCCAATTCATAACCCACTACACCACAAGAGCTTTATTTCTCTAAGATCACAGGCAAGAAAACCCTTCCATACACAGAGTAGACAGGGATGGGCAACTTAAACATTGGCTACACAAAATGGGGACAGGGTACTACAAAGGCAAGAAGCGACTGGCTTACAAGCTTTTAAGAGGGAGCCTAGATCCAGAGGGCGCAGAGGAAGGTAGACTCTCCACTGAGTTGTATCCAATCTACCTGGGCATGGATGATGAAAGGAGATAGGGATAAGTCTCTTGTAGCACAATAGTGAATAATAGTTATCAGGACTGATTGTGAGGGTTGGAAATATAAAAGTAGACGTTTTGTAGCAAAAGGAGAGGAGTGGTTGACTTTGCAGTCTAGGAGCAGAGGTCCCTGGGACCATCAAGGGAGAAGAGTGGAGTGTGGGACCCTACCCAGAAAAACATTGATGCCAGAGATGGAGGCAGAGCTGATGACGTGGAGAGATGGAGCAGCTGGGAACTCTCGACCCAGAGAGGGAGAAGGGCTGTGTGCCCTTTGGTTGGTTGATGATGCATGGAGGGGATTGTAACCATGGCAATGTAAAGCTAATGTTCCCCATGTAAACTATCACATAATTCACAATAAAACTTTTTTAAAAACCTATGGAACAGTTCTATTCCATAACACATGGAGTTGCCATTAAGTTGGAACTGACTCAATGGGAATGGATGTTTATACACACACATATCACACACACACACACACACTGACATGGGGAAATGGACATTACCCATCTTATGAGGTTATAATTCTTAGATGATTTTTAGAAGGCAGTCAATTTGTTATCTGAAATCTTAAATGCATAACCCTTTTGACCCAGCAATTGCACTTCTTGAGATTTATGCTAAAGAAATATGCATACACGTTCAAAATTATGCACAAGAGTATTCCCAGTAACATATCTCACCATAAGAGAAAATGGAACAATAGAAATGGCCAGAGTTTCCATTTTTAGAATTCCATCAGTGACCCACCATGATGGAGATCCGAGGAACACCTTTCTCTCCAGGTCCACACCCCCCACCCTTCGTCATCCTTTCTCCTCATCCCACACACTCACCATAATCGAGCCAACCACAGGGCCTTTGATCACCCACCACAGAGCTGTGTTGTCATTCATATCCCAGCAGCTGAAAAACAGGCAGATGAAGGACATACAGACAAAGAGAGGAGAGGTCATGCCCAGGCAGGACACCAGTAGGACAGTGCCCACCCGCCCCTCATTTCCTGGGTTTTGCTTTCTCCTGAAGTTTCCTGTGGGAGTGCTGGCTGAGAGGAGGGTCTTCAGGCAGGTGCAGCCCCAGCCTGGCCCAGCTTCTTCAGGTACCCTTGACCTGAGCCTTGGTCTTTCCCTCTGCTACCCTGGCAAGGCATCCTTAGTGGCCTGTCCACAAGGCCAGTAGAGAGAGAGAAAGGAGCAGAGCCCAAGCCAGAGGTCACCAGTGGGCTCCTGGAAAAATGGCCTGTTTCGCTGTAGGTCTTGCCCTCAACAGTCTTCCTCCCCTATTGTAAAGGAAAACACCCTCCAACCTGGGCCCAGGAAGTAGGAGAGGCTCTGAAGCCTTGCACATTCTCTCTCTGGACTCCCAATTAGGACGTTTGGGTGTGTCCATCTGAGGAGGGATCAGTGCTCTGTCAATGCCCAGGGTTAGAGGCTGGACCTAGAGTTGGATGGTTGGTTTGGGGCACTTAACTCGAAAGCAAATCAACCACTGAGAATTCCTGTAGAAGAATCTATCTGTGGGGTAGGCCTCGGCTCACAGACATGTACTCACCCCGTGTCATCAAAGTATAGCCGCAGCACAGCCCACACTGTCACACACACAGTTGGAGTCCCTGTCAGAATAAGAAAAGGAACCTCAACATAGCAGGAAAACCAACATGCCTATGTGTCCCCTCAGACTTGGGTCTCTGGTGGGTGGGGCATGCCTTTCTCTCAGATCCGGGGCTCCCAGGGTCGACAACTATCCCTCAGACCCAGGGCTCCTGAGGCTCTATGTCTCCTTAGACCCAGAGTTCCCAGTAGCAGGACCAATCTTGTCTCTCAGATGGACTCCTGTGCATATGTTCCTTCAGACAGTGAGTTTCCTGAGGGTAGGAAGAGTTAACGGGTTCCCCTGCCTCAGTCTAGGGAAACCAAGGGCACCTTGGCCATGAGGCCTGAGTTTGTCTGCCACAGCAAGCGACCTACCCCAGCCAATGATGGTGTACCAGTAGAAGTATCTTCTCTCAGGGAAGAAGGTCTCCACCAGCAGAGTGAAGAGGTAAAGACCCTCAATGAACAGCCAGAAGTAGTTGGACACCACACAGTAGTGGAAGAAAACCATGATGGCCTTGCACTCTACCTGCAGGGAGAGCCTCAAGTTCAACCCCATGCAATCCAGACCTGTGGGACCAGCCCGTCAGTTCTGGCAGATGAGGTCTCAAATGTCCAAAGGATCAACATTCTTGGATTTAAAGAGTTCAGCATTCTAACATCTTATGATTCTGTGTAAGTTGTACCCTGTGTAGGCACAAATTATACTTGTAAAGAAAGGAAAAAGATAGGTGGACAAGCGCAGTCCCCCTGCCCTCCTCTGGCCTCTCACACTCTCCCCCACCCCCCGCCCATTTTCCTGCCTGTCCTTCCAGCTTCCTCAGGTGACAAATAGGAAGCGAAGTAGTGTTGAGGTGCCTATAGGAGGGTCCCTGGTACAAAGAGGATCCAGAATCACTCAGCTGGGAGATCCCGTGGTCCCCGCTGCCACAGAGTCAATTCCGATTCATTAAAGACTGACTGCCCAGGACCTAGCTCTGAACTCTGACCTGTTCTTTCTCTTTCTATCCTACCACATCAAAGCCCATCTTCTCAAAGGACCATCTCCTCCAAAAGTATGAGAGTTGAGGGGTGGCCTGGCAAGAACCCAAGAAAATCAGCATCTCTCTCAGTGCTATCATGGGTGACTAATGTGACCAGGAACTAGACAAGATCTCTCCCTGAGTCTTTTTCCTCATCAGTCAAATGAAACTTGGCATTCCCACCTGACTTCTTTCAATTGTTTTGACAAGCACAACGCACACCAGAAAAACAGTGGGTAACATTTTAGCTAGAAATGACGTTACACATAGTTTACTGATTATTAATAAATTTAAAGGAGTTCCTGAATAGTAATATGTCCAGTTGTTACCCAAAAACCTGATAGTTTGAGTCCACCTTCATGGAAGAAAGTCTTGGCAATCTACTTCTGAAAATATCTGCCATTGAAAACTCTACAGAGCACAGTCCTACTCCAATACTCATGGACTCATCATGAGTCAGAATTGACTTGAAGGCAGTTGGTTTGGTTTTTAATAGCTTCGTGGGTGACTTAGAGTTTCCATGCCTTACTCTTCATGGAAAACATTGGGCGGGTGAAGGGTCAGGCAGGCAGGGAGAGGGTTCTCCTCCTGATGGGGGTTGGGAGCCTTCCTGGCATGGGTTCTCACAGACTGGCCTCTGGCACAGCTCACTCACAGTGGAGATGAGGCAGTGGCTGTTGTCCTGTTCTGCGTACAGGATCCAATCTTTGATGAAGACGGAGATAGCTCTCAGCATGAACGACACGAACAGGTTCATGTGGATGAAGTTGCGAGTGCAGTGCAGCTTCCTACATGAATGGGCCAGAAGAGAAGGAAGCAATGAAGCAGAAACTTTCCCAAGTCTCGACTCTGGGGTCTGCTCAGTGCCAGCTCCATGGTTTTATCACAATGGGACCCTGCCCCCCCATTAGACCAGCCCCTCTTCCACCTCTCTAGATATTTACTCACTTCCTGACCCCTGCGATCTAAGCCCATGGCTCCATGCAGCCAAACTTCCTCCCCCCTGTGACCTCACCATACTCAAAAGAGAAAACAGCCCAAGACCAAAGGCAAACAGGGTCAGTCTCCCAGCCCAAGTTTTACCTTGCTGTGTGGCCTCAGGCAAGTCAGTTGCCCTCTCTAGGGGCAAGTGTCTCATCTGTAATTCTAAGGGTGGGGAAATGCCTTCCAAAGGACCTCCCAGGGCCTGACGTCAGGGGGGAAAGTGGGATGGAGAGAGGCAGAGCAAGGCCTTGGAGCCCCTGACGCTGGTTCTAAGCAGTAAGGCTGTGGGCACACCAATGCTGCTGGGGGTCTCACCGGAAACGACATAGGATGACCATGGCAGTAGTGAGGGTGACGAGGGATGTGCTATAGCCAACCGTGTACAGGGCCTTCACTGATAGGTAGTAGTAATCCTGGAGCAGGGGATAGACATGCGTGGGCAGCATCACTTAGTCCAGGCCAGGACCCACCCACCTCCAGGCTCCATCTACCATCCACCTCCCATTCTCACTCCTCCATACCCCATCCCTGTCTCAACCTCCACAAGACACAGCTACACTGAGCAGCTCACTCTCTGGGCAGTGCCAAGCACACAGGAGAGGGCTGAGAAATGCTTGCTGGATGCAAGGATGATATTCTAATAAGGCAGGGGCACTGACCAATCAAAAGACGCTCCAGACTTAGAGCAGAGAAGGGGCCAAGAAGCCTTCTGCTGGGACCAGTATTAACCTTTCAACTGCTGGGTCATTTGGAGGCCAGATATCCTAGAAGAGTGTGTGCGTGTGTGCATGTGTGCGTGTGTGCGTGTGTGTGTGTGTGTGTGTGTGTGTGTTGGGGAGGGGGTGGAGGTGGGGGGCCTTGGACAGCATATCAGCTGATTCTTAGCCTTTTGTGCTTGGGGCTTGGGTACACAGTAGGTGCTCATGAATGCCAGCTGAGCTGTACACACTGCCCAGAGAACTGAGTTTTCTGCAGACTCCTGGAGAAATGCTCTTCCCCCCACCTGGTCCTTCAGCCCGACCCTTCTAGATGGAAGGGCAAACACTCACCTGGTCCCCAGCTTCATATTCATACTCATCAAACCCACAAGCATCAAAGTAGTGAGGGAATGGCTCCGACCAGCCGTCCTCCGTGCAGTTCCGGCTCACCACCCCCATGTCTGCTGCAAGGCAAGAATTCGGGTGAGGAGCAAAGGACCTTCAAAGGACCCTGACATCTGGTTATATAATTCATTCTTAAGTGTGAATTCTTGGGAACTCATGTTCCCACCTAGGAAGCATGGAACTGAAGATTCAAGAAACACCCCACCTCGGGAGGGTGGGAGTGGACAAGGGGAAATGATATCTTAACAATGGGTCAGGGGATTCAGTCCAGTTGAATCCAGCATCCCTGCATCATTTCTCCCTTCAGGAACTAGCCAATGCTTGCCACGGGTCAGAACTTCCCAAACTACAGCATGTAGAACCTTCCAGAAAACTCAAAGCAGCTTCCTGGCCCAATTCCCTCAGAGATTCTCATTCAGGAAGTCTGAGGTGTCATCCTCCCCACACCTAGAGAAACACAGCTCCAGGTGACATTTACATCTAGAGCTCTGGGCCTCCCCATGGCTGCAATCTCCCCATGCACAAGGACAGACAAATGAGGGCCCGGCGGCCAAGAACACGGAACCAGACCTCCACTAACCTAGCATGAGATCTGATTAAGATATCTGGTTAGGCTGTTTAAAAAAAAAAAAAAAAAAATGCCTTACAGAGCTTGGGGTCTGTTTCCTGTCACTGCATTCTATAATTTTCTTTTGATCGACTTTAAAGGCAATTTTGTGGTTCTCCCGAAGGGGGTGGACCAGTCATGGCCATTAAGAGTCACTTTCTGGCTGCAGAGTGGACTCTGAACTACTTTTTCACTCTGCCTACTGCTGTTTGAGCCTTTCATGGTTGCTTCTTGCATTCTCCCCTCCCCCATGGTCTGCAAGAGTAGAATGGACATCCAAGGAGCAGCCCCTACAGGGCAGCACCTGTTCCCAGATTGACTTCCAGAAAGTTTGCCTTGTATATCAGGAAGAGGGATAGGCTCAATTTATAAGCAGACACACTGGTTCATATTGGTTTTGTTAGTTGCTATCAAATCAATATCAATTCATGGCCATTCATGGCAACTTCATGTGTGCAGAAGGAAACTGCTCCATAGGGTTTTCAAGGTTGTGACTTTTCAGAAGCAAAGAATCAGGACTGGCTTCCAAGACATCTTTTGTGGTTGTTGTTAGGCGCCGTCAAGTTGGTTCTGATTCATTGCGACCCTACATAGAACAGAAAGAAACACTGCACGGTCCTACGCCATCCTCACAATTGTTGTTAAGCTTGAGCCCATAGCTGCTGCTTCCAAAAAGTCACTGATCTTGCAAAATTCTGTCCTGAGGTCTCTAGCATCATCCATTTCTATCATCAACGCCTATCTATCACCATACTTTCAACTGCTGATTCTTCTTTCTTTCCAACGTCCACACTCTATAATCACCAGTAGTTATCAATGCATCGGGAATACATATTTGATCAATTTCAGACTGGAGAAGTTGGTAAAAATCAATATATTCATCTCTGGCATTAGTGGTTGTCGTGTAAATTTGAATAATGGTATCCTCTGATCTTCCTTGTAGGCCTATAGATATTATCAAATCACTAGCAGCGTTGTACTTGAGGATAAATTTTGAAATGTTTTTTTTGTCGATGAATGCAAAGCCATTTCCTCTTCAATTTGTCATTCCTAGAATATTAAACTACATGATCATCCAATTAAAAATGGCCAATAGTTGTCTGTTTCAGCTCACCAATGCCTAGGATATCCATCTTTATGTGTTCCATTTCATTTTTGATGACTTCAAGTTTTCCAAGACTCATACTTCATATATTCCACATTCTGATTATTAATGGATATTTGCAGCTGTTTCTTCTAATTTTGAGTCATGCCACATCAGCAAATGAAGGCCCCCAAAGCTTTACTCCATCTACATCATTAAAGTCAATTCTACTTTGAGGAGGAAGTTCTTCCCTAGTCTTATTTTGAATGCCTTTCCAACCTGAGGGACTCATCTGGTACTGTATCAGATAATGTTCCACTGCTATTCATAAGGTTTTCACCAGTCAATTTTTTTCAGAAGCAGGTTACCTGATTCTTCTTCCTAGTCTGTCTTACTCTGAAATTCCATTGGAACCTGTCCACCATGGATGACCCTGCTAGTATTTGAATTGCAGGTGGCATAGTTTCCCAGCTCCAGCATCACAGTAACATACAACTACCACAGTAAGACAGACTGACAGACAAGTGTTGACTCCCTTTCATAGGACTAAAAAAGTTTGCTATCAAGTTAATTCCAACTCATCATGACCCCACACACTCACTGCAAGTAGAACTTCTCATGGCTGTGACCTTTCAGAAGCCAGGTGCTTCTTATGAATAACTTCTTGTTGTTAAGTGTCAATGAATCGTCTCCGATTCATAGTGACCCTGTATAGATAATGGTTTCTAAGGAGCAGCTGGCAAGCTTGAACTGCTGGCCTTGCGGTTCAAACAGGCATTGCAGTCCAGTGAATTAACCCTCTTGTTGTTATTCAGCGCTGTCAAGTCAGTTCTGACCCATAGCAATCCTGTATAGGCTTTCTAAGGAGTGGCTGGTGATTTTGAACCACCCACCTTGCAACTGACTTTGCAGTCCAGCGCATTAACTCACAGCGCCACACCAGGTTCAAATCCCCCACATCTCAGCTAGTACTCTAATGAATATCATTTGAGCCCCCTAGAAATTCTCATAGAACTTTCATAGAACTTAAGGACTAGAAAACCATGCTGGACAGAAGTCTCCTCTCTGTGGCCAAGGGCTATTTTAGGGGGCCTCAGGAAGAGATCAGGGAAGGTGCTTGGGCAAGAAGGCAGAGGCCAAGAGAGGCAATCTCTCCACTTTCCCAAATTTTTTGTCTGAGAACAGGTCTCATAAGCCAAGAGAGCCAGAAACGCATTCCTGGGGTCCCTGGAAGCAGCAGAAGGTGAGTGAGAAGGCCCAGAGAGGGTAGACTGCCCCCAGCACTTGCCCAATCCTGGTTCATTGACACAGAAGATGCAGGTTTGGCAGGCCCCGCGAGAGAATGGCACTTGCTTCTGTCCCATAGTGTGATGCCAAATCTTTCAGCAAAGCGGTCCCAGGCTTCTCCCGGCAACCTCCTTCCCAGTCCCTCTGAACACTTCTTTGAGAAATGCTGAATGTCCCAGGGGAATCACTGCTTCAGCCAAGTTCCATCCCTGCTCTGGGTCTCCAAGATGATGGCAGTGGGAAGAGGACGGGAAGCTGCTTTGAAAAACAATAATCAAAGTGCCCTGTAGATAAAAAGCCTTTTCCTTCCTCTTTGTTTTCCTTTCTTTTTTCTTTTTGTAACAAGTACAGTGTGGGCTCAGAAAAGTATACGCTGTTTTGTTCAGAACTGTTCCATGAATTTGCACTTCTATTGTTCTGACAGAACTCTCTAGCACATGGAGTACTCTCCACATTGTCAAACTCCCGCATTGATTTTACCAACTCTAAGAGAGCCGCCCAGGCCATTTTGCTCCAGCAACGTCATAGGGAACACAGGTGTTTTAGAAGACAGAATTTTAAGGTAGTGGTTCCCAAATTGTGACCTCCCCAGACCAGATCAGCATCATTTGGAAGAGCAGAGAACCAGAAAAACAAAAAACAAAAATCAAACCAGTTGACACTGAGCCGATTCCAACTCATGGCAATCCCAGGTGTTTCAAAGTAAAACTGTGTTCCCTATGGTTTCCAATGGCTGCCTTTTGGAAGCAGATCACCAGGACTTTCTTCCTATGTGCCTCTGGATGGACTCAAACCTCCAATCTTTCAGTTAACAGCAGATTGCTTAACTATTTGCTTCACCCAGGGATTTCTGGGGAACTAGTTAGAAATGCTCTAGTAGCGTAGTGGTTACAAATCGGGCTGTGAACCTCAAGGTCAGAAGTTTGAAACTACCAGCTGTTCCATGGGAGAAAGATGAGGCTTTCTGCTCCCATAAAGACGTACAACCTCATAAACCTTGTACAGGGTCACTATGAGTCAGAACCGACTCCACGGTACTTAACAACAACAACAACAACAACAGTTAGAAATGCAAAGTAGCAGGCCCCACCCCTATACCCTGAAGTCCTGGCGTGGCCGTGGAGAAAAAGTAATGGACTGCCAACCGCAAGGTTGGGGGTTCAAACTCACCAGTCGCTCCTTGGAAGCCCTATCCCGAGTTGCTATGAGTCAGAACTGACTGGACATCACTTAACAATAATCCAGTGCTCTACTCAGTCAGAAATCTATGCTTTAATGCATGCACACTCCACGTGGTTGCGATGCACCAAGTTTGAGCACTGCTGTTCTATATATCAGGAGCCCTGGTGGCACCCTAGCTACATACACAGTTGTTCCAACCTACCATCCGCTCCCTGGGAAAAAGATGTGGCAGTCTGCTTCCATAGAGACTTACAGCCTTGGACAGTTCCACTCTGTCCACTGTGGCGCAGAATCCACTGTACGAAAATGGGTAGATTCTATAAGTCAGGTTCCAAAAACTGTTAGGGACCATCTAACAGTAGGCATTAAGGGTTTCAGAGATCTAAAACTCTCCTGAAATTGTATGCAAAATGTTCAGAGTGTGTGTGTTTAGGTGCAATTTGTGGTGAATAAAATCCCACAGCTTTAAGAGAAGAAAAGAAACTTGTCAGAAATTGCACTACCACAGAGGGGCATAGCCAGCTGGATTGTGGGTCTCTAAGTTCAGAGGGCAGCAGAGGCCCTCCTCCAGCCCACTGCCAACCACAGCATACCCCTTACCTGAGAGATCCAAGGAGTTACTGTCAGCAAAGTCAAACTCTCCTGCAAAACACAGATGTGCCATCAGTCAAAACTCGTGGCTTTTCAGCATGCCAAGGAGGGCTACCCACTCCACCCAGGAAGTCTGGCTCTCCTGGAAGCAGATGGCGGGGTCTTCACCAAGAGACAGCATCACACAGAGCGGCTGTACAACTTTCAGACACATCGCACCTTCTAAAGTCAAATTGCTCTGATGCTCAGGCTAGTCCAGGACTCAGGGTCCCTTCTGGACCCTCAGGAAATAGGGAACTTCCAGGTGCAATGGTGGAGGGCCTCCAGAGCACAGGAGGAGTGGGAGGAAATGGAAGAGGATAATTGGGCCTTGTTAAAAACAGGCAAAGAACAGAAACCTGAGACTAGGGCCAAGGCTTGGAGTTTCCTCTTTGGTGCTCAACCTTAGCCTCCAAACTGCTCTCATCAAAAGGAATCTGGGACTCAGAACATGTTTCCTCCTCTCCCTACCATGTTCCTTAATCCTCAGAACATGTTTCCTCCTCTCCCTACCATGTATTCCCACTTCTAACCTTCCCTTATGCCAGTCCTTGCCAGCAATGAAGCCCCATTTCCAATCTCAAAATCCAGGACCCAGTTGGTATGCCACTGCCTCCAGGAAGCCTTCCCTGCTCTCTTCATCATTCTGTCTGCATGCCGCAGAGCTAAGTCTTCCCTATCCTCTTGCCTGTTCTTCTTGGCCACCGATGATGCCAGTATTTATGTGGACTCAGGCACACAATCCAGCTTGAATGTGTAGACACAACTGTGCCTATGTGAACATGTGACCTGTTCTCTAAACCCTCCATTTGTGAGTCTCATCCTCCCAAGTAAGCCAACACATACCCTGAGGTTAGATCTAAGTCTCCCAACTTCCTGGGTCATCATCACCACTTCCCATATGAACAAGTGGGAGGGAGCTGGGAGAGAGGGAGGAAGGACAGACCCTAATTTCTAATGACCCTATCATTCCACCCCTACCCACTCCCTGCCACTGGACACAGGGATGTCCTGATGCTGGGTTCCCGATGGGTGAACCAATGGACAGCCACCTGTCCTCATCACAGGTCTTCTTACCGATGGCCCCAGTCTCCCAAGCTGAAACAGAGAGAGAGAGAAGAGAGAGGTAAGTGAGGGGTCTGCTGTCACTGCCCCCCACTGATTTCTTTCCACCAAACACCCTCCAGCTGGAGAGAATCTGCTGCGGGCCCAGAAGTAAGGATGACTACAAAGTGGGAACCAGCTGGGGATCTCCAGCTCAGGAAATATGAAAGTTAAAAAGAAATGAGAAACTGAAAAGCAGGAGAGAATTCAATGCAGGCACCTTCTGCACAGGGACCACCAGTACAAAAATCCCGTGGTCTCCCTTCTAAGCATTTAAGGCAAATCTCACTCATCAAGGTCTGGGAATAGAGGTGCTCAAAGGCGCTGCCTTGCTGAACCTTGTAAATAGCCAGTTCACTGTGGGGCTGCCAAGTACAGAGTGAGGGATTCAGTCTGGAGAACAGTACAGCTGGAGCAAATCTTCCTTCACTGTTGATTGAGTTTGCATTTTTGTCTGTTCAAATTTGAAAAGGAACAGTCTCAGAGTGGTACCTGACATCCAGTAGGTACTCAACAAAGTTTCAGCACATGGCTGAATGGAAGGATTTACAAACGAAAGGAATGATTCAGTTGGTTCCTATGGAATGAATCAGAGACGGGATGCTCCTGACCTCCACAGAGCCTGCTGCCCTGATGCTATGCACCCTCAGTCCGCATCTCCCTGTGGCTCTCTTCTTTCAAATCTACACCTAGTCCTGACTTTGGTTCACACTCAGTCCCCAAATCCTCAGTGTGGGAGAGTTTAACTGCTACCTTCCTTCTGGCCTGGCAAGAGGCCTAGAGGTGGGAGGTGTGGCTAAGCTGCCCCAGAGAGGAAGTCGGGGGAGGCAATAAGTTAGTCATAAGCCTGCCTTTTCTCTTCTCTAGTCTTGGAAGTCCCTGGGTAATACAAATAGTTAATGCACTTGACTGATAACCAGAAGGCTCGGAAGTTGGTGTCCACTCAGAGGTGTCTCAAAAGAAAGGCAAAAAAAAAGAAAAGAAAGATAAATTTGTCACTGAAAACCCTAGGGGGCACAGTTGTATTGTGACACATGGAATGCCCATAAACCAGGATCACTTCAATGACAATTGAGTTGGTGTGCTGTTGTTGTTTGGTTTCTCTGATCCTGGGGCAAGAGCCTAAAACAGGGATTTGGGGCCCCAACACAGCTGCAATTTCCCTCTGTAACCTCCAGGATAGAATCATGATTGCTGAAACTCAGTTAGAAAGAGGATTTGCCTTTTGTCTCTCACAAGAGAGAAAGAGCCTGGCACATGAGCCTGGCCAGGGCATGTGGCATGCAGGCCTATGGATGGAGCCATGAAAAACCAGCCCAGTGCCATCAAATCGATTCTGACTCATACCAACCTTGTGTAGGGTTTCAAGGCTGTTTATCTTTATGGGAACAGAAACCACTTCGTTTACCTATGGAGTGGCTGGTGAGTTTGAACTATGAACCTTGTGGTTAGTAGTCCAGTGCTTACAGAGCTTGGAAACTCTCCACTTGGATATGTCAGGCTAAACCTTAGGAGACGCTGAAGCCGAGATCAGAAGGGATCTGTGCATGACTACGCAGGTGACTCAGGTGACTCAGATCCCTGCCAGGAGCTCCTGCCCTCCATCTTCCTCTAACCGACCCCCTAGTCCCAGGCTCAGGAGTCCAGTTTTCACTACATCACTCGCCTGGAGTCCAGCCCCACCTTCCTTGATACCCACAGAGTCACGGCTGGATTTTCAACCGTCTTTGGGGTCCACAAGGTCTTGGCTGGGTAGCTAGAACTGGCCAGGAGAACCAATGGACTCACAGCCAAAGGAGGACCTGGGCTCAGGATCCATATCTGAGTGGCTCTGAGTGCATATGTGGGTGAGGGTCTCTGTGTCCTTCTTGTCTTCACATGTCTCATTCCGCCTGTGAGTGTCACTGTGTAAGTATGAGTGATGATGATGGCATCAACTGACATCTATTATTGAAGATTTAAAATGTCCCGGTCCCTCCACGCTAAGTGATTTTCACATGTGTCACTTCACTTGACTTCTTGCAAAGCCACCCGTGCGGTAGTAAGCACACCAGCCTTACTCCTTTTACAGATTAGTGACCTGGGACATAGAAAGGAGAATGACCTTGTTTGAGATCCCCATGTGGGTAAGTGATAGGCTATCCTGTCAGGAAGCACAGCCTTGCTCTTACCAGGAATGCCAGCACCTCCACAGGCACCCGGTGCCAAGTTTGAGGGACACTTCCATGTGCCTATGTGTGCATGACGGCCTCTGGTTTTATCTCCAGCAGCCTGGGAGCCCTGGGGCAGGGCAGCTGCTCTCCTGGTGCCTCAATGTCAAAGGAGGCCTGGGCCCAAACTTGCAGAGTAGGCAAGACTGAGTATATTGGTGTATTCTGAAGAGCCCTTGGGCTACGCATACCTTGGTCCGGGTTGAAGATTCGGAATAGTTCAGGGCAGCTGACAAGGACCATCTCACCCACACGGGCAGGCTTCCAACATGTAATATTGTCCCACATCCCGGGGCAGCCTGTGAGGAAGAAAGAGGACCACGGTGAGTGTGGGCTCAGCCAAGCACACACGAGCAGTCAGAGGGAGGGTTCACACACACACACAAACATACACACACTGAGGGCTCACCCACACACACACTGTGGGAGGGCACACACACACATACACTGCCTGAGGAAGAGCTCACAGGGACACACTGAGGGAGAACTCACCCATACACGCACTGCCTGAGGGAAGAGTCACATACACACACCACTGAGGGAGGGCTCACGCACACACACTGATGGAGAGTTTACACACACACAATGAATAGCGAGGTGGCTTGTTGGGCCTTAGCTGACAGGAAGAAGATGTCCAGTTTGAGGATCCGATTTTCAAGTCTGAGGACCGCACACATCCTCAGACCCCTCTGCCTTCTCCTGGCCCTGAAATTCTGTCAGTGGAGCTCCCTGCACCCCGTCTCTACCTCCTCGCCTCCCCCTTGTGCTTCATTCCTGCAGCACTGAAATGGTTCTAACTGCAGTGGCACTATAGGATAAGCACTGGACTGGTAACCAAAAGATCAGCAGTTCAAACTCACCAGCTGATCTCGGACCCCTATGCAGGGTCACAAACAAATCGGAATCAACTCAGAGTCACACAACAATGCCACCTGTGCCTTCTGAACTGCCAAATCCGGCCAACACATACAGCCCCTCCTTGACTGGGCCACCATCTCTTTGGGACCAGTTCCTCTCAAACCTCTGCATGCAGGTGCTGTCTCCACCCTGACCTTGACCCTCCTGCCCTCTCACCCCTGACACAGTCATGCTCATGGAAAGAACAACAGGAAGCCTTCCAACACTCATCTCCAACCACTTCCTGAGAGCTGACTCACTCAGCCAGTTGTCTGCTGGATACCCCCCACCTTGAAGGGCCAGAGGCTCGGCTCAGCACCATCCTGCTAAAACCTGGTTTCCTGGTCCAGCCTCCAGGTGGCAACCTAGAGCTCTTCCTTTCTTCATCTCTTCCTCCATCTTTGTATCTAATCAGCCACCACGTACTGCTGGGTTTACCTCTAACTACTTATGGAATCCACTCTTACTCTCCAATCTCTCTGGGCCCCACGGAGATAAGGCTCTACTTACTTTCACTTGGACCAGGGTGGTGACTTCCTGAGTGGCCTCCTCGCTTAGTGAGTCCCCACACACACAAAGTTGAGAGTGATCTTCCCCAGGCTGCGCCATGCACCTCGTCAACGTCAACCTTCCAATGGCTCCCAGCTTCCTCCAATTCCCTAGCATGGTACCCCAGGCCCTTCCACTCTCCCTCAAGGCTCAGTCATCCCACCTCTTGATTTTCACTCCAGCAGAATGGGAACTGCTAGATGCCATGGGATTGGAGTGTTCACTCAGAGAAAGGGTGTCAGATGAGAAGAACTTGAGAGAACCCCATATTTATAAGATGGGCAGAGGCATCACACATAATGTGGAAATCCAACGCAAACAGCCAAAGGTGTAAGGGGAGGGGAGACAGAGAAGTGTGGCATGTCAGAGAGTACAGAGGACAGTGTTCTATGAAAGGTTCGTAACGTGCTGAGGCGTCTGTAGGATGGGCTGTGGATGGGGAAAGTGGGGTGGCTGACCGAGTCCTCCTCACCAGGATGTTGTGGAGATTCAGGAGTTCATATGTGGGTTTATAATGAGTTAATGTGTCTCCTAGGGCCAAGCTGGGCTGTCAGCATTCAGTACACTTACATTAGTAGTGGTAGAGGTGGTTGTGTGCCGTGGAGTCGGTTCCGACTCATAGAGACCCTATACAGGGTTTCCTAGGCTATAAATCTTTATGGGAACAGAAAGCCTCGTCTTTCTCTGAAGGAACAGGTGGCAGTTTCGAACTGCTGACCTTGAGATTAGCAGCCCGATTTGTAACCACTACGCTACCAGAGCTCCTTTGCATTCGTAGTAGTAGTATTAATTCCCATACTGCAATAGGTGCCCCTGTGAATCATTCCCCTGAGAGAAGACTGGCTGGGAGCTGAAATAGCCCACTAAGGTGAGGACAAGGGCTACTGACAGATCACAGAGGGAGTCTGGGTAGCGAGCTGTCAGACAAGGTGCTTGGGCATCCTCACACACCACATCCTCTCTGATTGAGTCCCTGATTTTCTAGGTGCCGTTTGTACCAGAAGACAACCCACAGCTTTTGGGTGCAGACAACCCTGTTGCTCCAAATTTCAGACCCGGATATTTTAGAACTCACACCCATCATGTTGGCCTATAGCCTCCTGCTCATGATGACAGTGTGTGGAAGCTGGGGCACCATGGAAAATTCTGAGGACAACAAAGCAAGAACTTGAGGGAACTGAGAGCCAGGGGAGTGAATGAAGCCAGACCTCAGTGTTGCAGCAATAGGCCAATTATCAATTATTCCTGCCCACTCATCAGAGTGGGACGTCTAGCCAACACGGGGCTGCTGTGACATCATGTCCTTGAAGGAAGCCCAATGACTCCATCACTGACTGCCGTATCGCGTGCTGCCTGCGGGATGGCCGTAGAGAGAACTTGTGTTTGGCTCATGCCTCAGGAGCCCCAGCCAGCAGTTGTTCCCTTAATGTGGAACATTAGACTGTAGCGCAGCCAGCTGCTACAGCCAGCTGACGTTCCTTGAGGTCACGCAGGCACTTTAGATGGAATGAGCAGCGTCTCCAGGGTTGAGGGTCAGTGAGGAGCACAACAGTCTGGCAAGATGGCGGAAGGGGAGAGCGCCCTCCCATGTTGGGGGAGTCAAAGGTGTAGGGGCAGGGCAGGGATTGAAATCTTTCTTTCTTCAACAATTATTTATTGGACACCTACCATATGCCAAGTACCATCTGGGCACCAGGGTTATGGTAGAGAAGAAACAAAGCTGTGAAGGTTATGGCTGAGGACAGAGGAAGGGGGGAAAGGCAGGGATGGTCCCCCCTCAGCTCATGCATCAGAAGTCATAAGACCCGAGCTTGAGTCCATTTCTGCCAAAGGCTCACTGCATGTCCATGGCAAGTCTCCCTCTCCCCATGACTCAGTTCCCCCGGTTGCACAATGAGGGCTGGGTCTTAAGTGACAAGAACTTAATTCTGAATCAGAGAGTCACTCTAAGACCTGCCAGTGCCACAAAGGAAGGCTCAAAGGAAGCTGGAACTCGCTTCCTTCATCCAAAGGGCATCTGCCAAGGTTCCTACCTCTGCCCACTTACCAGAACTCACCAAGCCCTACTGAGGCATCTTTCTGCCTCCAGAGGCGGAGAGTCCTAGGGACAATTCTGATCACACCAGGACAGGTGAAGCCTATCCTGGAAGCCTAGCTAAATCCCATCCCCAGCAGCCCCAATCCCAGTGTCTACCTTTAGAGGAAAATGTCCCTGACTCCATTTGGAGCTCACAATCCCAGTTCACCCCTCTGACCTGAATCACTGGAGTGGAGGGAGACTCATAGCCACTCCCCCAGGGTTTCCCAGAATGCCCACTGGCCCATTTCCCCAGCAGTGGTCACCTCCCCCATGACCCAGGTGGGAAGAGATGCAGGCTCTCATTTTCTCTCACATCTTGGATGGGACCAATGCTGGCCTCAGGAGATTCAGATCCTTCCCTGGGGTATAAGAGGATGAGAGTTGGCTCCTGAAAGAGCCTTGAGCTTTTGGTTCCGACCCATAGTGGTCCTGCATAGGGTTTCCAAGGAGCAGCTGGTGCGCTTGTAACCACTGGTTTGTAGTTCAAACCAGCCAAAGGGTAGCAACTTCTTTTCCTTCCACTCATACAGAAGAAAAAAAAAATCCAGCTTCTATATTGTCATCTGTTCTATACGCCAATAATCTTCACAGCGTCTGGTTTTATTGGGAGTGGAGGATTTTCAGTGAGCTCTTTTCCTTCTTTGTATGTACCTTCTCTATCATCTCTTCTTTTTACTTCTCCTATCTTCTCACCATCTCTTTCCTCTTCTTCCTCCCTTAATCACTCATTTATTTAAGAAACATTAAGTACCTATTATTATTATGAGTCAGGAAGTCCTACTATGGTGCTGTAGGATAAGCACTGAACTGCTAATTGCAAGGTCGGTGGTTCAAACCCACTGAACTTCTTGAAAACTCTATATAGGATCACTATGAGTCAGAGCTGACTCCACTGCACTTAATAAGAATACAATGAATCAGAATCTCTGGGTGGAGCAAATGGTTAACACATTGGACAGTCCAAACAGAAAGTTGGCAGTTGGCTCCACCCCAGAAGAAAGAAAGGCCTGGGGAACTACTTCCAAAAATACCAATCACTGAAAACCCTATGGGGCACAGTTCTATTCTGACACACAGTGGGGGTGAGTGGGCCATCATAGATAGACAGAAAGACAGACAGACAGACAGATAGACTGATAGATAGATAAATAAATAAATAAAATCAACAGCAACTTTTAAAAATGATTGCCTTTGTAGGGTCACCCAGATAATCCAGGATATTGTTTTTATCTCAGGAGTCCTGGTATGGCACTGTACTAGACTATTAACTAAAAGGTTGGTGGTTCAAACCCTCCAGTCATTCCTTAGAAACCCTACACAGGGTCGCTATGAGTTGGAACCAACTCAACATCACTTAACAACAACCAGATCCTTAGTTACATCTGCAAAGTCCCTTCTGCCATGTGAGGTAATCCATTCACAGGTTTCATGGATGAGGATGTGGACAGCTTTGGGGCCATTATTTGGCTTACCATAGGGGGGCTTAAGGACAAGAACATCATATGCTCTGATGAGATTGTAAGGAAAGAATCTATTTCAAGGTCAGAAGAGCAACGCTATGGAGACCTGTTAGGATAGGACTGAGGTTGTATACAGGATCACTATGAGTAGGAACCGACTCGATGGCACCTAACAATAATGATCTTTATGCAAGCAGACTGCCTCATCTTTCTCCCACGTGGTACAAACTGCAGACCTTTCAGTGAGCAGGGAAGCAGTTACCACTATGCCACCAGAGCTCCCTACTCGTGAAAAAAAAAAAAAAAACCCCACAAACCTCTCTATCTCTACCCGTGTACCCCCACATCTACACAGCTCTGAGTCTGTGTCCTCAACCTACCCCCACCCTATGCACTCCTGGTTCTGTCCACTTTATCCCAGGAATTCAGGCGCTGGGGGATTCCTACCTCAGGTGATAGAGTGCTGCAGGCTGATTCCCTGGAAGATACCAGACATAAAATGGCCAAAGAGTGGCATTGATTTGTGAGAGCAGGGAGGGGAAAAGTCCACTTAGGAAGGTGGAATTCAGAGAGAAGGAAAAAGCTATTAGCCCTTGGATTTGAACAAAATAAGGAGCTAGTCTCAGGTTGTCATGGTGATTCTGTCAGGTTCCACTGCATTCAGAACTCATGAGGCCAATAGCATCAAAGGGACACAGTAGAAGCCCTAGCCCTTCCATTGAGAGATTCTGGACAGAATGAGAACAAGTCCCCCATTTTAACAGGCGATTCAAGGGGAAACTGAAGCAATCTGCTGGAATCTCTTTGACAGCCAAGGTTTCTGTTCCCTAAAATGAAGACCAATTATGAGTTCCGGTGAAATAGGGGGCCCTAAAAGGTGTGGCGGTGCGGGTTAATGCGCTGGACTGCAAAGTCATTTGAAATGCAAGGTTGGCAGTTCAAGCTCACCAGTCACTCCTCGGAAACCCTATACTGGGTCGGAACCAACTCAATGGCACTTAACAACAATAACAACAACAAAGACGCAGCGCTCCCGTCTAGAAGGCTAAAAAGACTAGTGTGGTGGTTTTCAAAGTGTGGACCCTACACAGTAATGTTACCTGGGAACTTGGCAGACATGCTGATGCTCAGGCCCCACCATTCCTGAATCAGAGTGGGGAGGAGGTGCTTTGCAGCAGTTATCCCAGCCCAGGGACCCTGATGCAGTGTAAAGTTAGAGCAACACCAGACTAAAGGAAACACAGTATGGGCAGAAATGGACTCTTGTCAGATATGGCCTCAAGCCCAACATGAAATACTGTTTTCAGAGTGAGGGGCTCTATGGACCCTGCTGGGCACCCAGACCCTGTTCAGTCTGGAACAGCTGTGAAATTCATGCAATAACATCTTGCTCTGAGGACAGGAAGTCTGGCCTAGTCTGGGCGTGATTTCCCTTTTCTCAGTCTCCCCTCTTCTCCTCAGAAAGGTCCAGGGTGGATGTGAAGATGGGGACCGGACAAGGTCCTCTGCTCCTGGGACAATCCTTAGAGCTCAGACTTGAACAGCAATGAGCTAATGTCCTCATCCTCTTTCCAAGTCTCTCCCTCCTGCCCCTGCCCAGACCTCCTCTGGGCTTCCTCCTCCATCCTGTCTAGAGTGTGGGTAACCTTCACGAGGACCCCAACCATCCAGGGGGATGGAATCCCACAGCCCTGCAAAGAGAATGGCTGACGGCCCTGTCCTAGCAGACGGGTGGTCTAGCAGGTGACCTGGGCTGGGCAGTGAACAAAGCATTAGGCCCCCCAGGCAGGGCTCCTGGTTGTACGGCTCCTAAACTAAGGAACAGCAGAGAAGCCAGTTCCCACGCACAGGCGTGCTTCTTCTCTCTGGGCACCAATCACTGCAGCAGAAAGGGCACTCCCTGGCTGGACAAAGGACCTGGGCCCCATCCCAGAGCTGGCCCCATCCCTTGCTGTGACTTGGGCCAGTGGTTGCCATGTCTGGACTCACTGCTCTCTGGAATTAGCGCTCAGGGGTTTGGAATGAGGAACAAAACCACTGGTCCCAATAAACATCTTCAAAGTATGCCAAGGATGTTGCAGGCAAAGAACTCAGTTGCCACTACTCCACATGGGTACTTCCCTTCAGCATAGCTGTGGCCCTCTGTATTTAGGAAATGGACATCTTCTCTGGAAAGGAGGATCCTGAGCCACTGAGGAGTAAGGATTTCAGGAAACCAAGTGCCTTCCTGAGAGACCCCAGTCGAACCTCACTTCTGACAAATTAGTAACCTTATTTCTATTGACTCAACGTATTGGATTTAAAGGACATGGATGGGCACAAATGAAATATAATCACATTACGTATATTGTCTCATTATACGGACAAACCATTTGTGCTTAACTATAAGGAGCTCTGGTAGCGTAGGGGTTACAACTTGGGCTGTGAACCGCAAGGTCAGCAGTTCGAAACTACCAGCTGCTCCGCGGGAGAAAGATGAGGCTTTCTACTCCCGTAAAGATTTACACCCTCGGAAACCCTGTACAGGGTCGCTATGAGTCGGTTCCGACTCCACGGCACATAACAACAACAACAACAATTAACCTAAAGGTGAATGGTTCAAACCCACCCAGCAGCAAAGAAGACCGACCTGGCGATCTGCTTCTGTAAAAACTACAGCCAAGACAATTCTACAGTGTTTCCATTCTATACCACATAAGAATAGCCCTAAATCAATAGACTTGATGCCAACTACCAATAATAGTCACCAGAAGGTTTTCAGTGGCTGATTTTCCCAAAGTATATCACCAGGCCTTTCCTCTGAAGCACCTGCATGGGACTGAACCTCCAACCTTTTGGTTAGCAGCCAAGCATGTAAAGTCCCACTCCAGGGACACCAAATGCTCCCCGGCAGTCCTACTGTGATATTGCACAGTACAATGAGATGAAGTGCTACCCGGGGTTCACAAGCATGTTTAATTTGGGCCAAGATGTCCAGCTCAGCCGAGGGACAGTGGTGGATATCATGCAGAGCAGGCCTGGGGCTCTTATCAGACACTCAGGGAAAATTAAGTTCCTAGTGGCTGACAGCAAGATCAACACTCTCCCAGAATATCAGCACTGGAAAGGCACAGAGGCAACCTGCTCTGAATCCCTCTTTGAAGCGGGACCCGCTGACCTCAACTCGTAGAGGAAAGGCCCTTGCTAAAGTGTGGCGGGATAATGCACTGAACCAAAAGGTCAGTGGTTCAAATTCATCAGCAGCTCCTCAGACACCCTGTACAGGGTCGCTACGAGTCGGAACCGACTCGATGACACTTAACAACAAGGATGAACCAAGCTGGGAGGTGCCATTTTGTGTCTGATTTCCCTTGCTTGCCCCCTGCCCCTCCTTGCACAGGAGCGGCATAAAACTGGGGGTGCAGGGGGCGGTTCCTGATTGAGCCAGCCAAGAAAGTCCATAGAGGTTCTGTTCTCCCAGCCCTTAAAAAATTAACAGACTTTGGCCTTTCTGCAGCTGTGCAAAATGCATGTCAGGTCCTCTCCCAACATCTCTCTAGCCCCATTTCAACTTCCTCTGCTTTTGACCTTTCACCCACCCCAGCAAGGGGAAAGCAGTGTATATGTGTGTGTTCTCTTCCAAGTTTAAGAGCTTGACCTTCTAAGGTTAAGAGCACAGACTCTAGAAACATCCAAATGCAGATCCCTCACTGGCTCTGTGACTGACTTACCAGTTACCATCAGCCTGACTTCTACTCATGGCGACCCCTGTAGAACTGTGCCCCAGAGGCAGGGCTTTCAATGGCTGGTTTTTCCAAAGTAGGTTACTAGGACTCTCTTCCAGAGTCTCTTGTTGCTGTTGTTGTTAAGTGCCATTGAGTCAGTTCAGACCCATAGCGACCCTGTATGGGGTTTCCGAGGAGCGAATGGTGAACTTGAACAACCGACCTGGCGATTCAAACTGACTTCGCAGTCCAGTGCATTAACCCACAGAAACACACCAGAAATCCAAAACTCCTCTGAGTGACCTCAAATCCCCAACCTTTCTGATAGAAGTTGAGTACATTAACTGTTTGTACCCCAGGCAGCAGAGACCCATCTCAAGAGCCAGTAAGTTTCCACTGGACCTGTGGCAGAACTTCAAGGTCACCCCCGGATTCCATCAAGGGCCATTGCTGCCTGATTTTCTGCCCAGGGAGAACAGGAGATTTGGGCTTCGAAAAACAAGAATGATATGGAGACCAGGAAAAATGGACTGAAACATATAAGGTCAAAGGTTTGACCTCTAAGGCTAGTGACTGGTGTCAAGAGAAGAGGGAGCCAGTTATATTAGAGGATCTCCCCGTGGTCTTCTTGGAGGCAGAATGGAAGAGATTGAGCTCTGAGCAGAGAAACCTGCACAAAGAAATGATGATGGAGTTTTGCAGGAATCTGCTCTTGTCCGATAAAAATATCCATGTCCTTGGAAATGGAATACGTAGACGTAACTGTTCCATACGATAAGCACAGCACTGCAAACTACAAGGTCAGTGGTTCGAACCCACCAGTTGCTTCGCCGGAGAAAAATAAGGCTTTCTGCTCAACAAAAGATTTAAAGCCTCAGAAATCCTACACAGGCTCACTACGAGTCAGAACCATCGACAGTATTTAACAACAACAACCACTGAGTGACTCCATGTGAATTACTAGGTAACTACTTTGTGTCTGATTGCATAGTGGTTACAAATCGGGCTGCTACCCTCAAGGTTGGGCCGTTAACCTGACTTCAAAACTACCAGCTGTTCCATGGGAGAAAGATGAGGCTTCCTCGGAAACCCTGTGCAGGATCACTATGAGTCGGAACTGACTCCACGATACTTAACAACAACAACTTTGCGTCTGAAGAGCCTCTTAAAAAGCAATGGTAAAAATTCTACCCAGCCCCTAAGTTAGGGTGTGCATGTGTGTGTTTATTATGAGTGTCTGTGTGCAAAGATCTAGAAGCCAGAAGCCGATATTTAAGTGCTAGCTCAGACAACTACAAACCACCACACTCTTTGTTCCGTTTCTGCCTTTACTCTCATAGTCCCCCACCTGGAGCTTGCTCTCCTACCTCCCTTTGCCTCTTCATCTGTTCTCTGAAGTCCTCATCCTTCCCTGCTGTTCCAGAAAGCTTCTCCAGATTGTTCCAAACTGCACCATCCTGTTTCCTAGAGAGGAAACTTCTCCAGAAAAACTCAGAGCCAGCCCAAGATGAGCTACATCCCAGGCACTTAAAAATATGACTGCCTTTAATAACGCAATGCCCATGAGGGGGCTTCAAACCATGGGAAAATGAAATGAAAAGTTAATTTCATTTTCCACAAACTTTTTGAAGCCCCCTTATATTTGCTGAATACTTAAATGCCACACACTGTCTTCAGCACTTCCCACGGATTTTGTTGCTTCATGGAATAACCCAATCAGGTAGGTAGTTTTTTCCCCTTCCATTTTACAGTCAAGAAAATTAAGGTGTCAAATTTCATTCATAAAGTCCTATAGCTAGTGACTGGGGAGACTGTGACTCAGAAAGTGCCAATCTTCAAGGATCGTGCAGTCTAGAGGTTGAGGGTACAGCCATCCTAAATTCAAGTTCTATCTCTGCCTCTTATTGGATTAGGTCCCTAAGTAAGGTGAATAAATCTCCTGTGCTTCCGTTTCCTCTTCTACAAAATAGGGCTTGTAATGGACCCTAGTCTTGGTGTGGCGCTGTGGGTTAATGCGCTGGACTGCAAGGTCAGTTTGAACTGTAAGGTCAGCAGTTCAAGCTCACCAGCCAATCCTCAGAAACTCTATACAGGGTTGCTATGAGTCAGCACCGACTCGATGACACTTAACAACAATGAACCCTACTCCCTAGGTTGTTGTGGTCATGCAATCAAGCACAAGTACAGTAGTCTATGTACTTCCTCTTAACGAGGGGTCCTTGAAGTTCACAACAGGAAAAGGTCGTGGAGTTGGTGGCCCACCTGGGCCCACAGTCTCCTTTTCTTTCCCACCTGATAGCTGCCCTTTGACTCTGCTTAATTAGGTCTCAGTCCTATACTCTAAAGTCCCACCCCTGACTCAAAGACACATTTAGGGAGGAGCGGGGGAGGTCCTCTTCTCAGGCAGACCCCAAAGGAAGTGCTTTTTCTCTCCACTAAATTCATCCCCACAGCACTAGCTCTAGCCCTCCTGACTGGCACACCTCTCTGAAGTCTGAAGTGCCAGTCAGACCTATTAGCAAGGCAGTGTCTCTCTCTAGTCCCCTAACCCCAGCCATTCCCTTACACAACCTGGGCCAGGCCTTAGATGTCAGCTCTTCTTGAGAGTTGAACGAGTGAGATGGTGAGGGAATGATTGAGAGAATTAAGAGAATGAGAAGAATGGATGAATTAATGGGTAGACAGATGAATAGATGGGTCAGGGGTAATAGTTTGCTTCTCACGCTCGGGGTTCCCTGTCCAAGTTCAGGTTAAGGGGATAAGCTATTAGTCAAGACTTCTGAGGCAGGGTTTGAGGAAGGTCAGGTAAAGTCTTAGGGGAGGAGCCTGTGGTGTAGAGTCTGCTGCTGGCCTGTCCCACCAATTCTGGGGCAGATGGACCCTCAGCTTCTCCAGAAGAGTCTCCTTTCTAGTCCCACTTCCCTAACTTTACCCACTCTAATTCAGGGTTCCATATATAGGGGATTACCATGGTCCCCCCAAACTATCAGGCTTATACTGCCTGAGCCTCCACCAGGTACGTTCTAACGTTCCGTTAGCCCACGATGTTCTCCCCATCTACCCACCAAATGCCTGCCCATCCCTCCACCTAGCTCTGGGGTTCTCAGCACTAGCTTTTAATTAGAATCACCTGGAAGCTTTTCAATCTTACCAATGGCCAGTCCCACCCCAGACTGTCTGACATAGTCCATTAGATAGGGCCTGGGCACACTCCCTAGTGACTCTGAGGTTTGAGAATCAAACCTAGTTCAGTTGGCACCTCACCACAAATCCTACTCTACCCCCTCCCCACAAAGAACTCATCTCTCCCTCTGCTGGGCCCTCCATGTGGGGGTGACCTCCTCCTAGCACTGGCCTGTCCCCTCACGGGAGTGTCTCTCTCCAACTTGTGTCCGACCTGTGTCCTGTCCTCTGCCCGGCCAGGACTCAACACACAGGCATGGAATTAATGTGTGTGGTAGCTCCCCACCTTTTATTCCCCCACTCCATAACCCACCCCAGTTCCTCCCTCCTACACAAGCTTATTGCACACGCCAAATGTATCTGAGTCAGAAAGACCCTAGGATGTAGGACAAAGACCATGGCCTTAGAGGCAGGATCTCTAGGTTCTAGACCATTCTCATCCTGGCCCGTCCAGGGACCAAAACAGTCACCTGCCCTTAGAGATCCAATTCCACCACCACACAAAATATTGGCAACAAATATCCTTTTAGCCACTTCTAACTTTCTGCCCATCTAGACCCCTCCCTGGCTCAGTTTCCCCAGTTGGTGGGGCCCAGAGTGGACTTTCCACCTCAGTACATTAGCACCAGGTTAGGGTGGAGCAACAACAAGGCTGCAAGGCCAAGAGTGGTGCCATTACCAGGTAATGTTCACAGAGAAACAACTGGCCGGGGAGCTGGGACCCGGCGGGACTATTACGTCTAACTGGACTGCCGATTAATCAAGTATTTAAACCTATGATGCTCCAGGGGAGGATCTGAAGGAAAAAGTGGATCCCTTTGGCCAGATTATTGGGAAGCCAGCCCTCTAGTTGTTGAGACATGAGACTGAGGCAGCCTGAAGGGTTGCCTCCCCCCACAATCTTACCGTGGCTCCACTGGGACTCAGGAAACCAAACCGAGGGAGCCTTTGCACCCATCTGCACAGCAGGGAAGTCAGTAGAAGGAGAGAGGCCGCGGGGCCTCATTCAGGAGACTTGCCACTCCCTGGGGACTTTGGGGAATGTTGGGAGGTATTGTTTGGTTGTCTTTGGGATCAGGAGGTGTGGCTGGCATTTAGTGGGTGAGGGGCTGAGGGTGCTAAATGTCTGCCCTGCATGCCGCCGCCCCCACCCCACCCCCTACGTTACCAGCTGCCCCAGGAGAAGCATTGCACCAGACAGCCTTTTCGACTGGGTTGCTGCCACTGCTTAGTCCTGAGTCCTTCTTAGTGAGCAAAGAAAGTGGCAAAGGAACCCCCACCTCCAGCCCTGGTGGACCAGCCCTAGTGACTGTCCAACTCGGCAACAGCTGTGTCCCTACTGTCACTAGTGGCCCAGGCTGCCTGTTAACAAGCTTCCTGACAGCTCTGCTGAGCCCAAGCACCAGTTCTCTCTGAAGCCCTGCCGGAGAGATGACAGCCACCTTCAGTCACCCAGAACAGCCCCAGATAGGCAAACTGGTGTCACTGCCCAAGGCAGATCCAGAACTCCAGTGTCCCAAAGGGCTTTCTGAAGGATCCTGGAAGCTGTAGTCTCCATCCCTCTCTAAGGAGCTGGGCCCGAGGCTGAGATCCTCCCCGTGCTGGGATACCACCCCTCCCGCACGCCCCCATCCCCACTCACCAGGGAAGGAGTCGTTCAAGCTCATCATCATGTCATTTGCTCTCTGGACCTTCTCCAGGCACACGGCTTGCTCCTTCTTGAAGATACAGTCAGAGTGCATGGCTGTGGCCTTCGGGAGACACAGACAGGTAGGTGGGAGGAGGCTGTGTGGTTCATCTGCAAGCCCTGCTACCTAACCCCAGGGCAGCTTCCTGGGTAGGGAGTGGGTCCTCAAAGCAGGAAAAGGATAGTGACGAGAAACAGCGAAACCATCAAGGACCCTCACCCCAATTCTGTCACAGATACAGTGAAAGCTTATCCACCGTCAACTCAGTTGTTTGGCTTGGGATGGGTCCCATCCCCTCCTTGGACTATGGTTTTTGTGTCTTGTTGTTAGTAAGTACATAGACTGCACTTTGCTAGGTGAAACACTATGCTAAGAGAATTACATATATATATATATAAATACTATGAAGCAGATACGACTTTTATCATTTCCCATTTTCCAGAGGCAGAAATTTAGCACAGAGAAGTAACTTACCCCACATCACACAGCTAGCAGACAGTAGAGCCAGGATTCAAACCCAGGCAGTCTAGTTCTAGAAACCACTAGACTACAACTGCACTTCAGGGAGGCAAGATAGGGGTAGGGGGAGATGATGGACTGAGAGCTTATTCTCTCCCTGCTGGGATCAGGAAGAAAGTGCACACCCCATCAGCTGCAGGCAAAACATCAATGGAAGTCCGAGGGTAGCTTCCAATGAAGGACCTACTTGCTCTTTCATGTATTCTTGTCCTAGTCTCCTGGAGGAAGCGGGGGCTCAGAGATGTTAAAAAATATAAAACTCCTCCAGGTCACATGGCTGGTTAGTGACAGACAGGAATTCAAACACAAGACTAAATGACTTCAAGGTTCCTGCTTTGGCATCAGAACAGTGGCATCCTAGTCCTGAGACTTAAATTCAAAACTTCAGGGCAAGGGTGGTTCTTTAGGACTCCTGGTGTGGCACTGTATGATTAGCACTGGACTGCAAACCACAACATTGGTGATTCAATTCCACCAGCTGCTCCTCAGAAAGTGCTATGAGTCGGAACTGATTCAATGGCAACAGTGCATACGGAAGCAGTCTGAAAACACCCAGCCCCGCCCTAACTGTTCACAGATGTGCAGGCGGCTTCTAGAAGGAAGGAGGGGATGTTCTATGGTCACACAGTGAGTTAGGACTGATACCCAAGGCTTACAGGACAGTCCCATCCCAGCTTGAGAGATAGTGTCAATGTCTGGGAACCCTCCACTGACCCTGCTCTTGCTCCAGGAGAGACCAGAACAGATGACAGGCTTCTGAATTCTAACCTGATAGAGCTCGAGGGTTGGGAGACAGGAGATCACATGAGCCCCCTAAATCCTTAATTAGGGTCACTGAACACAGCTGAGTAGGTGGTGTACCACACAATCTACCTGTGTCACCATTGTAACAGATTTGCAACGCTGGGTAAATCAGTACAGGACCTTGAGTAAGGGGCTCTTTTTCTAATTCACATTAAGGCATCACGTGGTCCAGTGGTGATGTTGCCCCTGATCAACCTAGATCCCAGCGACAGAGCAACGTGACTAGAGCTTGGCAGGAGACTAGATCCTCCAGGGTGGGGGCTCCAACTGGTGGTGGAAGGGAGGGTCTGGTTCTTACCAGAGGCAGCAGGAAGAGAGCAGCCAGGGAGGTCCGCAGAATGCCAGTGGCCATGGTGCATCTCAGGAAGGAAACCAAGCGCAGATCTCACATTCCCCACGGCTCCTGGTCAGCCCAGACGGCTCGGAGCTAGAGAGGAAGAAAAGGCATGACCCCTGTGGATACAGTGGGAGACGGAGGGGCAGAGACAGTGGGTCCAGCCACCTCCTTCTCTCATGACCCCTCCCCTACCTGCAGCCAGGCACTCAGCCACCAAGTGTCATCCCATCTGCATATGTTCATCCAGACTGCTTTTGATTCTGTGTGCCTGACATTTGTCGAGCACCTACTCTACGCTAGACACTGGGAGTGCAGTGGGGAACAGAGCTAGCTCAGTCCAGTGGAAGGATCTGGAATAGCTATCTCCTCTGCTTAAAATGCATTGTCTCTCCTGATCTTTTCCTTCTTCCCTTCTTCCCAGTTGTAGCTAGGGCCATGCATGTCCACCAAGAGACTGCCCGGTCTCTCTTCCTCTCAGGGGTGGTCATGTGATGAAGTTCTCACCCATGGAACGTGGCTGGAACGACAGGTACCACTTCACTGATCCTTGTTCATAAAGGTGTACCTGCTCTCCACTTGTACTCTTCCAGGTGCCGGCCCCATATGGGACCTGAGGGCTAGGAGGGACCAGAGCTCTGAAAAGGCCTGGGATCACTGAGTGATTTTATAAGCTGAGCTGCCTCATCACATCAGAAGGCTACTTGGTACTACCTTGGACCTTAACAGACACATCCTCCTACCACCCTCCGTCAACCCACTCATCCTGCAAGGAGAAAGCCCCTAACACCATCATGTACAAAACAAAGTCAGTACAGAGAGTGGGCTCCAGCCTCAGAACTACAAGAGTTCCCGGGAGGTCATCTGTGAGGACAGAGGACTGGAATCGCTAGTGAGGGCCAGACTGGTCTCCCAGCAGGACACTGGGGAGCGAAGTGCGTTCACGGAGGAGAGTTTGGCCTGCTCCTAAAAGCAGTCATTCATGCACAGGCCCTTAATCCAGAGATTCCATATCTGGGTATCTATTCTAAAGAAACATTTATACCTGTGTGAAAAAAACATGTACAGTAAAAACCTGTGAATGCTGGAACCTCTGTAAGATGGAAGCCAGGCACAGCAGGAAAACGCAAATGTTTTTCAGGAAAACAAGCGATAGGAAAGTGTTTAAGACTGTACCCTGTCCAAGGCAGAAAACTTTTCATCTGGAAAAACAAGGCCATCCTGTAGTGATCCGGCTCTTAGAGGTTTCACTGTATATGCAAGGATATTCCCTGCAGCATGGCTGAAAATAATTACAGCATATTGGGGCAACCACATGTCCAGCATGCAGGCACTGTGAAGTAGGCCCCAGCATGACCACACAATGGAATACCATGACGCTGTTAAGAGGACAGAGTCGACCCGTACCAGGGGGCATCATTGCTCACGGGTACCTGGTTCAGGAGGCACATTTGGGGATGGAATGAACACCTTCACCTTCGTACCCACCATTCATTCTCACGCCCCACCAGCAGGCAGAGTTGCCGTGACTCCCAAGTCTTGGGTGATGGGGTGCTCTGTCTAAGCCCACCTCCCTCCCTTCTCACAACCCTTCCAAGCTCAAGCTGATGACAAGCTAGAACCCAACCAGGAGGAAACTTCCACACGAGAAGGTCCTCCTGTGCCTGCTCAGGGCTCACTCAGAGACACTGAGGGAGGCCTTGGGTATCTCTAGGAGACATTCTGAGAGGCCCAGGACCCCACAGACACCCCGGGGCAGACCACACTGGATACTCAGGCCTCAGCCTCTGTATCCCCTTTCCTCCCCAGCACTTTGCCTTGAAGGGGGCGGTCCACTAACTGCCTTGAGAATAAGCTCCAGGTTCTGGCCTCAGCAGTCCCCAAGAGCTCAGTTACCTCCACCACCCAAGACCCTGCCAGCAGAGAGAGGACAATCATGACCTGCCTGGCCCCACTGACCCTCGGCAAAAGCTGAAGGTCCTCTCTCCTGGCCAGGAAGGCATTAGTGAGCCTAATGCAAGAAGTCAGGAGGCCTCTGTGATCTGGCCTGGCCTCTCCTGAACCTTTAACATCCTCAGATCAAAGGCCGAAGAGGCCTGAGGTCAGGCAAGCCTCCAGCCTGGGCACTGGCCAGCCTCTGGTGCCTCCAGCATGTCCCTTTAATTGCTCTATTCAGGGGTGAAAGTGGATGGGGCTTGGTTGTAGCCCCAGCTTGCGGCTGTGGCGTTGGCCCTCGGATTTTTCAGGTCTCAGCTCCCTGAGGTGATAGGAAGAGGGCCTCCCTGTGTCCATTCCTTATGGGCCAGCTCCATAGCCAGCAGCACCTACAGCAGGAAGTAGGGAGAATGGTGCACCGCTATTGACACTAAATGGACACTCCTTGAAGATACCAGAACTGCCCGCCAGCCACTGCGTCTGTCTCTTGGGACAGAAAGAACATTTCCTGAGCTCAGAAGGGGAAACCAGAACTGTATGCTTCCAGAGACAGTTGAGATGGCAGCAGAAAGACCCCTTCAGGCCTGGACTTGCCAGCTCCTCCCCAGCCAGCCCTGGACCAATGTGGTGCTGGGCTAATCAGAATCTCTCGGGCTCAGGTTAGAAGGCATCATTCTATAAAGCTCTTAGGTGGTTCTCCTGTAGAGACAAGATCATATATTCTGGTGTTTTCTGGTTTTGCTTTGACATTTTGGTAAACATCATTTTTGCTTTTTTTCTCTCATTATGGTAACAAAACATTCATCATTTCACTAACCTTCACATACACAGTTCAGTGACATTAAATATGTTCATCATGTTTTCAACTATCACCATTAATCAATCCAGAATTCTTCCATCTCTTAACCAGGAACTCAGGGCCCCCCAAGTATTGAGCCCCCTTTCCTTTCCTTCCCACTGACCCCTGGTAATCACTAATAAACTTTGATCTCTATATACTCGTCTATTCTAGATATTCCGTATAAGTGGACCATACAATATTTGTCCTTTGATGACAGATGTAGCTCAGTCAGCACAATGTTTTCAAGGGTCATTAGAGCAGGTACCAGGACTTTATTCCTCTTTATGGCAGGGTGATAATCCATTCTATGTATGAAACACATTTTGTTTATCCATTCATCTGCTGATGGGCCTATGGGCTTTTCCAGATTTTGGAGAGCCTCTGTCTTAACCTAAATTAGGACCGAGAGAGTTAGCACAGAACAACTAGTGTCTTGGATGGCTATGGTGGCTCTAGAAGGCAAGCAGGTGGAAAAAGGCGCACAGGGGCTGCGTCTGGGCTTTGAAGGCTGGCTGACTTATGTTTTCTTGTTTTCTGTCCCTGTTTCTCTCTCACACACAGAAACAGGTCCACAGGGAGGAGAGGAAATACCTGTCAACCCCAAAGAAATAAAGAGCTAGCTACTTGAAGGTGTAATTGTAAATGTCCAGGATGGAACATACAAAAGTGGGATTCTTTCAGGAGCTGACCAACCCACCCACACACACACACACATACACTTCCAGACATGCAGACCCTGCACACCCACTGAGCAGATAGAAACTCACATGGATTTAGCTCTTCTGATGGGTTTATTGGAGACTTTTATACATAATAAGACACACACGTGGGCATGCACACATCCTGCAAAGGGGCTTCGGCATAGAAAAGCAATCAGACGCATTCAGATTCAAATTCAGATTCAGATTCAGGCGTGCACCACAGAGATGCTGATTTGGAGAATGTTCCTCACAGTTCCAGGCCTGGTTTGGCTGTTCCTCAGCCACAGTTGCAGTGGATCACAAGCAAGGTGGAACATGGCCCCAGTCCCCTCCCACCTCTCTGGTTGTCACCAGGCTGCTCAGGCAATGATGGGAACCAGTGGAGGGGTGTGTCCCTAGTGAGCAATGCAAGTGGAGGGATTGAGACAGTCTCATCACGAGGCCTCCTCGGGTCCTTGATTCCCAGTCTACAGCCCACCCCCTGGCCAAGTGGACATGGACCAGATGCTCACTAACACTCTGAGGATCAGAGAGAGCATGGGAGCTTCTGGGCACCTCAGCGTGGGGCCATCTCGTCCAGCCCCTCCTGAGACTCCGGTCTCACACCACCTGCTACAAACGCTTGCTTCTCTGGGCCACAAGCATGGCTCCTTTGCCCCAGGAAGCCCTCCAAGATGTGGGTCTGCCCTCCTTAACATTGTCAGCTACTCAGTCTTCTCCCCATCTCAGCTGCCTTCCGCCTCTGGACTCCCCAGAGCCACCAGTGACCCCCTCACGGGACAGGGCTGGGCCCACCACTGCAGTCCACGGTTGGACTCTTCCCTCCCTGAGGATGGATACTGATCTCTTTCTGCCCATCCACACAGCATCTTAGGAAGACCTGGTCACCCAGTGACCTCAGGTTTTCTCTCTGTCTCCCTCCCTCTCTCTCCTTCCCTGGACTGGGGAAACTGGGGATCCCAAAGGCACATGAACCTCCCCCTTCAGGCTCAGGATGGCTTGGCCTCCTCACAACCTTACCACCGCAGTGGCACTTGAGGTGGAAAGTGACAGCATAGCCTATGTCCTCCTGTCACCCACTGCACACAGGAAGTTGGCATCGTCAGTCCACACACCAGAGCGGTGACTCACCACGCTTGCCAACTTGCTGCTTCGCTAAATGTGAGGGGACTTGGAGATTTTCTAGCCAACACCCTCTCCCACTACCCCAAACCAGGTGGGACCTGCAGCAGCACCCCAGCGGAGGGTGGCCTGGCTCCTGGACTGGTCCTGAGATCCCCCACATCCTCACCAGAAGTCTGTGCTTACTTGCCTTGTGGAAGACGCACTTTCCCTCACCTGTCCCTCATGGGACTAGGACCATGTAAGCCATAAGTCACCTCCTAGGAACCCTGGTGTGGCGCTGTGGGCTAATGCGCCAGACTGCAAAGCCATTTGAACTGCAAGGTTGGCGGTTCAAGCTCACCAGCTGCTCCTTGGAAACCCTATACAGGGTCGCTATGGGCTGGAACAGCACTTAACAACAACAGGAGTCCTGGGGTAGAGTACTGGACTGCTAACCATAAGGTCAGTGGGTCAAACCCACCAGTCACTCCTGAGAAACCCTATACAGAATCGTGTGAGTCAGAACTGACAGCACTCGACAACAACATGGGAATCCTCTAGCTACTCAATGTACCTCCCCTTTGTAGGACAGTGCCAAGACTGGACAGCAGACAGAAGATGGCCCAGCAGAAGTGAATCACTCACCTCCTTTGTTCTCAATGTTGTTGGTGTTGTTAAGTGCCTTCGAATCAGTTCTGACTCATAGCAACCCTGTATAGGATTTCCAAGGAATAGGTGGTGAGCTTGAACCACTGACCTTGCAGTTCAAACTGACCTGGCAGTCCAGAGCATGAACCCACAACATCACCCCAAGACTCGTTGCAATATGTTCTCTTATTAATTAAAGCTTAGCATGATTCCCTTCAACCCTCAGCTTCCTCCTTAGCCAGGACCCGGGATGGAAGGCTGAAAGCTGAAAACTTTGTCTCTTGCCCACTCACCCCTCAAACAGAGAAATGAATCCAAATTGCTTCTGAGAAGGGCCAGGGGAATCTCAAGAAACTATTTCTTCCTTAAAGAGGCCAGCACTCAAAATAGGGAGAGCCAAATGCCAGGGGAAAGAGGGTCTCAGCAATCATGGGGTTAACTCATGGATGCCATCTTCATCTTCAAACCTTCCTCTTCCAGAGCCCTGACCACTCCCCCCTGGGTCCTGTCCACAACAGGTAACAGGAGCCAGAGCCCTGGACAGAATGCTGGGCAGGACTCTGGTGATGATCTCACCCAAGCTCTGCATTTCACATGAAAGAAACAGGTTCAGGTGAGTGGGCTCAGAGCATGGAAGGGCCCTCACGGCAGTGCATACAGGCATTCTGAGTTGGAGCCCCAGGGGACCGGGGGACGTCCCCAAGAAGGTGCTACATACAAGGAGCCCCTTCACATACTGACTACTACAAAGACAGCATCTGCCCTGGGGGATTTATGAGGGGTCTCCAAATACTGGGCCAAGTCAGAAGAAAGAAGGAAAGGGGACAAAAGGGTCAGAGAATGAAAGGTGGGGGTAAGGGGAAGGTGAGAAGGTAGCTGGAAAGCTTGGAAGGACGATGGGAAGCCAGAATAGGGCTACGTCTGTGCACTGATGATTTACAAGATGATGGTTTTTGAGCATCTACCAGGCCAGATGCATGACTCCATGTTATGGATGGAATTGTCTCCCGCAAAGTCCTAACCTTTTGTACCTGCAGCTGTGACTGTGTTTGGGAAAATAGGATTTTTCTTTGCAGAAGTTATCAGTTAATTTCAGTGAGGTCACACTGGTGTAGGGTGGGTCCTAACCCTAGCCCCTTCTAAGTTGCATTTTATAAAAGAGGAAAACAGACCCAAAAACTGGGTCACACACAAAGGCCGAGCATCTATAAACAACATGGTGCAAGGGATCCCCGGCAGTTAGTAGCTAGGAGGAGGGAAACATGCAACAGTTCCTCTGTGGAAACTCAGAAGGAACTGTCATGGCAGATACTCTGATTCAGACTGCCAACCTCCAGAACTGTGAGAAAATACATCTCTGGGTGGTTTGAAGCCACTTGTTCTGTGCTCTTTTGTCAGAGCAGCCCAAGGAAACAAAGACACTCCAGGAGAGGGTGGAGGCCAGACCACCAGCGCCAGCCCTTCCTTCTCCAGTCGTACTGTGTGTGATGCTTTGTTAGGCAGCGGTCTCCCCTGGCCAAGTGAGCCCTCCCTGGAAGGGAGGTCCAGGCTCTGGTCCCGGTGCCCAGAAAATTCTGATGAATGCCTGGTGGATGATTTGGGAAATGACTCAAAGGTGTTGGAGACACAGTAAGATATAAGAAGGTGGGAGAGGGAGTTAGGCAAAAAGGTAGAAAGTTCTGGGGCCAGTCCTGGGAGCCAGGGAAGCTGAGGGCTGTTCCTCAGGAACAGGGGCAGTGGTGCTGAAGAGTGTTAGGTTTCCTGTTTAGGGAACATCCCTGGTAGAACTGGGAGTGGAATGGGAAACTGCAGGCAGAAAATCCACAGTGGACACCATTTTCTGAGTCCAGGATAAAGGTGACGGGGGTCTGTGTGATGCAAGGGCAGCTGGACTATAAAGAGGGGACAGAATCCAGAGACTTGGGAACATAGTAGAGAGGGAAGTGTGTGTGGCCCACCCCTGAAAAGGTGGTGAAAGATGTTAGGATGGAACAGTAGGGAAGGAAAGAAACACAAAGCAGGACCAGGTTTACCCATAAGCCTGAAATCAGAAGCTGGGTAACTCAGAGGAGCCCACGAAGCAGCCATATAATTTTTCTTAGACAACCTTTCCTGGTTCTCGTTTGTCAGGGGGGCAAAGCATGGACTCTGTGGAGAGTTGGGATGAGATATCTGGCAATCCCTTAAAGCCAACTCGACCTCTAACAATACCTCCACTCCTCCCAGGCTGCACATGCCTCACTCCCCTGCCCCGATGACCACCCCCTCCTCTGAGCTCCTCCATCCTTGAAACGATGAGCCGCTCACTATTGCTGGGGCTGTTTCAAGTCTTGTCCTGTCTTGTGAGTTTGAATCTAAAACGAGAAGGTGCACTTAGGTTTTCCTCTGCCTTTGGTCTCCCTCCCAGGGGAGATGGGCACAGACCTGGACATAGAGGGTGAACAAGAGAGGAGTCTCAGGAAACACTTGTTGAGTTCAAGTGACTTTAGCCAGTTTTTAACTCATGAATATTTTTCCCCAAAACCCACTGCTAAGGCATCGGAGTAGGACTGATTCATAGGGTTTCCAAGGCTGTAAATCTTTATGGAAACAGACTACCTCATTTTTACTCTACAGAGCAGTTGGTGCGTTTGAACTGCTGTCCTTTTGGTTAGCAGCCCAACACTCAAGCCTCTGAATCACCAGGTATCATTAAAAAAAAAAAAAAAAAATCCATTGCTGTGGAGTGAATGCCAACTCATGGCAACTCTACATGTTTCAGAGAACTACCTGTGCTCCATGGGGTTTCCAAAGGCTGAAATCTTATGGAAGTTGATCACCAGGACTTTCTTCAGTGGTACCACTGAGTGGGTTCAAACTTCCAACCTTTCTATTAGTAGCTGAGTATAAACCTTAGGTATATAGATGAAGACTTTATCCCACAGATGCTGTAGTCTTGCTGGGACCTCTCCTTGAACTGACCTATTACACACATGAGCATCTGAGCTCCAGGCAGAACTGGCAAAGCATCCAGGTGCCAAGGACATCTCTCCACCTCTCAGCGCCAAGCCCCTCCTTTCTTCAAGCATTTCTTTTTTTCTAATCTTATGACCCAGGGATCTGCAAGCTGCAGCATACATCCAGCCAGTCACCTATTTCTGTACAGGCAGCAAATCAAGATTGGGTTTTGCATTTTTAAATGGTAAAGTGGGAGGGGAGGAAACTAAAAGAAAATTCATATTTCCTGACATGAAAATTGTATGAAATTCCAATTTCAGAGTCCTTGAATAAAGTTTTATTGGAAATTAGCCATTCTCGCTTGTTTACATACTGTCCAGGGCTGCTTTCACGCTTCAAGAGCAGGGCTAAGTAGTTCAGATAGAGCATATGGCCAACAAAGAAAGCCAGAAACATTTATTATCTGAGCCTTTACAGAAAAAGTTTTTATTCTTGGTCTAGCCTCATGCAATGCACACACACATATATCTAAGCACACACATACACACACTTTCTCCATTCAGCGTGCATCTAGACTTTCCCTTAAGGAAGCCTTTTGTGATCTTCCTTAGACAACTATTGGTGGGTGCCCAGGTGTGTCCAGATCCGTGTGACAGGGTCTGTCTCCATGGCCATTGTCTTTCTGATGTTGTTTGTCTCCGTTTTGTCCCAGCTCTCTGGCAGTGTCATGGAAAGCCCACACGCTCTCTGGCAGTGTGTCACTGCCTCCCTGTGTGTCACTGTGGGGGTGACTGTCACCGTGTGCTTCTGACGGCATCCACAGCTTGGCACAAACACATTGCAGCTAAGAAGCTTCCATCTTCAGGTTACCAGGCAGCTAGACCACAAAAGCTCACTCTGTCCACACCCTAGAATCTCTGACCCTCCATTCACAGGATCCTCCCCAGATGACAGCTCCACACTGGATGGCTCTCAGGTAAGCAAGGTCTTCCTGACAGTGAACTGAAGCCCTACGTCTATGCTTGGTGTACCAGCGGACTCTTTTTGAGACAGAACCCACATGCCCAGTTGTTGCTTCAACTCATCTTTTCCCTACCTCTTAGTGGTACGAATTGATCTGTAAACAAACACTCATTTCATGAGCTTATTTATTCAACACAAATTGAGAGGTCCCAACAGTAGGAGCATGGCAGAGCAGAGAGACTGCGAGGAAAAGGATGGCTTCCCAAGTGTTTCTCCAATCAACCCCCTGCCAGTCTGAACCTTCCACAAAATAAGACTGTCATGCACCCTGTTAGCCTGGATTGCTACTTAGAGTGCAGAAAAAGTCCTTCAGAGGCGCCCCACAGATAGCTTTCCCCTCTCCCCGACCCCGAAACATGAGCAATCAGATTGTTCATGGCAGAAGAGGAAAGCAACCAAGTCTCCTTCCGTCTCCCTGGTCACCCCACGCACACACTTGTTGATGGATTGGTTGGAAGATCTGGCCCAGGGCCGGCTCCAGTGTGCTCTGTCTCTAATTTCTATGTTCAAATTTCGGCTGCTGTCCAGACTGGCGCCTCTGTCTGCCCTCCCCAAGGTCAGCGAGAAGATGGAGCCGGACTTTAGCTTGAGATGGGGGGTCCCACCAACCCCACCTGCACCTAGCACCAAACTCAGAGTGGATCTTCATGAGAAAACCCAAATGCTGCCTGCTGACCCAACCTACAAGTGCATGACCATTGTGTCTGGTCCTCTTCAGAAGGCCACTGTCACTGAAGGCCTCTAACCTGACCTTCAGGACGCCTGGCTGCCTCAGCCCATACTGCAGCTCCAGGGCAAGCTGCCCTGCACCGCCTGTATGTAACCCCCTCGCGTTCTCCAACCCAGAATCCCAGGGTTGCTCCCATGAAAAACCAAATGCCCGTGTCCTGATATTTTTTTTTTGGAGGGGAGAGCGGAATGTGGACATGATAAAGCTAGGGAAAGCAAAGAAAGGCAGACTGACACAAGGGCACTAAAAGCATTTGAATGGTCCCAGAATCAGCAAGAGTCCACCACCATCCCCAACCCCCAGGTTCTTCCAAAGGAAACCTGACCCGTAACCCCTTCCAGTAAAGAGGCGCCATTCCCCCCTCCTCCTTTCTGCGGGTCTAGCTCCGTATCAGAAGCGCCCTCTGACCTCCACCCCTACTACACCTGCTATGGTTCTCTGAGGATGTAGCCTCCAACCGCTGCCGCAGAAATCTATGCCTTTAAGGCAGTCAGCAGGGGTCTGCCAGGGATCTCCGGAGGGCCCACTTCAGGATTGGGAGGCCGGCGTGTTTATCCCAAAGACCCCCTTCGGGCGTTTCCTCCAGGGACCTTCAAATCCCTGGCATCCAGACTTCAGCACCTCTGCACCGCGGGAAACCGAGAGACAAATCTCTTTTGCACAGTCCTGAATGTAGCAACATGGGGTGTATTCTACGTTTGCCCCAATATCCCCTACCCAGCACAGCTCTCGCCCACCTCCCAAATCGCCCCCCCCAACCCCCAAAGACGGCGGTATTCAGCACCTTCTAAGCTTCCTTTCGCCTTGGGGAAGGAAGACAGCTCCCCGTGGATCCCTCCGGCCGCAGTACCCTCCCACCCTTGGTTCTCCCTTCTCAGTACCGGAAGGAGCGAAAGGTACCGAGGCCGACCCCACCTCCCACAGGATCTGTAAGGATCGGTCGTCCCAAGCACAGCCTCCAGAGTCAGACATTTTTTTAGGGGAAAGAGGAGAGGGCGCTGAGATTGACACGCAGATGGAAGCAGCGGCGGGATGTGGCATCATTTTGGATTCGGGAGATTTACCCGGTTCCGGCTCTCGCCAGCTCTCAGTTGATCGAGGACACCGGGGTCTGAGTTCCCGGAGGGGCGAAGGTTCAATAGTCAAGAGACAGGGTCTGTGGAGCGAAAGAGACAGCGGGGGTGGCCCTTACCTGGTCCCAGGGGGCCTCGCCGCCGGGCTGCAGAGCTGCGATCGGCCTGGAGCCCGGGTTCTCCGCCTTCCGCGGAACCCGCGCTCGGGGCGACTCCGCGGGGAGGGTGCACAGCGTGCGATCCGCGCCCCGCGCCGCCTGGCTTGGGAGGCGTGTGCTCCAAGGAGCGCGCGCGCCGAACCCGGGTCTCTGCGTCGGTGTGTCGGGGCGGCTGGTATCCGTGTGTCTGTACGCGGCGGCTTGTAAGAGTGCGCACGCGGGGACCACGCTCGTCGAGAGCCTCCGCTGCCGCTATTCCCAGCCCCGAGTCCGAGCGCGGCGCCCCAGCCGGCCCCGCAACGCGCGGCCACCCAGCTCGGCTCCGTCCTGCGGGAAAGGCGCCGACTCCGCGGCGAGCCAGGCCAGGGGCTGGAGGGAAGAGACAGACCACCGCCTACCCTGGTGGACCTCTCAGGCTGGGGGCTGGAGTGGAGACCAATGAGCGCCCGGGGGCGGGGTTAGGCGGAGGGGAACAGGATGGGAAGCGGGG
>NW_006408524.1:20170263-20176081 GCF_000296735.1 Chrysochloris asiatica
CTTGCAAGGCCTGGAGGCAAAGCACAAACTAGAGTGGCAGCGCCAAGCTGTAGGGGTGAGGATGCGGAGGCAACAGCCCGTTTTGTGTGTCCAAGCTTCCGGCCTTTGGGTGGGCTCCCTACTGAGGGGACTCATCGCCCTCCTTCCCACTTTCTCTAAGATATCTAGAATCAAAAAGCGTGCTTCCTTCTTCTGCTTCCCAAGCGCTTAAGCTTTTCTGTCTGTGAGAGCCCGCTCTTTTTCCTCCTCCTCCTCCAAGAAGTCTTCCTTACTAGCAACTTGCAGACACTCTTCGAGCTGATCTTTGCCCACACAATCTGGGCCTGAGAGAGTCAGCTAGCTTTGGGTGCCTGCCTGGATGTCTTCAAATGTTCCTCACAGAGAGAATGCCCCTACGGTCAGAAAAGAGAGGGTAGCATTACAGGACAGAGACTACTTAAAATAATATAGCTCTAAAAGGTGGTGCTGTGGGCTAATGCTTCAGACTGCAAAGTCGTTTGAACTGCAAGGTCGGTGGTTCAAGCTCATCAGCTGCTCCTTGGAAACTCGCTACAGGGTATGGGTGTAAATCGACTCTTCGGCACTTAACAACAACAACAACAAAAGTAAAAGGGAGCCCTGGTATGGAGCTGTAGGATAAGCACTGTACTGCTCACAACAAAGTTGGTGGTACAAACCCACCAGCCGCTCCTTGAAAACCCTATACAGGGTCACTATGAATCAGATGTGATTCAATGGCACTTAACAACAACAAAATTAAAAGCCCTGGGCTGCAAATGGAAAGGACGGTGGTCTCAACCAAGCAGTATGTTTCTATAAAGAATAAAGCCTTGAACCCTATGGGACAGTTCCTATAGGGATGGTGGCGGTTGTTGTTGTTGTTAAGTGCCGTCGAGTTGGTGCCGACACATAGCGACCCTGTATAGGGTTTCCGAGGAGCACCGACCTTGCAGTTCAAACGGCTTTGCAGTCTGGCGCGTTAACCCACAGAGCCACACCAGGACTCCTATAGGGTGGTAATGCGTCACAATAGACGCAATGGATTTGGTTAGTTGAGTTTATAATTAGACTGCCTGGGTCTCAGTCCCCAGTGGTACCTGCTACCTCACCATACATGCATAGAGTGCATTTCCCGATCTTGTCAGCAGTAGTAAATAGCAATGAGACATGCCTCCCATAGTGCCTATTCTGATACTTTAATTCATGACTGCTACTACTGTTATTGTTGCTCAACCGTTTCCTTATATACAATGTAAACCAAAGCTTAAAGATGAAACCTAAACAGGCCCACGTTGTGTTGAGCTTAGCAGCCTGATTTCATAACCACAGTGGTTACGAATTGGGCTGCGAACCTCAGGGTCAGCAGTTAGAAACTACCAGCTGTTCCGCGGGAGAAAGATGAGGCTTTCTGTGCCCGTAAAGATTTACAGCCTCCGAAACCCTGTACAGGGTCGCTATGAGTCGGAACCGACTCCACGGCACATAACAACAACAACAACACTACCAGAGCTCTTTACTGTAAGGTGTTTAAAGTTTATCCTAGTTAATTTTTCTCTTAAATATAAGCACCTATTGAATTTTACCTATTGCTTTTGTTTAATAAAGCTTTTATGTTAAAAAAAAAAAAAAAGGTAGAATTTCAATTCTTTGTATCCATAAAAGGATACCTGGGTGTCACAAATATTTTGCACTCACGTAACCGAAGGTTGTTCTTTCTAACTTATCCAGTGGCTGCTGCTATGGAAGAAAACGCTGGCGATCTGCTGTTGTAGGGAGCAACAATAGGGAGCGGTTCTACTCGGTAAGGCATGGGATCACTGTGAATCTGAATAGACTTGGGTTTTGGTATTAACAATCAGTGAGACACTATGGGAGAGTAGTGAGGGCTGGTGGAGACAGGAGGACAGACTGCTGCTCTACAGTTAGACAGATGATAAAATAGGACCTCCCTGTGAGCCTGATTATAATCCTTCCTAGCTTGGTCCTCCAACTCCTGGGAACCCCGTTCCTTCACCTGCTTCCAACCCTGGGGTTTGTGAAGAGCAAATGAGCTCCTGGGTGTGAACGTGCTCTGTAAGCTGTGATGTATGGTGAGAGGGGAAGAGAGAAGCATGGTGTGCAGGATGGGGGCTTAGGAGAGTGGTGAAAGCTAGCAAGCAGAGTCACTACTATAGGCCTGCTTCCCTTGGAAATGAGGATGTCACGTTCTGGGTGGGGGTCTCTTTGGCTAGGAGGTTGTGCATTCAGGTCTATTCTCTTCATGCTCTTGAGTCTCCAGGCACCATTCTGGGTTCTGAATTCCTTGCTCTTTCTGTATTCCCAGATAGATATCTTGGTGTGGACTGTGAGCAGACTGGCAAGGTGCCAGCAGAATGGGGCGCAGGCCCTTGGGCATACTTTTTTCTCTGCCTGGGCAGCCAGTTGAGCAGCGGGATAAACCAGCTACTGTCTGCTCACATTCATCCCCTTTACCTGATTCAGGACCCATGACCAGGACATCAGCTCCTAGCAAAACACAGTGCTGCCAAGAGGGCGAGTCGGGGGTGGAGACCCAGCTCTTAAGCAGGAGCTACAACAACTCCATACCCCTAGACTGGGCCTCCCAGGGCAGGCGAGGGTCTCCCTCTCCTCTGCCCTAGTCTAATGCAGTAACCCCAAAAACCTAAGCCCATGTCATCCAGTGGATTCCAGCTCATGGTGACCCCACATGTTACAGAGTAGAGGTGCTTGACTGTTATCTTTCTTCGTTGAAACTTCTGGGTGAGTTCAAACAACAACCTTTAGGCTAGTAGCCATTTGTGCCATCCAGGGACCTAGAACCCTGACTGCCCAAACTAGCCACCTTCCCCTACCTTGTCTGCCTGGAATTGCGAAGGCAGGAGGCCTAGGAAGCCCCTTGCCTGAGAAAGCCTTCTCCCAGAAGACCCCTTGAGCTGACATCTCTCCCTTGTGGAAGGAGGCCGGAGTCTCCTCCTTAGCCTTCTTCTACCACTGCTTACTTCCCACCTCAGCTCCTTCCCGCAAGCCAGCCAGCCAGGCAGGCAGCAGCTGAAAAATATGGCTTTTAATTCAATTTTCTGAGACGTGGTTGAGGGAGATGGATCCCAGGCTGCCCTACCCAGCATTCATCTCTCCTGAGCAGCAGCTCCATTCTTGGACTCGGCCCCCTGACCCGCCCCATGGCTGCTGGGGCACGAGAGGAGCTCCTGTCAGGATGTAGAGATGCTTTCTGTAAAGAGCTGACATTTACTGCGCATGCTCACCACCTCTTAGAACCTCGGTTCTCAACCTTCCAGGTATTGTAGAAACTCCTGGAGCATTTTAAAGAATACCTGAGTCCCTGGGCCTCACCACCAGAGAGAATTAGGCAATTGGTCTTTGGTAAGGCCTGGGCAAAAGTATTTTTAAAGATCCCCAGGGATCTTTTAATGTGCAGCCACTATTGACAGCCTCTGTCACAAGCCTTCTGCTAAATGCTTTGCATGCCAGCTTCCCAAGGTTGTTGGCTCAGGTGCCCAGAATGGCCAGATATATTTGACATCTGGTCCCTTAGCTCCTGGTCTTGTCCATCTTCCCCAGGATCTGTATGATTGTTTTCATTTTCTACATGCTCTAAGGACATGGGAAGGGCTTGGTGAAAATCTGCATTGTTATTGCTGTTGTAACCAGTTGCCAGCAAGTCAATTCCAACTCCTGGCAACTCCAGGTGTTACTGAGTACAACTGTTCCATAGGGTTTTCTGGACTGTAATCTTGTTGATGCTGATGTTTAAAATCATATTTTGTTGTATTTTCAGTGAAGGTTTACAAGGCAGTTTAAGCTCCCATTCAACAATTTCTACACAGGTTGTTCAGAGACAATGGTTTCATTTGTCACAGTGTGTGGACTTTCTCATCATTCCACGTTGGCTGTACTCTTAAGAGGAGCAGGTCACCAGACCTCTACTTATCCAGTATCGCTGAGTGGGTTCGAGCTACCAGGCTTTAGGTTAGCAGCTCATTCAATCCACAGCTGGAGAATGATATGGGCTTTGAGTGCCGTGGAGTTGCTTTCCCTGAAGGAGCAAAATGCTCATTAATAAACTTGGTCTTGGGCATTTCTCACTCAAGCCAATGGCAGCCAAAGGTCAAGATTGAGGAAAGCTTGACTCAGAAGATTCCCTGGTAACTCCCTGCATCTGTGCTGGGCCAGACAGCCAGAGACGCTATGGGCAGCTGCCCACGGGAAGACCTGAAAGCGGGGGGCAAACTGCAGGAAGCTGTAGAAGGTTTCACTCTGAAAAGGTCTAAGTCATACCCCACTGCCCATAAACTCTACCTCCCTCAATCCCCATCCCCAATGCTTTAACTGGAGGGACTTTCAAGGCGGCGGGGCCTGAGTTTCCCTGGAGACCACTCAACCCAGAGCCAGATCAGATACACTCTACCCCATCCTCACAATGAGGAACCAGGAGGCAACATCCTCATTGGTTGGGTCAATGTCCTCTTGCAACCTGTCAGTTACCCTAAGGACCCTGAGGACACTGATCCTCCAAGAAACCAAAAGAACAAAGATCAGACTGCTGAGAGCCATGGTTTTCAAACTGTGTTCTTAGAAGGTCTGGCTTGAGAGATGTCTGGGAGTTCCTCAAAGGTGAGGCCTTCCTGTTTTCCCCTCCAGAATACTGCAATAGATGGGGATGAGTAAGGTGTGGAGGACTGTCGGGAGCAGGGTGGGGGTGGGACCAGGAGAAGAGGGACATAGAACCCTAAATCCTAAGTGCCTGCTTGATCATTTAACACCTCATTTCAGAGATGAGGAAACCAAGACTCTGAAAAAGGATATAATTTAATAAAAGCTTCAATGCAAATTAGTGGCAGAGCTAGGTCTTTGGACTTCAGTTCTATGGCCTCTCCCCTAAACCACGATAACTCTTAGAAAAGAATACCCATTTCTAGAAAGTTGGAAAATATGAATATGCTGGGAATTGTTGCTGTTCAGTGCTGTCGAGTCGGTTCCAACCCATAGTGACCCTGTATAAGGTTTCCAAGGAGCAACTGGTGAATTTGAACCGCCAACCTTGCAGTTCAAACTGACCTTGTGGTCAAGTGCAAACTGACTCGTCTGTCAGTTTGTCATACCGTGATGGCTTGTGAGTTGCTGTGATTCTGGAAGCTATGCCACGGGTATTTTAAATATCAGCAGGGTCACCTACGGTGGACAGGTTTCAGATGAGCTTCCAGACAAAGATAAAGTAGGAAGAAGGAGAGATGAACTACTTCCAAATATTTAGTCACTGAAAACCTTATGAATAGCAGAGAAACTGTCAGATATGGTGCCGGAAAATGAGCCCCTCAATGCTATCCCAGGATTCCATATGTTGGGAGTAGGGTGGGCTAAAGAAGAAACTCTTTGAAGTCCAGAGTTAGGGGGGAAGATAACATGTGAAGGACTAAGTTCCCTTAGTTCCCCTCTTGGGCACATAAATATTCAAGATGCCATCAGGGGGGAAGAAAGAGTCCCCACTGAATGGTTTTTATCTTGTCTAGATGGGTCTGGTGAAAAGAGATGGCGATAAGATTCTTATGATTCAATAGTGAGTAATTGTTGTCATAACTAATTGCAGCTGTCACAGTTGTAAAGGTAGAAGTTTTGTAACAAAAATGGGGAAGTGGTTAATCTTACAGTCCAGGACCCTAGGACCATCAAGGGAGAAGAGCATAAGCGGAATGTGAGACCTTATCCAGAGAAGCAGCAACACCAGAGATGGAGGTAGAGATGGGGACATGGAGAGAGGGAGCAGCTGAGGACTCTAGTTCATGGGAAGTGAGAGACTGAG
>NW_006408524.1:20176181-20184511 GCF_000296735.1 Chrysochloris asiatica
ACTTACAATGAATAGAGAGAAATACTGTTAACTGATGGTACATGGAGAGGATTATAATCATTGTAATGAAACAAGTAATGAAACAAGGTGTACGATTTGTTGAATGTAAACTTTCTCTCAATTCACAATAAAAACCTAAAAAAATAAATAAATAAAAAAGATTCTGTCAGGCTCAAACACATGCACACCCAAGTATTCAGGGAGTTCTGGTGTGGCTATGGGGGTTGATGCACTGGACTGCAAAGTCACTTTGAACTACAAGGTCAGCAGTTCAGGCTCACCAGTCACTCTTCAGGGTCGCTATGGGTTGGAACTGACTCAACAGCAAAAGGCACTTAACAACAACAACAACAACTCTTATATATCAATCTGTCCTACACACATACACATGGGTATTCCAACCCAATATATGTGCCCGTAAGTGTATTCACATGAGGTCCAAGCACACACACACACGCTGGAGCCATTCACATATCTGCAATAAGAAAACACATCTACGCTACCAAGATAGAGATAGTGTCTCCTGCAGCATCTCAGGCCAGCAGCGAGCCTGTCTGTAGAGGCTTCGTTTCATCACTGTCTGGAACTTGTGATCAGGCTCTGACATTTCCATTCACCTTCCCTCCTCCTGGCCTCTGGGACTTAGCTGCTTACTCACAGGAATTGACTAGCCTGCAGGGGCGCCTGGTTGAAGAAGGAAATATTCTCTCTCCATAAGGCTTTCTTTTCTAAGCCTCTTAGCCCTAACCGTACACCCTCCTCTGACTTCTACACTCCCTGAATGTTGTGAATAGTGCTTTCCTGCTGCTGAAATGACCACTCTTGGGGTATCCTGGCAACGAGCTATATTTTTTGTGTTCAAGAACTACATGCTCTCGATGAAAGGTCCTCGTGATGCTGTAGGATAAGCATTGAGCTCCTAACCACAAGCTGACCCTTCGTAGTTCAAACCCACCAGCCATTCTGCAGGAAAGAAAGAGTTGAGGCTAATGTTACAGTACGATCTAGTCTTAGAAATTCTGTATAGGTTCGCTGTGTGTTAGAACTGACTTGATGGCATTGGAGGTTTTCTGATTTATCCTCAATGGTGTAAATAGTTAATGGACTTGGTTGTTAACAGAAAGGTTGGAAGTTTGAATCCATCCAAAGGAGACTCAGAAGAAAAGTCTGGTGATCTACTTCCAAAATACTACCCATTGAAAACCCTATGGAGTACAGTTCTACTATGACACATGTGGGGTTGCTGTGGTTGCTATGAAACTAGTGCCCCGATTGCTAGAAGCCAGTTCACAGCCCTGGTCTGGTCTCAGCTCCTTTTGGGGTGGACATCTGCTGCCCCTCAGCCTGGGTTCTTCCTCACCCTTCACTGTGCCACATGCAAGGCTAAGTCCCACTTGCTCTTCTGTAGCCTGGCTTGGCCTCTCCAAGAACAATAGTGCACCCCAACCCAACACAGGTTGTGGCTTTAACACCTAGGCTCAGGGAGTATGGAGGTGTTGAAATGGCAGATCATTTGTGTGGGAGGAGACAGTCTGCATGAGGCATGGATGTAACTTTTCCCCAGAACAGTAACTCAGGATTGAATGGATGGGGTGGGGGTGGGGGGGTCCCATGACAAACTGAGCCCTGCCTCAGTGTCATGCAAACGGTGCTGATAATTATACTAAAAGTAGGGCAAATAGAATGTTCTTTGATGACCAACTTTGGGATCAGGTTGGCAGCTGAGGAAACAATCGCTTGCTGTGGCTGATGGGAGCATTGTCTGCCTGGTAATATACCGGCACACTTGGGCTGTAGGCTCTTTCTGCAGCTGGGAAGATGGTTTCAGTCTAGCAGGATAAGTTGAGCCTTATACACACATTCAAAGGCAGGGTGTTTAGGTTTGTTTTCTATTACTATGTAACAAATGGCCACCAACTTGGTAGCTCTGAGAGAGGCAGAAGACTGGGTGGGTCCTTTGTTCCATGTCTCACAAAGCTGCAGTCTAAGTGTCAGTTGGAACAGTGATCCCATTCCGAGGCTCGGAGTCTTCATCCAAGCTTCCTGATGTTTGTAGAATTCAATTCCTTGTGGTTGTAGACTGGGATTCTCAGCTTCTCATTCCCCATCATGTGACCCCCCTCCACAGAGGGCAGTTTGCTTCTTCCAGGCAAGCAGAAGCCTGTTTCTGCTGCCTCTTTTGTCTCTGACCTTCAGACCCTCTTTTAAGGGCCATCTGATTAGCTCCAGCCCACTGTGAATTGGTTGCGACTCATAGTGACCCTGTATAGGATTCCCAAGGAGCCGCTAGTGGGTTTGAACTTCGTCCTTGCAGTTAGCAGTTTATTGTTTATTCTACAGCCCCACACCAGGATCCAGGGATCTTAGCTACAGCTGCAAAAGCCTATGTCATGTAACTAACCTAATGATGAAGGTGAAACTCTTTTATATTCATGGATTCTGTCCACCCTCAACTACAGCCTGTGTGCCCCAAGGAACATGAATCTTGGGGGCCATCAAAGAATTTTGCTTAATGCTATTCATATGTCTGAAAGATGAGAACTGCTTCCACAAAGATTTATACTTTCGGAAACCCTTTATAAGGTCACTATGAGTAGGAAGCAGAGTCCTGGCGTGACGCTGCAGGATAGTATCCTGAACCTCAAGATCAGTTTGAACCAAGGTCAGTGATTCAAACCACCCGCCACTCCTCGGAGCCCCTATACAGGGGTGCTATGAGTTGGAACCGACTCAGCAGCATACAACAGCAACAAAAACATGAGTAGGAATTGATTCAGTGCTGGTGGGAGAGAGCATACATATGTCCTAATTCCTGGAAAAGAAGGGTTGTTGTGGGGACAAGTCACTGATTGAAGTTTTCTGAGGTCATAGCCTGTAAACATCTTGTTTGAGCTCCGCTGTTGACAATTAATCGGTGCTCAGGAAATATTCATTGATTACATAAGTGAATCAACTACCTCTATTGTCCACCATCTGTCTGTCCTTTTAATGTACTCTGGTGACTTGCATGTTGTTATGATGCTGGAAGCGAAGCCACCAATATTTCAAACATCAGCCGGGTCACCAAAAGTTAACAGGTTTCAGTGGAAATTCCAGACTAAGAAAGAGTAGGAAGAAAGACTTGGCAATCTACTTTTGAAAATTAGAAAATGAACACTCTATGTATGGATCACAAAAGGACATTGTCCAATATGGCACTGGGAGATGAGTCTCCTAAATTGGAAGACATTCAAAGTATACAGTGGCTTCAACAACGGACTCAAGTAAAGCAGTAAGCAGGAAGGTGGAGAAAGACCAGGCAATATTTTGTTGTACACCGAGTCATCATGCATTGCAGCCTACCCAACAGCAACTAGCACCAGCAAGAACATCTTCATTGTACAGGTAGGGGAACTGAGACCAGGTGAAGGGAAAGGAATGTTTCAAATCATCCAAGGCAACAGATTACAACCATGGAATAATAAGGATTTTCAGATGCTGGGCATTTTCATTCGTTTTCTTGGCTCCTTGAATAGTTGTATAAAACAATTATAAACATAAAATCATATGATCAGAAAATGTGATCCCAGTCTCAGAGAGGTTAAGCAGCATGTCCAATACTCAAAGGTGCTCCCAGCACACTAGCAAAGCCAGGACTTGAGCTCAGCCTGTTGTTGTTGTTGTTGTTGTTAAGTGCCGTTGAGTCGGTTCCGACCCATAGCGACCCTGTACAGGGTTTCCGAGGGTGTAAATCTTTACGGGAGTAGAAAGCCTCATCTTTCTCCCGCGGAGCGGCTGGTAGTTTCGGACCGCTGACCTTAAGGTTCGCAGCCCGATTTGTAAGCACTACGCTACCAGAGCTGCTGGAACCCAAAGTCCATAAGTCTCCCTCCTCCAAGCCCACAGACTGTGAGGGGGAGGGGCAAGCTGACAGCAGGCTCAGGAGGCCAGGTTGGTGGGGACAGTCCAGGTTGCTTGATCACTTTCCTCCTGCTCCTCAGCCCACCATACCCTCCCTCTCTGTCCCAGGGGAATGAAATCATCAATCTTGCTTCACACTGGTCACCCAGGGACGTAGAACTGGGTGGGGAAAAGGGGTTTCTAATGACTCATAATTAGCGAGACTGATTAATCCTTTCACAAGTGCATTGTCTCTTTTAGCACATTCCATTGTGCTCTGAGGACACTTCTCCCAAAAGGAGGAGACCCATCCCAGTGGCCAATGAGAAGAGGACACAGGAGTATCTGACAGGGATAGACAAGAGGTCTTTTTAGGACTGAAGAGACACGTGTCTCTCTGAGCCTGCCCCCTCCCACCAGATCCCCATGGAAAGCCATATCCAGCCTCAGAGAACCAATGTGTGTTCTCCATATGGGAATAAGAGGAGCTGGCTGACTCCCTGAGGAACACATCTGTCTCAATGCTCCTTCCCCAGAGAACCACATGCATGTAACTCCACGGTCGGTCTTTATTTAAGTCTCTGATCGATGTTCCAGCCCTGCCTGTGTGAGCTGCCACCCCAACTTCATCACTATCCACCCCTTCACCCTACATTATAACAGAGTTTAAGCATAGAATTTAGAGTCAGACTGTTTGGGTTCAAACTGGATCTACTGTGTGGGCAAGTTATTTAACGTTCTGTGCCTCTGTTCATTCATCTGTAAAGTGAGGCTAAGCAATAGCCAATACAGCTTAGCATTATTGGAAATTTTAAACACGTTAATTGATGTAAAGCACTTAGAATAGTACCTAACACGTGTTGTTATTGTTGTTAAGTGCCATCGACTTGGTTCTGACTCATACATAGTGACCCTCCCTAATACAGGGTTTCCAAGGGGTGACTGGTAGATTTGAACCCACCAGCTCTTCCTTGGAAACCCTATACAGGGTCATTATGAGTCGGAACCAATTCGATGGCACTTAACAGCAACATTTATTCAAAATCTATCATCCCTAAGAGAATGCAAGCTCCTTGAGAGTGTCTTCCTTTTGCTCATTGCTTAATTTCCGGCACCGAGAGAAGTTGACCAGTGATTGATGAATGAATAAATGAATCCCACCTTCCCTAGCCCCAGGTAGCAACTTCATGCTCCTTTGTACTCTTTAGAAATTGCCACTTACAGAGATTAAAAACAAAGCTTCATAGCCCCTATACCTTGGTCCATGGCCACAGACTTGGCTCCTGAAACCACAGGCTCTGTCATAAGACAATTCATCCTAAATCCATGTGCCACAATCCTGGCATTCTAGATCCCATGGATCCCTAGAAAAGACTCCAGGACTTGAAGAACCAGAATGGAACTCCAGAATTTTAGCATGTAATCTGAGAGTTGCTCATAGGACCTAGGAATCTTGGTTGGGAACCCTATCCAAGACATTTCAGGAGAGACTCTTGGAATGGGATCATGGGGAGAATTTGGTGAGACCAGCTGGCTCTGTCTCGCTGGTTTATTTTGTTTTGCTTCTTTCAGTATAAAAGTGCATGTGGTGCTGGAGTGTGCTCAGAGCAGGGACGCAGGGCGAGGAGCCAGGGAAATGGTGGGAAAGGACTCTCCTGTGAGGGTTGCTAGGCACTGGCATTGTCCAAGCCAGGAAAGAGAATGAGGCTGGCCCTGGGTAGGTAAAGTCAAGGGTTGCATCCTAATCAGGATACTGGGTGAGAAAGAGAGGGAGGGCAGCATGCAGGGAGGCGGGCATAGTCAGCCCTAATCCCATTACAGCTGTGGGTCCAACCGCCAGGACTGGCTGGGCACCAGGTCCAGGCTGTGTCCCCTCCTCCTCCAGTTCCGAGCTCAGTCTCAAAACAGAGAGCTTTGGACTCAGGACGTTCTCCAGCTTGTTCTGAGGGTGTGGTTATGTATTGAGCCCCATGGGACTAAGGGCCAACAGGAGGGTGGTGACAAGGGTTTTAGGAAGTGGGGAAATCCCAAAAGGAAATTGGTAGTCCATAACATTGACCCAGAAAAACCTAGTGGTGCTGTGTGAGAGATTTTGAATACGAAGCAAAGCTACAACTAATGGCATCTGGGTTCTAGTTCACACTGAGAACTGACTCAGCCACAGCCTGACTTCTGAGCCCGGCCAGGCACTGAACCCTAACTTCATCTCAGATGGACCTCTAATCCTGGCAGAAGAACAAGCCCCTGGCCTGGCCACAACTCCTAAAACTTATCTAAGACTGAACCCCGATTCTAATTACAAACGATGCTTAAATGCACCCATATTGTTGTTAAGTGCCACCAAGTCGATTCATAGTGACCTTGTACAGAGTTTTGGAGGAGCAGCTAGTGGGTTTGAACTGCCAACTTTGTGATTTGCAGTCCAGGGTTTATCCTACAACACCACACCCATTTTGTTGTTGCTGCTAAGCGCCACTAAGTTGGTTCAGACTCATAGCAACCCTGTAAAGGGTTTCGTATAGAGTTTTGGAGGAGCAGCTGGTGACCTTGCAGTCCAAAGCATTAACCTGTGTCACCACACCAGAACTCTGTAAACATAGATCTGAAAGATCCAACAGACCAGTTAAATCAATCCCCTGAGGCATACTGGCTTCTAATTGGAAAGTTACAACTGCACAGAAATGGGCTGAACTTCCCCTCAAAGCCCTCATGGGTAGGGAAAGGTCCTCTGGTCCAGAAGTAATTCTGCCCTAAAGGTCCACCTTGAGTTCTTTCCAACTTGGGAGAGAGAATACGGAAGGAGATCGGTGAACCAGGAATTAACCTGACTCAGGATCGCTAGCCTTACTTTTACAACCTGCTCCAGACTTTACCTCCAACTGATGGTAATGATACTAGAGGTAGAAATAAAGACCTCAGTGATGAGGTGGCGTTCACAGTGCTGGAGGTGGAGATACTGGCACTGGTGATTTTACAAATGGAGATGACGATAATGATGACTAAATAGCTCTGAATCTGACAGTAGCCACTTAATGCCTCACAGGACTCCAACTTTTCATCTTTTCCTTCAATGGCACCCCTTCCATCCTTTCTACCATCCACTTTGTATTTTGACTTCACTTGTTTTGTTGTTGTTTTAACTGCTGTCGAGTTGATTCCAACTCATAGCAACCCCATATACGGTTTCCAAGGAGCAGCTGGTGGGTTTGAATTGCGACCTTGGGGTTCAAACTGACCTTGCAGTCCAGTGCATTAAGCTGCAGCGCCACACTAGTTTTTCTTTCATGGTGCTTTTTTAAAATAGCAAATGAATCTATGCCTGTGTATTCCCTGCTTCTTCTCCTTGTAACATTTCTAAGGTGGAGAAACAACTGCCTTCTTCTCATCAACATGGCTATAGAACTTAAAACATCCCAGGAAGATCAAGGGAGTCTTGTCTGATAAAGACAGATAGATCCAAAGACCTCGCAGAGCTCCAACCAGCAGGATGGAGAAACTGCAATCCACCTCCCTGATGAGACAGTTACATGACAAAGGATCAGTGTGGTCACTCTCAGTTGGTCCACACATCCATAGAATGTGAAGTTCACAGGGAAAGACACTACACACCAACCACAAACTTCTTGTTTGATGTCTCATCAAAATCTCCCTCCTGTGGCGAATGTTCTGATGAGAAATGGGACTGCGGAGTGAAGTGAGCTTTTGTCCGGAGTGAAGAGACCAGCATTCTAGCTTAGGTCATAGCATATCTAACTGATACACAATCCCAATTCATTGCTCAAGGAAGGCAACTCTGTAAACATCTTAGTTAGGACAATTCTCCCTAACTGTCAGCTGTCCTTTTCAGTGCATACCATTTAGCATCCTCAGTCAAGTGCCCAATTCTAGAAGCTAGTGACATTGCCCAGTCATTGTGACACTGGAAACACTCCTGTGCATTTCCAATGCTGATTACCCTCTTCCCGCTGAGGGCTATTTTGAGATACTGAAAAGGACTTGAAGAGAGGGTAGTCTCAATCTATTTTGTGAGTGTTTCCCCAGCACTCACTACCAGGCTATGTGAGAGAAAGTGAACATTTTAAGAGGTTAAATTTCTGAGGACACATTGGCTGGGAACACCTAAGGAAAATACATGGGAAGGGTATGCTTCTCCTCACCTCAACCAAGTAAGAGAATCTTGAAAAGATTCACTCGGAGGCTCACTAGTTTGGAAAGTTTCTCCTGAAAATTTCACAGGGACTCGGCACAGCACGAAGAGAAGGCAGAACTACACAGTTTGATGGCGTCATGCAAGAAGAGTGGTGTGAAACAGAGCTAGACAGATGATTAGGACCATTTATAGAAGACTATGGCTATCATTCCCTGCATAGTAAACCATGTGGTTATCAGATTCAAAATGGCCAATACCAGTCCATTTTAACTCACTAATGCCTAAGATATCGATGTTTATG
>NW_006408524.1:20185511-20228970 GCF_000296735.1 Chrysochloris asiatica
ACAACAACAACATGGCTATCATGCTGTGATTGTTAAGGTTTCATGTCAAATTGGCTGTGTCCAGACATCATGCTTGGTAAAGTAGAGGGTCAATAGAAAAAAGAGGAAAGCCCCCAACCCCAATGAGATAGACGGACTCAGTGGCAGCAGCAAATGTAACAGCAATTGTGAGGATGGCACAGGAACAGGAAACGTTTTGTTCTGCTGTACATAGGGTTGCTAAAGGTCGGAACCAGCTGGAGGGAACCTAACAACAACAACGTCCCCTCATGATGAGATCTAATATAATGTAATTACTCCCATGATATGACCAGCTCAGATGGGATTTAATTATCCAAATGTGCTGTAATCCTCACTTCTGTGATGTTAATAAAGTCAGAAGCATTAGGACTAGGTTGTATCTTGAGTCAGTCTCTTTTGAGATATAAAAAAGTATCCGCACTCTGACTATAGCATTCATTTTCATCAATTTTAGAAAAGACAAATGCATCATTTTTTTACATAATGTTCTTTCTTTTCAATACATTTTGTCCACCTGTCAAAAGGCTTTTGTATTACCTTATTGAAAAAATGTTTGAGGCTGAGCTTCCAGCTACTAATGCACTGTTGTCTTCTCTTCTTCATCAGAGGTACATCTTTGCCCTCGAAGGGCTACTTTCAGGGGACCAAACAGTTGAAAGTCTGATGGAGCAAGAGCAGAACTATAGGGAGGATGCTTTAACACCACAAGATGAAATTTTTGCAGTGTCAACAGTGTGGGCAGAGGTGTGTGGACGTGCATTGTCATGCAAGATCACAATGCCCTTGGATAGAAATCCTCTGTGTTTAATCTGAAGATGAGGCTTCAGCTCTTCAGTGAGCATCTCACTATAATGAGCACTATTACTATTAATTGTTGAACATTTTTCCTGGTAGTGTTCCAATACTAGCCTTTGAGAATCCCAGAAAACTATAAGCATCAATTTTCCAGCTGATGATTGACTTTTGAAATTTTTCTTGGTTGATGATTGAGGATGTTTCCGTTCCATATGCTGTTGTTTACTCTCAGGCTCATAATGATGAAACCATGTCTTGTCACCAGTAAGGATTTTTTAAAAGAACGTTTTCCCTTCCTACAAGTATCGATCCAAATTTTGTTTGCAGATGTCCAAAACACTTGTTTATGCTCTTCCATGAGTTGCTTTGGTGCCCATTTTGCTCCAACCTTTTGAAACTCAAGTCTGTCATGAATTATTTCATAGGAAGAACCATGGCTGATCTGTAAATGATTTGTCACATAATCCACTGTCACTCATCAATTTAACGGAATCATTTCTGATGCACACTCAATGTTGTGATGAGCTGTGGACATAGATGGGTGTTTTAACCTAACCAGAGTGTGGATAATTTTTGACTCACCCTCGTTAAAAAAGAAAAGTGAGTCAAGAACAGGGATCTACTACTACCAAGAAGAGCAAGGAGTGGAGGGTGTGCTCTAAAGCTACTATATCCAGGGGAAGATTGATGCCAAGACACATGGAAATAGTCCACAAATGCTGGGTCTATAGATGTTAAAAGGCAACAAGTACATTTTCCCCGAGTTGGTGCAGTGAATTTGAACTTCCAGCCTCCTAAATTGTAAGAGAACAAATTCCTAGTTGTTAAAGCCATCTATTTGTGGCATTTCTGTTATAGCAGCACTAGATAACTCAAACACATGCCCAGGAGATTGGATTTACTTTTTCATGGAGGGAAGAATTTAAAGCAAGGGATGTTAAACAGGATCATTTGAGCTGCCGGATGGAGAATGTATCAGGGGCAGTGAAACTAGGTAAAAACCTATTGCATCATGCATTCAGAATGCAGACAGTGAATGAAGACAGTGGCATTAGATACAGAGGCTGGAACTGGGTCTGAGAAGAAAATGAGACTGTGAATGGGAGACGTTTTTGAAAACTCCAAGAGACTGGAGCCATAGGAGGAGTTTGTTGGTATTGTTGTCATTCAACTGAAAAAGTTGTGAAGCCCTTTGGAGGGGGAATATATTGAGCTATTGTCCATCATTAAGATTTTAGTATGATTTCACTGATTCATCCATCAAACTGTTGTAAATGTAACAGAGGCAGGTTTCTAAAACGGGGATGGATGGGAAAGAAAAAAGAGACTGCACCACCAGGAAGATGAGAGGCCTGAAGAGTAACTAATCTGGACCTGTACAGAGAGAGAGTGAAGCAGACAACAGAGGCCGGAAAGTATGTCAGAGAGACTGCTCTGAATTCGGAATCTGTAGAGATGAGCTGATGTCTCCATTCCACAAACTACCAACCCTAGGATCCTAAACAAATCACTTCACTTCTCAGCAACTCCATTTCATTTCCTCATTTGTAATTCAAGAATGACATCATCAATTTCACAGGGTCAAAATCTGTGAAGGACATTTTATTCTATTTTTTAATGTTGTATTGTGAATTGGGTGAAGGTTTACAGAGCAGATCAGTTTTCCATTCAACAGTTCAGGCACATTTTGTTTTGTGTCACTAATTGCAGTCCCCACAATGTGACATCATCTATCCTACTTCCTCTCTCTGTTTCCTGTTTCTATTCTTGCTTCTTCCTTGACCGGTTTGAATTCTGTCCTTGGGTAATGCTACGCTTCTGATCTCAAGTGGTTGATTATTCTAAGGCACGCTTGTCTCCTGAGTGTTATTCTTCCCCTTACAGACTTGCCGATTGTTTGACTGAAAATTGAGCTAAGGAGGTGAGTTCATTTCCAGACCTGAAGAGTGACCAAGGGTCTTAGTCTTGGGGGTTCCACCAGTCTCTATTGAACCATTAAGCCTGGTCTTTCTGGTTTGTGAGTTTTGTTCCCCATTCCTACCCCCCACTCTATTCAAGACCTTCTAATATAACCCCTTACAGAGCAGTTGGTAGTGGAAGCCAGATGCCATCTAGTTCTGGTCTCAGAGTCATGGAGAATGATGTTCGTGTGGTCCATTAGCCCATTGGACTCATTGTTTCTATGTGTCTTCAATCTTCTGCACTCTTCTTTCCTTCAGACTGGGAGAGACCAATAGTTGCACAAGGCAGCTCATGAGCTTTTAAGATCCTAGTTGTTATTCACCAAAATAGGACGCACAGCAATCTTTGTGGATGGCATTACACCGATTGATCCTGAAGTTTCCCTGAGGCCACCATGGTCCTGAGTTCAGCAGTGTCCCTAGTTTCAGAGGAAAAAGCAATATACAATAAGATGGAAGTCAGCAAAAAATAATGGAGACAGATATCCTCTGTCAAAGCAATATATATTTGTGGATATACCCCTAGTCTTCTTTCCACACCTATTCAGGCTTCATACCTACCCATGCATTTACACGTAGATCATTGTTATTGCAGGATTGTGTATGTAACCGCCTTAAACTCTTGCATTCCTTCCCCTGACTGCCAATCTCAGCAGGGCTATTATTCTATCAGACTGCTGGGGGTTAGCTCTGGAAACAGAGTCCTGTGGGATAAGTACTGGACTGCTAACCACAAGGTCTGCAGTTAAAATTCACTGGCCACTTCTCAGAAACCCTGTACTGGGTCACTATGAGTCTGAGCAGACTTGACAGCACTTAACAACAATAACCCGGGAAATGGAATCTCTCCCCCACCTTCCACTGAAATACAGCCAGAGCACTAGCGAATTTCTTCTTAGAATTAATTCCACCTCTTCCAAAGAAACCTTGATAAAGGGTCTAAGAGGAAAAGGGCAACAGAAAAGCAGGGCTTATTAGTGCAGCTAAAATGTATTTGCTACCTACCACTCATCTGTCAGTTTGTCATACTGTGGTGGCATGTGTGTTGCTATGAATCTGAAAGCTCTGCCACTCGTATTTGAAATGCCAGCAGGGTTACCCATGGTGAACAGGTTTCAACTGAGCTTCCAAACTAAGACTGCCTAGGAAGAAGTGAGGCAGACTACTTATGAATGTTTAGCTACTGAAACCTTATGAATAGCAGAGGAACATTGTCAGATATAGTGCAGAAAGATGAAAACAGTATGAATAGCACCAGAATATTGTCAGATTTAGTGAAGGAAGATGACTCCCTCAAGTTGAAAGGCACACACATGCAACTGGGGAAGAGCTGCCTCCTCAAAGTAGAGTTGACCGTAATGATGTGAATGGAATAAAGCTTTTGGGATGTTCATTTGCTGATGGGACACAACTTAAAATAAAGAGGAGCACCTTCAAACATCCATTTATAAACAGAACATGGGATCTATGAAGTATGAATCTAGGAAAATTGGATGTTGCCAAAAAGGAAATGGAACCCATAAAAATTGATATCAAAGGGGGAAAGGGATGAATGTACAAGGTACATGGGGAACACTTAGGCAGATTTGCATGGGCTAAATAGGACAGAGGTAAATAGTGATGTATGCACAAACTTGGAACAACAGGGCTCTGTGATACAGGGATGGAGGCATAGTCTGGATCGGTAAAAGAGGGGGAATTATGTTAAGATGCTATTATAAAATAGATACTTGTCTGCTATTATAAAATGGATACTTGAATAAGACAGAAAGGAATATCAGGAAACATGATTACAGAAAGCTTTTGTAAGCCTGTCTTCAGCCTATAATTCATTGGAATACCTAAAACAGGTTATAGAAATTGCCCAATGAAATAGGCTTCTTGAGGCACCTTTGCACTGTATAGGACCTTAGGTGGAATCCTGAGCTCCATCCAGAATCTTCGGAGATAGGACAGTCCCACTTGAAAGGACAAGCAGACGAGCCTGTAGCAGCTAGAGAAACAGAGGATACTTCTTAAAAGAAAGACCAGCAGAAAAAAAATAAAAAACAAAAATGGCAGTCTAATTGGCTACTACAAGAACAAGCAAGTTGTTCGCCAGGAAGCCATCAAGTCAAGCAATCAAGTCCCTTCTGGACAAACCCTACTCCAAGACTGAAGTTCAAAGAGAATATATGAACAAGTTTGTAGGCTTGCTGGCGAGTGGTCTACTGGTGAGTGGAAGGCGGGTGAAAGGCAGCAATGAAGAGATGTGCTGAGTCCTACCACATTCCATAGACTCCCATCGACCTGGAGATGAGAGAGAGAAGAGAAATGGCTGGTTGGTCCAAAGTGTGGTGAGACCTGGGGACTCCTGAGCACATGGACAAGGACATAGCCACGGAGGGCTAGACCTGAGAGTCAAGTGTCCAGCTGATATGAGGTGAGAGGAGACACGCATGAATGCCTAAAGTTGCAGATAGTACCCATTTGACCTAGATCCAATGGCTTGATGATCAGAACATGACTAGAGGACAACAAAAAAAATTGATAAAGGAATCAAGTGTAAATTGCTACAATTTCACGAATTTAACCAATACTTATGGATATATTATCTCAAAATACCAACTGAGAAGGAAAGAGTTTTCCCATCAAAGATGAATCCTATCCTCTCTGTACACAGCGTTGGTAGGGAAAGGCAACTTAGACATTGGTTACATAAAATAGGGGGCTATAAAGGCAAGAAGTGACTGGTTTACAAGTATTCAAGAGGAAGCTTAGTTTCAGTGTGTGCAGGGGAAGAAAAAGATAGAAAGAAAGAAAAAATATTGACATCCTAAGCATCAGTGAGCTGAAATGGACTGGTATGTTTTACTATGCCAAGAATAAAGAGGAATAGTGTTGTATTCATCATCCAAAAGAATATTGCAAAGACTCTTGGGCCCAACAGAGTCAGTGACTTAGCCACAGAGGACTAGAATGGAGAGTAAAGCATCCAGCTGATAATAAGAGACAGCATATGCACAAGAACACCACATTTTCAGCCACTTGACCTGGCTTCAATGTCTGGATGATCAGAGCTCAACTAGAAGAAGCAAGAAGAGGGGGAAAAGAGTAATCTGATACAATTTGATGAACTTAACCTACACCTATGGATGCAGTAGCTCAAAAGAGGGAACAAATAATCTTTACAGCAAGGATCATTCCCACCCCCTCTATATACAGAGTAGACAGGGATGGGAAACTTGGACATTGGCTCCCCAAAATGGGGGGGGGGGGCTACAAAGGCAAGAAGTGACTGGCTTACAAGCTTTCAAGAGGGAACCTAGATCCAGAGGGCATGGAGAAAGGTAGAATCTCCACTGAGTCGTGTCTAATCTGTCTAGATGGAGCTGATGAAAGGAAACGCGGACAGGTCTCTTGTGATACAATAGTGAACAATTGTTATCAGGACTGATAGTGAGGGTTGCAAATGTAAAGGTAGACGTTTTGTAGCAAGGAGGGGAGTGATTAACTTTCCAGTCTAGGAACGGAGGTCCCTGAGACCATGAAGGTAGAAGAGCAGAGAGCGGGACCCTACCCAGAGAAGCAGTGATGCCTGAAATGGAGGCAGAGATGATGATGTGGAGCAATAGAGCAGCTGGAGACTTTAGATCCAGAGAGGGAGAGGGGCTGTGTGCTTACGACTGGGGAGTCGGGGCAGGGGGACGCGGGGGACAGGCTTGTAAGATATACCCTTTGGTTGGATGATGATGCATGGACGGGATTGTAACCATGGCAATGAAATGATACACAATAGGATGAATGTAAAACTAATGTTCTCCATGTAAACTATCACATAATTCATAATAAAACATTTTTTTTAAAGGACAAATATTGGGTAAAACCAATGTTGTAAAAGCTTAAGAAAATGTTTTCTTTAGAAAATAATCTATGGTGGTTATAGGGGAGGGGAGGAGAGGGAATAATTCACAGCAGCTAAAAGGTAGACAAATGTTAACAAAGGTGACAGGGTAGGCAGTATACAACAAGGAGGTTAAAAGAGGATAGATGAAGGTAGCAGAAGCTACAGGGGAGAATACAATAGTTAAAGTGAATAGTAGTAAATACTGTCAACTGTTGGTACATGGAGGGAGTTGAAACCATCGTAATAAAGTAAAGTATATGATTTTTAAAATGTAAAATTAATTATTTACTTTGTAAACCTTCACTCAATTCACAATAAAAAGTTTCCAAAAAAGGGAGGGAAAAAAAAAGAGCATTGCAAGATCTATCTTGAAATACAACGATGTCTGTGATAGGATAATATCCATACATCTGTAAGGATGGCCAGTTAGTACCACTATTATTCAAGTTTACACACCAACCATTAAAGTCAGTGATGATTAAATTGAAGAATTCTACCAACTTCTCCAGTCTGAAAGTGATCAAACATGCATCAAGATGTATTGATAATATTGGTGATTGAAATGTGCAGGTTGGCAACAAAGAGGAAAGAAAAGTCATTGGAAAATATGGACCTGGTGCTAGGAATGATGCTGGAGATGGCATGATAGAAATTTGCAAGGCCAATGACTTCTTCATTGTAAATACATGTTTTAAACAACATAAAAGACGACTATACACATGGACCTAACCAGATGGAAAACTCAGAAATTAAATTGACTACATCTGTGGGAACAGACGGTGGAGAAGTTCCATGTCATCAACCAAAACAAGGCCAGGGGCCGACTATGGAACATAGTCATATGCAAGTTCAGCCTGAAGCTGAAGAAAATGGAAAGTTTCAGTTTGCAATATTGAAGAATTCTATGGGCAAAATATTGAATGATGCAGAAAGCTTCCAAACAAAATTGAAGGAATGCACAGTCATTGTAACAAAAAGAAATGGTCAATGTTCAACCGTTTCATGAGGTAGCATATGATTAAGGACCAGTGGTACTGAAGGAAGAAGTCCAAGGTGCACTGAGGGCATTTAACCAGGAACAAGGCTCAGGGAATTGATGGAATACAAATTGAAATCTTTCAACAAACTGATGCAACACTGGAGGCCCGTACTCATCTATGCCAAGAAATTTGGAAGACAGCTACCTGGCCAACTGATTGGAAGAGACTCAAATTTGTGCCCATTCCAAAGAGAAGACACTCAGTGGGATGCAGAAATCATTGCACAATATCATTACTACCACATGCAAGTACAATTTTGCTAAAGATAATTTTAAAATGGCTGTAAAAGTACATCGACAAGGAAGTACCAGAGGTTCAAGTGGGATTCAGACAAGCATGTGGAATGAGGGATGTCATTGCTGACATCAGATGGATGTTTGCTGAAAGCAGAGAATACCAGAAAGATGTTTATCTGTGCCTTATTGACTATGTAAAGTCTTTCAATTGTGTGGATCATGGCAACCTTTAGATTATCTTGAAAAGAATGCGTGTTTCAGTACACTTAATTATGCTTATGAGGAACTTGTACATAGACCAACAGGCAGTCATTTGCACAGAACAAGGGGACACTGAATGATTTAAAATCAGGTAAGATGTCTGCCAGGGTTATGCTCTTTCACCATACTTACTCAATCTGTGTGATGCACAAATAATCCGAGAAGCTGAATTTTATGAAGAACAACCTGGCATCAGGATTGAAGGAAGATTCATTAACAGCCTGCAATATGCAGATGATACAACCTTGCTTGCTGAAAGGAAGATTTAAAATATACTGATGAAGATCAAAAACCAGAGCCTTCAGTATGGGTTGCACTTCCATATAAAGAAAACAAAAATCCTCATGACCAGACCAATAATAACATCATAATAAATGGAGGAAAAGATTGAAGTTGTCAGAGACTTCATATTACTTGGATCCATATCAACACAGATGGAAGCAGTAGTCAAGAAATAAAGCAATGTATTGCAGTGGGCAAATCTGCTATAAGAGACTTCTTTAGAGGGTTGAAAAACAAAGATGTCAGTTTGAGAACTAAGGTGTGCCTGACCCACACCATAGTATTTCCACTAATCTCATTTGTTGTTGTTGTTAGGTGCCATCGAGTCAGTACCAACTCATAGCGACCCTATGCACAACAGAACAAAACACTGCCTGTTCCTGGGCCAACCTCACAATTGTTGCCATGCTTGAGCCCATTGATACCGCCCCTTTGCCAATACATCTCGCTAGGGGTCTTCCTCTTTTTCTCTAACCCTCCACTTTACCAAACATGATATCCTTCTCCAGCAACTGGTCCCTCGTGACACTATGTCTGAAGTATAAGAGACGAACTTTGGTCATCCTGGCCTCCAAGGAACACTGGCTGCACTTCCTCCAACACAGATCTGTTGGTTCTTTAGGTAGCCTGTGGCACTTTCAATATTCTCCTCCAACACCATAACTCAAAAGCATCAATTCTTCTATGGCCTTCCTTATTCACTGTCCAGTTATTTTCAATAACTTCATATGCATGTGAAAGTTGGACAGTGAATAATCTCATAGGCATGTTCAGTTTGGACGATGAATAAGTAAGACCGTAGAAGAATCAATGCATTTGAGTTATAGCTTTGGAGGAGAAAATTAAAAGTACCATGGGCTTCTGGCAAGAAGAACAAACAAATCTGTATTGTCAGAAAAATATCTAGAATGCTTCTAAGAAGCTAGGATGATGGGACTTCATCTCTCATACTTCAGACATATTATCAGGAGGAACCAGTCCATGGAGAAGGATATCAAACTTGGTAAAGCAGATGGTCAGCAAAAAATAATAAGATGGATTGGCACCATGGTGGCAGCAATGGGTTCAAGCATAACAACAATTGTGAGGATGGCACAGGACCAGGTAGTGTTTCATTCTGTTGTGCAAAGGGTGGTTATGAGCCAGATCCAACTTGATGGCACCCAGCAACGAAAGTGTTATATCATCTAGAAATCTCTTCCTGGTCCACAGTTTCCCTGTCAAATGCAATTATTATCTTCACATTTACAAAGCACCCAATGAGATAAACCTACACCTCTGAGATTTTAAAAGCAAGAGGGTACAGTTACTCTGTTTTTTGTCATTCCAGACCTGTCCAGACAGGATGAAAACCACTCGGTGGGGAGTCGACCTTCTCTGAATCGAAACTCCCTCTTGAAAACTTGTAAGCCAGTCAATTCGTGCCTTTACAGTAAGCACTACCATTATCTCCATTTTATAGCTGGGGAAACTAAGGCAACAAAAAGTTTAAAAGAAAAAAACAAAACAACAACATCCAACGGCCCTTAACAACAGCAACAACAACAACTGTGAGCCAGGCACAGTGTCAGCTACTGGAGTTGCCGTGGTCCCTAGCCTCATGGAGGTTAGGTTCAGGTGGGGCACAATAATCTAAGCAATGATAACACAAATACTCATCTGTTGTTGTTGTTAAGTGCCATCGAGTTGACTCTGACCCACAGCAGCCCTGTATAGGGATTCTGAGGAGCAGCTGGTGAGCTTGAACCACCAACCTTGCAGTTCAAATGGTTTTGCAGTCTGGCTCATTAACCCACAGTTCTACACCAGGACTCCACAAATATTCATACGTTATTACAATCTGTGAAGTTGAACTAAGGTGCCATAAGTCTATGTAAGAGGACAACTTACTCTTATCTCGGTTGTTAAAGAAGTTTCCCAGACCAAACGCACATCTTCGATTTGAAGAATAAGTGGGGAAGTGCTGGTGATGTAGATGCCGCCACATAGAAAACAACCAGAGCACGGACCGTGGACAGAGAGGAAGCTGCCATGCACTTAGGGACTGGAGGTGAGCTTGTATAGCGGGAGGGCAGTAGCAAGGCTGAGAGGCTTGATCTGGGATAGAAGGGACAGAGCAGGTTGTCCGAGGGCCTGGAGCAGATCAAGGCTGTGAAGCTTTGTTTTAATAATGGTAGGAAGCTACAGAGTTCATGAGCAGGCCAACAAAACCAAACACCTGTTGCACTCAAGTTGATTTATGCTCATAGTGATCCTGTGGAGGAGGGCTACATAGGCTTTCCAAGGCTGTCCCCTTTACGGATGCAGACGGCCACATCTTTCTCCCACCGAGCTGTTGCATTGGAACCACCAACCAACCTTTCAGTTAGCAGCCAAATGCCTGATCACTAGGTCACTTATCCCAGGCCATGGTGCTTCCAAACATTGAGATGCAGGAAGCAGGTTGGAGGACATGGGAAAACCAACCAGGAGCTTACTGTAGTAGATGAGACATGAGGTTAAGGTTTAGACCCAGGGAGTGGTAGAAAAGGCAGAGACAGATGGAGGAAGTGGAGGGCACTTTAGGAGAGAAACTCAGTAGGGTGCCATTTCCCAGCTTCTCTTACCGTCACAGGTGAGCATGTGACTAAGTGTGAGCATGTTGTCAAGTTCAGGTCAATGGATGTGATCAGGTGATGAGTAGTATCCAATGTATGTCCCTAAAAAGAGGGGCATGAGGGAAACCATCAAGGCAAGCAATCAAGTTCCTTCAGGACAATGCCCCCCTCTAAGACTGAGACTCAAAGGGAACACATGAGAAGCTATGTAAGCTCTCTGGTGTCCATGTTTGTCTACTGGTGAATGGAAGAGGGGGAAAGGCAGCAATGAAGAAATGGGCTGAGTTCAACCATGGTCCACAGACTCCCGTGGAACTGGAGATGAGAGAGATAAGAAGGACTGGTTGGTCCAAAATATGGTGAGACCTGAGGACACCTGAGCTTATGGATAAGGACATAGCCACAGAGGTCTAGAACTAAGAGTGAAGCATCCAGCTGATATGGATAGGGACAGGCAATTTAGACATTGGCTATCTAAAATGAAAGGGTGATAAAGGCACGAAGTGACTGGCTTACAAGGTTTCAAGGGGGAGCTTAGTTTAATAGTGTGTGGACAAAGAGTCCCCACTGAATAGTTTTCATCTTGTCTAGATTGGTCTGGTTAAAAGAGATGGGGATAAGAGTCTTATGATTCAATAGTGAGTAATTGTTATCATGACTAATTGCAACTCTCACAATTGTAAAGGTAGTAGCTTTGTAACAAAAACAAGGGAGTGGTTAGTCTTATAGCCCAGAAACAAAGGACCTTAGGACCATCAAAGGAGATGGGCACAAGAAAAATATGAGACCTTATCCATAGAAGCAGCGACACTAGAGATGGAGGCAGAGATAGGGACATGGAGAGAGGGAGCAGTTGAGGACTCTAGATTCATGGGAAGAGAGGGATTGAGAGCTGGCAGCCAGGAGGCAGAATTTGCACAATGTGCCCTTTGGTGGTGTAAATTATTATATATGCCTGAGTGTTTCAAAAAAAGAGCTAAAGTGAACTGTTAACTGATGATACATGGAGGGGATTGTAATCATTGTAATGAAACAAGGTGTATGATTTGTTGAATGTAAAACTGATGATCTGCCCTGTAAACTTTCACTAAATCCACAATAAAAACCTTCATTAAAAAAAAATTAAGAGAGGCGCATGGCCTCTCCTTTCTCTAACCCCCTTCCCACTGGATGGAATGAGGAAATGCTAATGCAGTAAACATCTTGAGTGGAGAAAAGTAATCTGTTTATTAGGGAGAGCCAAGTAATAAGATTTGCGAGTGCTGACTATGTAGCTACCAATAAAGAAAACAGAGTTGCTATTTTGTTGATACTGACTCATGGTGATCCCATGTGTGTCCTATAGAAATGTAGGACTATACACCCTCTAGTTTTTAATGGTTGTGATCTTTGGAAATAGACTAGCAGGCTTTCCTTCTGAGGTGCCTCTAGGTGGGTTTGAACCTCCAACCTTCCATTTAGTAGCTGAGCACTTAATTGTTTGTTCCACCCAGGGACTCTGATGGACCTATAATCCTAGCCTGCACTGCCTTCATGTTTACCTGAAAAAGAAAGAAACTTCCATTTTGCTTGAATGCTGTTATTTATGGTCTCTCCATTTTAGCCAATGAATCAAATCTTCAGAGAATGAGTGAGAAGAGAGGTGTGGCTGGCTGGTCCCGAGATTTCTGGCCATCAGGTGCATGTTGGTCATATTCACTAAGACAGGGACCCCTGAAGGAAAAACCATGTTTTAAGGTGGAGTGAAGTGGGGATTATACCCTGACTTGGACAAGTTGAGTTTGAGGAATATAAAAAGATTAGTGAAAAGAGCAGGTCAGACTCTTAGAAGAGCGATCAGTCTGGAGAGAAAGTGTGGTTAGAGGGTGTAATCAGTTGTTTTCAACCCTGACAGCAGCAGAGTATTTAAAAACCCTGATACCTGGGCTGAGCCCACCCTAAACACTGATTTATTAGTCTAGGATATGGCCTGCTATAAGCATTTTAAAAAGCTCCTCAGAGATTCTAGCATGCAACAGGGATGAGAACCTTGGTGCTGATTACAATCGAAACCATAGGAGGAAATCAAATAGCTAAGGACAGGAGAACCCAGTGAGAAAAAAGTCAATTGTTGGGTCCTGTTGCTTGAAGTCCCTTTCTCATCTCCTAGGATTTACTGGGAGGTAGAAAGAGCAGATTATACATAGCAAATCCCATGCCCATCATCATCCCATGCAGAAGGTGGTAAGAAAAGTCAGGTTGTTGTTTTAAGTGCCTTCAACTCAGTTCTGACTCACAGCCACACTTGTAGGGTTTCCTAGGCTTTTAAATCTTTTGGGGGAAAAAACAGAAAGCCACATCTTTCTCCCATGGAGCAGCTGGCAGGCTCAAACCCAGGAAAAGTCAAGAAGGAAGCATAATAGCCTATTGAGATATGACAGAGCTTTGGAGTGATGAACTGGCTCTCTGCACTCCCTCCAAGGGCTGCTTGCTGGCCATTCAAGAAGATGTTCTTGTCTTTATAGCTGGCCCAGACAGGGGTACTATGGAGTGGGCTCTCCACCATCCTGGGAAGGAGCCTCTGCCCAGGGCACCTCTAGGCATCTCTGCCATTTCAACCAATCACCCTGTCTCCAGGAATCTGGTCAGCCTGCACACAAAGGAAAGCTTGGGAAGAGGGGATTATTGCGCTCTACCGCTGATTCTCTCGGTGACCAGTAACTTGATTTTGCTGGACCTCAGGCCACTCATCTATAAAATGAAATGACTCTACACAGCCCTGCTAAGATGGTAGGTCTTTTTTATGATTATTGTCATGGTCATTAATGAAATGATTGGGCACATATTATCTGCCATGTCTCTGCTTTTCTCCAGGTTAGAAAGGAAGGAAGAGAGAAGCAGGGAGTCGGGAAGATCAATGGGACCTGTGATATGATCCCTCTTCTCAAACAACTTATAGAAGATAGCACTCAATACAAGTATAAACCTAGAAAAGAAAAGGCCCATAACATTAGGGTTGGAGGAAGCCCACATACAGAATCCCAGGTTCAATGGCATCAGCTCATCTCATATGTAGTCACCCATATGCAGCTTGCATGTATGTTGCTGTGATGCTGAACACGTTTCAGCTCAGCTTCCAGAAACAGATGGACTGGGAAGAAAAGCCTAAAGATCTGCTTCTGAAAATCAGTCAAATGAAAATCCTATGGACCACAATAATCCAATACACAACCCATCCCGGGGATGATGTGGGACCAGGAAGCACTTTGTCCCATTTGTGAATAGGATCACCATGGGTTGGGACCCAACTTGATGACAGCTAACAACACCGGAGTTTATAAGAGAAGAGGTCATTGGGAATAGCAGGGCACAGGAAGTCTGCCCAATCCTAGCATTTCCTTGAAAGCAAACATTGTCCTCCCTCAGCTGGGCTTCTGTAGTATATGGTCAGTGTCTGTTCAGGGAGGCCAAGTGGGTGCTGGAAGAGTCAGTCAGCCACAGGGTCAGCACTGCACTGACTAGGTGATGCTGGGCAACTTATGAAGTATGTGTTTTTTTCTGAGCCTATTTTTTCATCTAAAACTACTAGGTATAATGCTAAGAATGCAGTTTAAAAACCAAGCTCATTTCTGTAGAATCTAGACTCACAGGGACCCCATGTGTGCAGAGGGAAACTGTGTTCTTAGGGTTTCCAAGCTGTGACCTTTCAGAAGCAAATCATCAGGCATTTCTTCCTAAGTGTGTCTTGATAGACTCAAATCATGAATATTTTGGGTATTAGCCAAGTGCTTAACCTTTATGGCCAACCAGGGACTACAAGAACATAGGCGTTATCAATAGAAAGTATTTGTTATTTTTACTGTTGACAGGATCATACCAGATTTGAGGGCTATGAACTAACATGTAGAAGGCCTGACTTAGACTGGGTGCTTAGTACATATGAACCCTTTTCATCCTTTCACTTGGATCAAGCCTTCAAGGTAGCACAGGAGAATGTCCAATATCTGTAACAGTAGCTTTCTGGTTGGACTACAGGGCAAAGGAGAAGAGGGCTTGTGAATCAGAGCTCATGGTGACCATCCCACACAGGCCAAAAGTCATAAGTCTCTCTACCTGGGGTGCCAGGATCATATGTGAAGGGGTTGACCCAGGGCTGAGAACAGGCTGACACAGGGGAAGGCTAGAAGGAATAACACCCACTGCATGTGGTGCGGGGAGGAACCCGTGGACACAAGGTCAGTGAGAATGGAGTAGCAGAGGGAGGTCTACCAGTATATGTGTTTCTTGAATAGATGTGAAGATGAAGGAAAAATAGATGGAATTCTGGAGCCCCTGTGGCTGGATGGAAGGCCTGGGAGACTTGACACTTGGACACGGAGCCCCAACTCTGGTACTAACTGGTTCTCCAGCACGCCCATCTTTGACTGTTGCTGTTCATGGGGACAGGATGGCCTGTCCTGTTCTCTGGGAGTTGATCTCCCAATGTCTGGACTGTGGCCACCATCCTGAGTGATCAGTCTCAACTCACAGCCTCCCCACCTTTGTTGGATCACATTCACAGGGCCCAAGCAACCTAAAGGAGAGTCCTCTGTACACCCTATGCCAAAGTTCCTAGTCTTTCTAGTCCTCCTCTTTCTGCTCCCCCAGATCAGATGGAACCCCAAATCAAAGTTGTGGCCTGCCTCCATCCAGGGGGCTCCCTGCCTTCCTTCCCCTACCTCTAAGCCTCCATTCTTGGTGGCCCAGTCTCCAGCATAGTATGTGGAGCCCAATCATGATACTAAAGTGCCCTTGATGGAATCTTGGGGTTTTCAAACAGAGAAGATGCTCACCTGAGTTCTAAGTGATCCAGGGATTTCCAAATGCCTGGGTCCATGAGTTTGTTTGCTGGACGGCAGTGTGAGTCTGGACTATGAGTAGTAGATGGCTTTGGGGTGACAACTGCCAAGAACAAGGCAACATCTACCTGCTTGACAGGGTCTCTGGGCACCATTAATTGGGACTTGTGAAAGTTCCATCACCTGAATGGATCTCTATTGATGTTGGTTGGGTAAAATCTGCCTGGCAGGGATCTTAAACACCATGTGATACATCTTAGTTCCCTAGTATTGCTATAACACAAATGCCTCAAATGGTTGGCTTTAAAGACCAGTAATTTATTTTCTCACAGTTCTGGAAGCCAAAAGTACAAATCAAATCTTAGCCATGTGGATTCCTTTGTAACTTTTTGTTGTGAATTGGGTAAAGGTTTGCAGAGTGGAGCCTCAGTTTGATACCCAACAGTTCCTACGTTTCATCTCATTGATTGCAATCCTTTCAGTGTAACATCACTTCTTACCTGTGATTTTGATTTCCATTCCTTCCTCTTTCTTGTCAGAAGACTTGAATGTTCTGTGGTTCCCTGGCGTTTTTCACATAGCCTCTGTTTTCTCCAGTTTGTGCTTGTTACTATATCTAATCTGTTCTCTTAGCCACTCAGAAGTGATTAGGTTTAGGACCCATCCAACAGTGATATGGTTTCATCAACATAACAAAGAAATCTCTGTTCCCAATAGACACATGCATAGAAATGAGAGTTTATCAGTGGTTGTTAAGTGGTGGGAGACAAGAGGGAAGGGGTATTTGTGTTCTTGTAGCGTAGTGGTTATGAATCAGGCTGCAAACCTCAAGGTCAGCAGTTCGAAACTACCAGTGGTTCCACGAGAGAAAGATGAAGCGGTCTGTTCCCGTAAAGATTTACAGCCTCAGAAACCCTGTACAGGGTCGCTATGGGTTGGAATCTACTCGACAACACTTAACAACAACAACAAGTATAGAATTATAGAGATGGATATTGGTGACAGTTATACACATCACTGATGTCATTGAATTGGACAAGTGAAAAATGTGGAATCGACCAATGTGTTATCTACATTTCTACCATAATGATAAAGATCATAAAATAATGACAATACAATTTTTAAATTTCCAAATGAAATGACACCTGTGGGCATTGGAGTGTCGTGGATTGGATTGTTTCCCCCAGAAACTTGTGTCCACTCAGCTGGACTATGAGTCTCAGTACATTGCAATTGTCCTTCCTTTTGTGATTTGATGTAATTGTCCTCCATTTTTCAGGCTGATGTAATTACCCTATGTGTTGTAAATCCCGACATCTATGGTGTATGGGGCAGGGTACAAGCTACAGGATTAGGTTGTGTTGAGTCAATCTCCTTTGAGATATAGAAGATCTTAAACAAGCAAGCAGGGAGGAGAGAACCGACCACCAACAAGAAAAGAATAGCCAGGAGCAGACAGCATCCTTTGAACGCAGGCTCCCTGCTCTGAGAACCTCCTTACCCCAGAAGAAGATGGATGCCAAGATACATGGAGATCTCCAAGGGGATGCCAGGCCCACAGATGTCCAAGCGAGATTAGACAGCCCCCTAGGACCAACAGAGAGCAAGCCTTCACCGGAAGCTAATGTCCTGACTTTGCACTTCTAGCTCTTAAACTCTTAGAGAATACATTTCTATTTATTAAAGCCATCCGTTTGTGGTATTTCGGTTATAGCAACAGTAAATGACTAAAGCATGGGGTTGTTGTTATTAAGTGCCATAAGGAAGGCAAAATATATTGGGGGAGGGGGCACAGTGCAATCTATAATAGAATCTAGCCTTGTTCAGTGGAGTCACAGAGAATTACTAACCATTTAGGACCAGAACACACAACGGGGTCCCTCTTGTTCCCGTAGAAGTCTGTCCCCTTAGCACATGACATGCAGAGTCACAAAGCGGGGCTGAACTTGCTCTTTCTCCTGCAGGTCACACTCACCCCAGCTGACCATTAACAAGTCCACCTTAGGTGTTAGCTTCTGACTGTGACCTGAAGACTCTCCTTGCCAAGGATGCACTGGTGGCCTGCCAGCCTCCTAGCCCCAAAAGCATGAGCTATGGATGGTGGAATCTCAGACAGAGGCCCTTCTTGTTAACATCGCCCCACTGGCCAGCCCCGTGGGTGTGAGCAATGACCAGAAGATCCTAGCCACTCAGCAGAAGCCAAAGCAATCAGATTGCAGAAATCTATGAGAAAGAATAGATTTTCTTACTGTGCTCAGACTCTTTAATTTCCTGTGTTTATCCCCAAAGGGCTCTTTCATCGACAAAGCACTTGGTTCTGTGGGCAGTGCGGTTGAAGAGAAGCTGTTGATAGAGAGATTAGCAAGCGGGGCAGGCAGAGGCTGCTGTGGTAGTATCTCGGCTCTGAGGAGCGGAGGGAGAACCAAAACCAGGCCAGGACTGATAGTGTTGTTGTTGTTGTTGTTAAGTCAGCTGTTGAGTCAGTTCCGACTTGTAACTCCCTCTCTAGGGTTTCCGAGAAAGTGGTTTTAAGCTTGAACCACCAATCTTGAGGCTCAAACTGACCTTGCCGTCCAGCGCATTAACCCGCAGCAGCACACCAGGACTGAGACTAGAGGTGTCTGGAAAAGCAAAGAGTTAGCAGACCGAGGCCAGAAACGAGGTCTGGCAGCCAGGAGCCGGTGCAGCAAACAAGTTACACCTAATCCCTTCTGTGTGGTGTCTGATAGCGGGACTACAGACACAGAAAGACAGACACCCACTGCAGGGATAGACCATGTGAGGAACCATCCGTAGGCCAGGGACTGGGGCCCTTCCCTAGGGAAATGCTCTGATTTGCCCTTCTTGCTTCAAAACTGTGAGACAATTAAGGTCTGCTCTTTACAATCTCCTGTTTGTGGTGTTTTTGTTACAGCGATACTATGAAACTAAGACAGCTGCCTGCACCTCATCCTTTCTCCTCCTTGCCTACGCTCCGCTCCTACCCTCCTCTGGCAGTTCTTGAACATACCAAGTCTGTTCACTCCGTGGTTCACCCAGCAGTTGCTTCACTTCTTATCCCTGAAGGCTCAGTGGACCTCACCAGACTCCCACTGTAATCTCACATAGCCCTTCATCATAGTTTAAGTCTCTGCTCGGTGGTGGAGGGTGTGCCATTGAGTCGACTCACATCAACCCTACATAGGGTTTCCGAGGCTGTAAATCTTTACAGGGGCAGAAACCCTCTTCTCTCTCCTGTGGATCACCTGGTGGATTGGAACTGCCGACCTTGCGGTTAGCAGCCTGTCTCTTAATTCACTATGCTGCCAGGGCTCCTAAGTCTCTGGATGCCACCTGATATTTTCTAGGACATTTTTGCCTGTCCTTTTCTTGTAAGATACAAGCCCTACACGAGGGCTGCTACCAGTGTATCATCACCAACCACTTTGGCTCCCGTACTTCACACAAGGCCAAGCTCACTGTGAATGTGTTGCCATCATTCACCAAAATGCCCCGTGACACTGCCATCTGGAATGACAACATGGCCCACCTCAAATGTGCTGCCCAGGGCCACCCCAAGCCCCAGATTGCCTGGCAGAAGGATGGAGACACATATTTCCCTGCTGCTCAGGATTGACGCATGCATGTCATGCCAGACAACGACGTGTCCTTCATCACTGATGTGAAAATAGACGACATGGGGGTTTATAGCTATACCGCCCAGAACTCCGCAAGCTCCGTTTCAGCCAATGCCCCCTTGACTGTCTTAGAAACGCCATCCTTGATGGTACCCTTGGAAGACTGTGTGGTGTCTGTAGGTAAAACAGTAGCGCTCCAGTGCAAAGCCAGTGGGAGTTCCTCACCTCGCATCACCTGGCTCAAGGGGGACCGGCCTCTGGGCCTCACTGAGAGACACCACTTCACCCCTGGCCACCAGCTACTTGTTGTTCAGAACTTGGTAGTGAAGAATGCAGGCAGGTACACCTGTGAGATATGCAACATCCTGGGCACTGAGCAAGCCCACAGCCAGCTGAGTGTCTTGCCCACCGCTGGCTACGGGAAGGATGGGACCAGCATGGGCTTCTTCACCATCACCGTGGTATGTAGCATCGTCCTGACATCTCTGGTCTGGGTGTGCATCATCTACCACACCGGGAGGAAGAGCAAAGAATACAGTGTCACAAACACAGATGAAACTATCATGCCACTTAACATTCCAAGCTACCTCTTCTCTCAGGAAACCCTTTCTGACCGACAGGAAACTGTGGTCAGGACTGACGGTGGCCACCAGGCCAATGGTCACATCGAGAGCAACAGTCTCTGTCTGATAGATGTAAGCCTCTTTCCAGAGGTTGATGCTCATGGTGTTGTGTACAGGCAGTCAAAGCTCTGTGTGGGCTTTAGTAAAGAGCCCTGGAGAGTGACAGAGTAAACAGATAGGACCGCTGGGCCCCATAAAACAGATCACAGTGGCCTGATCGTCTGCAGTGATTACGACACTGATGTGGTCAGTTACTCCAAGGAGCAGCACGCCTTTCATCCTCAGTCTGGGTCCAGAGACAGTACACAGACAAGTACACCAAGACAAGTGGCCAGGAGCTCAGTTGGAGTGACTGAGAACATACTTCATGTCTCCCGAGCAGCGAGACTGTTGATGAGTCCCATGTCGATAGTAGGGGTTCTGTTTACCCCAGTAACCATGACAGAATGCCCGCATCGTTGAAGAAAAAGCCAGTGGCACCTGTAGATGGAAAAGGAGGCTCTTCTTGGCCTTTAACAAGGTTGTGTGAGCCAGACTCCCTAGACCTACAGTCTTCATCTAGGCTAGCTTCAGGTAGCCCTGTGCTTACGGAGTCTGGCTCCGGCTTCCTCGATATCCCCAGTGAAGGCCAGCACTTGTTTCTTCCCAATGGACACTTACCCCAGGTGTGAGACTCCACTCCGGAGTCCACACCACTGACAGGACAGCTCCCCGGGAAACAGAGTGTGCCACCGATGTTTTCACCGAAGATCTAGGCTTTGTCTACCTCGGCTCTTGTTATATCAATCTCACCCAGGAAAGAGAGGCAGAAGAGGCTGTGAGGAAGCTTGGATTCAAGCGTCACTGATTTGTACATAGTTTTAACTTCCCATGTGGAGTATCAGTAGTTCAGAGGACTTGCAGCTGAAGTGCAGAAATGCAAAAGGCTGTTGTATACAAAATGCAGAGAAAGTATTTGTTACCATTGTATATAAGAGTTTTCAGAGATTTCATATATATTATATATCTTTTACAGAGGCTATGTTGATCTTTAGTGTATGGTTAACAGAAAAACAAGTGTACATTTTTGGCAATATTATTTTTCATATCAGGTTGCTGTTTAATTTGGGGAGGAGGTTGGGATAGTTCTGGCGCCTTAATGCGTGAGTGGGATTTACAGAAATGAAACCACATTTGCTCCCAGTAGTTGGTGGGGAGGAAGACAGTCCTTGGCAGCCTGCTGCACTTGAAGGCAGACCCCAGGGCTTTCCAGGCAGACCGAGCTGCTCTGAGTCCGCAGTGGAGCTCCGGCAGCAGATGGGTGTTCACCCACTGCAAGCAGAACAATTAAGCAAGCACTGCCCTTCTTCGGGGCTCACTTTGTAATAAAAGCAAACGTGGTCTTGTCAGTGGCATTCAGTTGTCCTTTAGAGGCTTTTTATTAACATAAAAGCTGCTGATGTTGGTACCTATGGATTCTTCAATAGTGATGTTTTAGTTTTGCCAATATGATTAATATTGCATTGACTTAGAACTATCCAGTTCTTTTCTGGGCTAGCTTATTTCTACTGAGGACCCAGAGCAGGCCTGTCCACGTTACCGTTAATGCTGACCTGGATTCTGGGTATATTTATACTTGTAGAACCTATAACGAACCATCTTGTGCCAATGTGAAATGGAAACAAAGGGCCTTAAAATCTCAGAACTCAAATATTGAGTGAATTTTGACAAAGTGGTTATCTGTTTTCAATTTTGCTGTCAAATATCATCACTGTTCCGAAAGGTAAACACGGTGAAAGTTTTCTCTTCAACATTTAATGTTACTTCCACAAAATATGTGAATTTGCTGCTTCTGAGAGGCAATGTGAAAGAGAAAGTATTACTTTTATGTATAATATTTTAATTTATAGAATTTTTTGGTACAATGTATGTTGGAAAACATGTAAAATATGGCAGCATCTAACAAATGGCACTGAAGTGTCTTTAATAAAGGTTCATTTATAAATGTTAAAATAAAAAAGATACATGCCCTAGAACCACAGGGACCTTATCTCGTTTGTTGCCTTCTCCAGTGTTCCACACACAAAGTTGTTGTTGTTGTGTATTGTCAAGTCAATTCCTACTCTCAGCGACACTATAGGACAGAGTGAAACTGCCCCATAGGGTTTGTTGCTGTTGTTAAGTGTCATTTAGTTGGTTCCAACCCATAGCGACTGTGTACAGGGTTTCTGAAGAGCAGCTGGTGAGCTTGAACCACCAACCCTGCAGTTCAAACTGACTTTTCAGTCCAGTGCATTAACCTGCACCACAACCCCATAGAGTTTACTAGGCCATAATCTTTACAGGGAACTCCTGGTGTGGTGCTGTGGGATAAGCATGGGACTGCTAGCCTCAAATTCAGTGGCTCAACACCCGCCCCCCAAGCCACTCCTGGGAAACCCTATACAGGATTGCTATGAGTCGGAACCAACTTGACAGCACTTAACAACAACAATAATCTTTACAGGTGAAGCAGTCTGCTTCTGAAACCCGATGGGGAGTCCTGCTCTGTCATACAGCGTCCCTGATTCAACAGCAAGGGATGGTTGTTGTGGGAACAGACTGCCAGGTATTGCCTCTCACAGAGTAGCTGCTAGGTTTGAACCACCAATCTTTCAGTTGCCAGCTGAGTGTTCAGCCATTGAGTGACCATGACTGTCTTCAGCCACAGATTTGTTGTTGTTGTTAGGTGCCGTCGAGTTGGCTCTGACTCATAGCAACCCCATATGCTGCAGAACGAAGCACTGCCTGGTCCTAAGTCATCCTCACAATTGCTACGTTTGAGCTCACTGTTGCAGTCACCGTGAAAATCCATCTCAAAAATGGATTTCACTTGTGTAAATTCCACTCAGGCGTCCTCTTTTTCGTGGATTCTCTATTTTACCAAATATGATGTCCTTTTCCAGGGACTGGGTTGATGACATATCCAAAGGATGTGAGATATAGAATGTTGTTGTTGTTAGGTGCCATTGAGTCGGCATCGACCCATACCGACGTTATGCACAGCTGAACGAAACACTGCCCGATCCTGGGCCAACCTCACTGCTGTTGCCACGCTTGAGTCCATCGATGCTGCCACTTGGCCAATCCATCTCATTGGGGGTCTTCCTCTTTTTCTCTGACCCTCCACCTTACCAAACATGATATCCTTCACCAGCAACTGGTCCCTCCTGACAATATGTCTAAAGTATGAGAGATGAAGTTTGGCCATCATGGCCTCCAAGGAGCACTCTGGCTCACTTCTTCCAACACAGATCTGTTGGTTCTTTTGGCAGCCCATGGCACTTTCAATATTCTCCTCCAACTCCAACATCGTAACTCAAAATCATCAATTCTTCTATGGTCTTCCGTATTCACTGCCCAGCTTTCACATGCATATGAGGTTATTGAAAATACCATGGCTTGGGTCAGGCGCACCTTAATCCTCAAGCTGACATCATTGCTCTTCAACGCTTTAAAAAGGTCTTGAGCAGCAGATTTAGAGACTCTCAATTAGCATTTGCTGAAAGACTCCAAGTCTTTCCTTCAGGCCACTAGGTAGCCGAGCCTCCAGGGACAGCCTGCCTGCCAGGAATCTCACCTGGTGCTCTGGTTTGTGGGTCAGAGCCACTGCCTCTCTAACTCCTGCTTGGCAGAGCTGCTGCTCAGGTTAATTCAGGCTCTGCTGTGGAGGTGGTGAGGGATTGATAGCCATGCTGCCTGAGGAGACAGGTCATCTTTTCTAATTCACACAAAGGACCCTTGGGGCTTACAGTAACCTTGTCTATTGGCTGCTTCCAATCCAAGTGGTCCTTGCACTTGTGGGACCCAGCCTGGATGGGGGATAGTTAGGTCTGTTCACAGGCTCAGTGTGGTTTGCTCTGGACCTGGGGGTCTACTTCTTCTGTCCTTGTTCCAAGGAAGCTATTCAAATGCAGAAGCAGTACTCCCCAAGACCCTCTTCTGCCTGCTGCCCCCTGGGCCCCACCTCCCAGCACCAGCTTCAGCTTCCACCTGGCCCAGGACAGGGATGGAATAGTGGTCTTGGTACAGGAGTGTCGGTGATCTAGGGACGAACTGATCTAGGGCCTAGTCACCAGAGCCTGGGAATCCCAGGGGCAGCAGGGACCCAACCGGTCCTGGATCAGAGTCCACACCGTGTGGTGGGATGAAGAGCCGAAGGTAGTCCTGGAGTGCTGTGCCTAATGGCTGCCCTGGTGATATGCACCAGCCAACTACCTAGAGGGCAGCTTGGGTGGCCATCCAGCCCTGGTCCAGGGCCCATTCCACAGGTTTTTGTCTTGGGACATTAACATCTCAAGGATGGAGATCTGTCCTCCCTCCCATTTGATAACTGGGGAAATTGAGTCTCTAGGCTGTGAGATTCTAAAGAGGGTGTTCTGGGAAGCAAGGGTCTGCAGGAGTGCAATATGAGGAGGCTGAGGTAGGAGGGAGCCGTCGGGACCTCTGAGCTACTTTCCCAGGCCCCCTGGCTCCAGTAGCCATCACTGCCCCCACTCAGCCTTTGTCTGACTTGCTCCCTATGACAGCTGGGGAGGCTGGGCCTCGGCCTGGCTCCTGCCATCAGCCATCTCTGTGTGGCACTAAAGATCTGTGTGGGAGCCAGGCCTCAGGAGCAAGCTTGGCAAGCCGCTCTGCGTTGCCTGGAGACCATGAAGGAGGAGAACTGCTCTGCATGGCTTCTGAGGGCCAGATGGCTGGTGGTGCCAGAGGGGCTCTCTCAGGGGCCACAGCCCATACATACTCTGTGTGGGCCTCACAGATATTCGCTAAGCAGGTGGAAATCTGGGGTGCATTGGGGTGGAGGGCCTGACTCATTGACATACTGAGAGTTGTAGCTAAGAGCTGAGATCTGAACCAAGGCCCCTGTCGCCCAGCCCTGGGCTCTGATGACCATAATTGCTTTGCTTTAGGCAGATACAGCTGGGAGTGTACCGGTCTCTGGGGCCAGGCCCCTCAGGCTTCCACTGTGTCCCTCTGGGAAGCTGAAATTGCCTCTGGAAAAACTTTAGACTCTATTTTTACAAAACTAAAACATTTGCCATGGAGTTCATTCCAACTCCTGGTTACCCCATGTAGATCAGACAACAGGGTTTTCAATGATGGAGATTCCAGAAGTAGATGACCAGGCTTTTCTTCCGAGACACCTCTGCGTGAACTTAAACCATCAGCTTCTCAGTTAGAAGCCAAGAATGTTAACCCTTGATACCACCCAAAGACTCTGTGTGGAAGGAAGGAGTTCTGGTATGGAGCCATAGGATAAGGACTCGTCCTTGGAAATCCTATACTTGGTCGTTATGAGCCGGCACCGACAGCACTTAATAATAACATAAACCTGTTACTCTCAGAGTACCCAGGTGCAGCCCCAGAGTCTATGCGAGTTTTCCAGCTCTGGGTGCATGAAGTGAACGGGCCAACACTGGGAGATAGAAGCTAGGCTGTACCTAGGCCCTGTCACTCACTATCCTGGGCCAGAAAAGGGGGTGCTGAGATGGGGGTAGAAGTACTCAAGACCAAAGAACATTGTAATTGTTGTTGTAAGTGCCATCAAGTCAGTTCCGACCCATAGTGACCCTGTACAGGGTTTCCGAGGGTGTAAATCTTTACGGGAGTAGAAAGCCTCATGTTTCTCCCGCGGAGCTGCTGGTAGTTTCCAACCGCTGACCTTAAGGTTCGCAGCCCGATTTGTAAGGAAACTCCACCCACTCCATCCCAAACAGGAGGAATACAAGCGTGTATTGGGTGGAGCATAGGAGGGGGGCAGAGGGAGTCAGAGAGGCTTCCTCTGCCTTCTTCCCCTCCTCACAGCTAGGGGAGAAGAGAAGAGTAGTAAAGAGCCCTGGGCAGTCGGTCTGCAGGCCCCACCTCATTCAATTCCCCAGATCCCCACTCGGGAGAAGCCCATATCCTCAAGGTGGAGGTGCTTGCTTGACTGCAGTAACATACTTCAGGATGCAGGCCTTCCAGCCAAAGCCTCCAAAATGCAGACCAGGACAAGGACAGAAGCAGAGGACACCTCTAAGATGTCTCCAGAATGCCCTAAGACTGTCCCTAACTCAGCAATCAGTGAACAGCCCAGGCCCGGATTTGGAGCAGGAAGCTCAAACCCTCAGGGCTGTGGGGACTGATGGGGAAGCTGAGGAAGTCTTCCTCACACGTGCACACACACACACACACACACACACACAGAGTGAATGGCAAGGCTCCAAGTGTGAATCTTGACAGACTTCTTCCCTGGGAGAGAGCCATGGGGAAGAGTCAGTTCGCTGGCTGGGAGAGGAGCTAGGCAGGTTCTCAGGGCTCACATTACTGAACTGAATTGCTCCCTATCCCCACCTCCACCCCGACACCCTGCTCCTGGGTGCAAACACAAATCCCCACCTGCTGGAAATTGTCACACACACGGCAGCCCCGTCTGCTCCCTGAGTGTGTTGCTGCTGCAGCCTGGGGCCTCAGCCTCCAGCCCCCGCCTTCTGCCTGAGCTGTCAGCCCAACGACTCCCAAACAGGCTGATTATCCCCATCGGAGGAAAACAAAACATGTCAGCCACGGGGACTGAGAAGAGGCCTGTCTCAGTGAGAAGTCAGCTGAGGAAAACTCCCAGCTCTGATCTGCAATAGTAGCAGGATGAAGGAAGGAATGAGTGTGTTTTAGCCAATGTGAGTTTTCAGTGAGGACGCCACTGTCTGGTCCTGTATCTTTGATTTTAAAACTGAACTAATGGTTACACTGCTAGTTGCTTTGCAAGGATTTGGGGAAAGATCCTGAATTAGACGATCTAACTCTTCCAGAAAGAACCCCAACCCTCCCACCCCCAGCCCCAGTCAATCCATGAGTGCAATGGAATTACAGGCCACAGAGAAGAAAACATTACAGTCACAATTCTCACTCAGTCTGTTATACATCCTCCACGTATCCCCATGGGGTCCCTTCCAGCGTGGGATATCCTTCAACCAACTTTGTATGACTAAATTGATTTGTTCTTAACTGCCCTTCCCAGCTAAAAACTACATATCAATGAGGATTTAAATTTAGTCAGCGTTAGGATGTGTGTCAGCGAAGGGGTTCGCACGCACACACACACACCCACAGAGAGGTGCACTATGAATGGTATCTTGGGAGGACAAACACAATGTCAAGCCAATGGAAGTGCCACGGCAACCATTCCAGGCATTGGTAAGAAGACCTGGGGTATGATTTCTTGGGCAAACCTGAATTCATAAGCACATAGCCTAATAGATCCAAGCATTTTACTTTAAGTCTCCTGCAACAAAGAGACCTTCTTGATGCTGCAAATACAACTAGAACTCAACAGAGAGAGATGGTGTTGCTGATGGCACTCACTGCAACATGGATGTGAGCGAGAAGGCTCATTCTGTGGGGCCCAAATGCACTGAGCTATGAGATGCAAATGTCTTTGGGCATTTTAGCTCTATAATACTCACCACAGTGTTCAGGATAGGTTTGGATTTTGTATTTATGAGTTGGGCTGCGGACTTCAAGGTCAGCAGTTCGAAACTACCAGCTGTTCCGCGGGAGAAAGATGAGGTTTTCTGTTCCCGTAAAGATTTACAGCCGCGGACACCCTGTACAGGGTCGCTGTAAGTCAGAACCGACTCCACGGCACATAACTACCACCACCACCATCACACAGATAAAGATTTATATCTTCAAATCCATCATTCCACTTACTGAATGGTTATAAACTTTGTTAAAGGGTGAAAACAATACCTTCTACCCTCTCCAGCTAAAAGGGTCTTCAGCACAACCATCATCCCCTACACTGGTCAGCCTCTGTACCTCCCCATCAGGGGTCATTTGAATGCATGTCTACACACTGCTCTACCCAGCCTGGAAATTCCTGCACGTCCCAGACAGGTCTTTCTGTCCCCAGAACGCAGCCCAGGGACCAGCATAGTACTGAGTAAACACACTGAGAAAAGGAAATGGAACGCTTCCTCATCCCAACCTGGCCTCTCCAACTGCTTCCATCTCTCTTAGCTGTTGATGCTAAAGCTTGTTTCTGGAGATACATCATCAGCGCTCCTCTTCAGCAGGGGGACTAACATTCTCTGAATACTTCCAAGGTGTCAGGTAAAGTGATAATCATATCACACATTTATCTAAATTAATCCTTATAGCATTTGGTCTGATGTTTCCCATCTTAAAGATGAAAAGTGGGGCTCAGAGAAGATACAGCCCTGCCCAAGGTTCTCAGTGGTGGAACAAGGATTTGCATAGTGAGCCTCTTAACTTCCCAGAACAGGTCCATCCCTTTAGTCAGAGCAGAGCTGCAATGATCAGGCATCAGGTTGGGCACGCTGCCTTATCTGGTGCAACCCAACTGTTCTCTTGGCTTACTGTTATGTAAGCATTTGCCATGTGGTTTTCTAAGTGCTCTGTATGAATTGACATGTTGTAAATTTCACTACAGCTCTCAGCAGCAACCAAAGGCACAAAGGAACAAAGCTACCCAGTCCTACACCAGCCTCAAGATTAGTTGCAGATCACACCATTGTGAGCCACGGGGTTTCGTGTTGGCTGATTTACAGAAGTACAGCATCAGACCTTTCTTCATATCCCATTTTCATCTGGAAGCTCCAGTGAAAACTGTTCAGCATCATAACACACAAGTCTCCACTGACAGACAGGAAGTGGCTGTACAAGAGAAACTTTAGCTGCCAATTGAACCCAGCTCTTTCATACAGAAGGGAAGAATTCTACCGCTGAATGCTGACATCAGTTCTTCAATAATTTTCATATCACAGAAGAGGAAACCAGGACACTGAGAGGTTAGAAAACTCACCTAAGGTCACAGTATCTGTGTTCTTAATTGCATTCTGGCCCAGAGGCATAAGAAAATTGACTCATTTGCCAATCCCACCTCCCAGCCAACCAGAATGATACCTGGGGACCATCTACCATACTGCTCCAGTGTGACATATTGCCTGGTGCCAGCTCTGCTCCCCACCTGCCTACAGCTAATTGTGGCCTCAGAAGTCTACCAGCCTTTGTCCCTGCCCCCAGCCCCACTCAAATGTGAACCCTTCAAGGACAAGGACCAGAGTGATCCTCTTCTTTCTCTCCACAGGGGACTAGAGCTGGACAAAAAGGAAGCATACTAATTTCATATATACAGTTAGGATGTTTATTCTGCTTGCTTCCAGAGCAGATTTAAGGTTGTTTAGGACATTGAAACACATAATTAGGACAATGAAATTGTTTTTAAAAAGCAGAGGCATTGGAATCCAATCAACAGACCGGGAGTTTGAATTCCATTAAACTCCTTGGGAGGCGCCAGGCTGGGATACAAAAATGTAGTTCAGGTCCCTGGGTCTGCCACAGGCAACCTTGTGAAGATAGCGCCTCCCTCTTAAGCCTGTTTACATTCTGTGATATGGACAGGTGGGATATATAATGCTAAGAGGTTGTTGTCGGTCCCTAGTTTATCAAACTGTACTCCCTGGAGTTGTAGGGATTAATCCAGGGTGCGCTAGTGGTTGAGGTGAGTGGACAGGTGGAAAAGGCCACTGTGCAGTCCAAATCCTCGTTGCTCTCAGAGTGACCCTACTTTCATCTGCTTTATTTAGTGAGTTTCTGGAAGAGACTTTAACTCTGCTGCTCAAAATGTTTGAAATCCTCTCTGAACAATTATGTTCTAGAGGTCTTCCAGGCAGGCGTATCCTCTCTGCCCCAACATAATTCTGGCCACTGACGTCAACCCTGGGCACAACCTGGCATTGCTGCTCTTAGAAGAACTTGAGACCCCAGAGGATGAGACGTGGGTGCCCATCTGGGGGTGGGACCTACAATTCAGGGGCTCATATCTGGCAGGAGTTGTTGAAATGGTACCCAGGGTCCCTTTCCACTTCCAACTTGAGTTCTCCCTCTGTCTCCAGACCAGGGAAACAATGGCCTGCCGGTCTCCTGCCTCAATGCCTTCCTTCTCAGCAGCACTGGACACCATGACTATGGCCCCTTGGCCTCCTCCACCCCACTCGCAGCCCCTCTTCCTCTGCCTCCCTGACCACACCTGCTGCATCAGCCTTACAGACCCTTCTTCTCCCCTCCCCTTAAATGACCATCACCCCAACTGCTTGAGCTCTATAGCCCCTTTGGTTTTTTACCATCACTCAGGCTGAGGAGACAGCTGAATTTCTGTGGTAGGGGTCTCCCAGATGCCTTGCATCCTCCCACCATGACCTCACACCTGCTCTTCTCGCTCCCATGGCCTCCGGCACCATCTATTTGCCAACAATAGACCCAAATCTCCATTTGAGCCCCACGCCCATCTACCTGGGAGTCCTGGTGTGGTGCTGTGGGGACGGCAAAGTTGGTAGTTCAAGTTCACCAGCTGCTCCTCAGAAACCCTATACAGGGTTGCTATGGGTTGGCACCAACTCAATGACACTTAACAACTACAACCCATTTACCTAACCGTCTTCTGGACTTTTGTATACCGATGCCTCACAGATGCTTTGCAATCAGCCTAAACAAAATCAAACTCACAGCACAGCTCTCTGTAAATCACTTCACCATTTCCCCAATTGCCAAAACCCAAAGTCTATATGGAAACCCACCTCTTCTGCTTAGCTCACTCCTATCCTAAGCCAAGCCCTTATCTACATTTGAAAGGTCCCTACCCCCATTCCTTGCCCACCACCTTCCAACTATCCTAGGCCAAGGTACTCGTCCCTTTAGCCGGTTGCCAGGCTTCTATTCTTACTCTCATTCTCTAGGGTGGAATGAGATCTGCAATTTGCCCATCTGATGAAGCCATTGCCTTGCTCTAAAATCCCCAATGACCCTCCCGATTTCTCATTGTGTCACATATAAAACCCTCAGTCTAACACTGCAACTGGTTTCCAGATGTATGTGTGCTCTTTCCTAATTCCTCCTCCACTCCCACCAGCTTTGCACCATCTTCCCAGTGTCTCCCTGACTGCCCAGTCCTCTCCGCTCCTGTTCTGAGCTCCACTTCCCCAGCAGGCTGAGACCTGCTTCAGCCTGGCTCTCACCTAAGTCTGACTGACCTGTGGGTGAGACTAGGAGCACCACCAGCCAAAGACTTCCTGAGAGCAGGGTTCAAGTCTCCTCCCTGGTTCTTCAGACTGGGAGTCCCATGAAGGCAGGGCCCAGTTTGGCAGTAAGTCCAGCAAGTCCACGTGTCAGACCAGAACACAAGGAGGGTGCACTGGACAAGCCCATTTCAATATCAGCCAAGAGCAGTTCATGCCTTCAGGCTTGTACCTAGCCCTGCATGATTGCTTGTATTTTTCTTGAGGAAAAAGCCTGGGGCCTTAGTGGTCCTGGGTATTCCTGGGTGAATTTTGTCCTGTTGGAATAGGAATGTAGGAGCTGGGACTCCTTTCCCTGACCCCTGGCAGCTCATCTCTCCCCAAGCATCTGGAAGTGGATGGCTCCTCTCCAAGGCTGCCATCCTTAGATACAGAAATTTCTCTTCCTTGCCCTTTGTGCTGCTAAGCACCTCCCCTGTTCTTGAACTGTAGGCTGAAAGCTCCAGACCATTTGAGTCCAATTTTCTGTTCAGATAGGCAGGTGATGAAGGCATTAAGACTTGGTACCTGCTGTTCAGAATCAGGAAGGAATAAGAAATCGGACATAGGATGAGGGCTGATGAGCAGGAACTGGGCAGGAGCACTTTCTCCCCTCCTCCATCACTTGATAGCCCCTGTACCTGCCCCACCACTGGAATCCTAATCAGAAAAGTGCTCCTTAGCAAAAGGAATCCCAACTCCACCCCCTAGTAAGAGTCTCTATGCAACGTTGAGCAAACAAACCACTGATTCTTCCTAAGTCTCTGTTTCTTCATCTGTACATTGGGTATTCATACCTTCTTCAGAATATCAGATGCAGATTAGAATATTTTTGAAATATCAGGGAGGAGGCCTAAAATTAGAAAGTGTTGATGTTGCCACCTGTTAGGAGCTTGGATCCTTTCACCCTCTATGGTAGGTTTTCTGAGCCAGGATCATTCTCCCACTTTCCATAGGTAATGTGCAGAATGAAGCGCCTATTATCCCAGCAGCCATTCAAAAAGAGTCTCAAGAATGGTAACATATATGAGGAGCCTTCAAAAAGTTGGTGGAAAAATAGAATTAGAAGATAACGGAATTTTCCACCAACTTCTTGAAGCTCTCTCATGTAGTTCAAACCCACCAGCTACTCTTCAGAAACCCTAGACAGGGTAGCTATGAATCGGAACTGACTCGGTGACAGTTAATAATGATGACTTGGAACCCTGGTAGATGCAGTTGTTAAAGGCTAGGATGCTAACTGAAACATTGGCAGTTTGAACATAACTGCCACTCCATGGAAGAAAGATGAGGTGCTCTGCCTCAAAAAAAGATTGATAACTATGGGAATATAGCTATAAATTTTGATAGGTTGCTATGAGTCAGAATCGACTCAAAGGCAATGGGTTTGAATTGGTTTAGGATGAAGTCCCAGACTCAGGGCTCTACTTTGATTGTTCATCGAAACCTCACTAGAACTCCTGGTGTGGCGCTGTGGGCTAAGGTGCTGGACTACAAGGTTGGTTTGAATGGCAAGGTTGGGAGTTCAAGCTCACCAGCTGCTCCTCAGAAACCCTATACAGGGTTGCTATGAGTCGGAACCAACCTGACGGCACTTGACAACAACAACAATATGACTCCACAAGAAGGCTCTAATGCTATCTCCAGTTCACACATTGGGAAACTGAGGCAGTGAGCAGTTAAGAAACTTTCCCATAGAGATGTTACTGAGTAGCAGGCAGGGATCTGAGCCCAGGCAGTTGGATCCTTCACACACTCTATGACCTTCTCCTTCCCAGATCAAAGCCATCCCTTGATTCTAAGGACTAGAAACTCGGGGGCACAGAGAGTATGGATGACTCTGGAGCACTTTGCCCTGGCCTTGCTGGTGTTCACAGAGGTCACCTTCTCTCCATTTTCTGGTGAAGCGGATCTGCTTAGGATAGCCAGGAAACAGCTCCCAAAGTAGGTACAGTTTAGCAACCACTACCCACTGAGCGGAGTCCTCTTAGTTTTGCCAGACTCTGAGATGAGCCATGAGGAAGTAACCTGGGCTCTCCATCCCTGCTTCCAATTCCCTCCCTCTTGGACTGGTTCTTTTCGTCTCTATCCTCTATCCCTTTTACTCTCTTCCATCTTCTCACATCTTGACCTGCCTTTGTCTCTTCTCCCCACATCCTTTTCCTTTTGTTCTTCAAACCTCAGTGTCTCCCTGCTCCTTCCATTCCGGAAGCTGTAACTCCTCCAAGACCAGAACTGGATGTGAGGGGTGGGTCTGCCTCTCACATCTCCACCAAGCAGGTTGAAGAACCATGTTCCCCAGCGTGTTAGTCAGCAGATGATATTTATCAGGAGCACCCTCCTTTTCCACTCCTCCAGGGCATTTCCTGCTGATCAGCACCCACGGGCAAACAGAGATGAACCCAGCTGGGCTCCTTCCCCAGGCCTGTGACTCAGGCAGCCAGAACTGACACCCACACTCAGCCTTCCCTCCGCTCTCCCAGCCCTGCCTCTCTTCCTTTCATCTTCCCCTCTTCCCTTCCTCCCTGATGCATTTATTCATCCAGCCATCCATTCACCCAACAGCCAATAAATGAATGCTGGCTGTGTACCAGGGACTATGCCAGTCAGTGTTGGGATCCAGAGGTGAAAAGAATAGGCTCAGTCCCTGCTCTGCAGAGAAGGGAGGACACAGGTACCACTGCCCACAATGTACAAAGGGCTGGCGGAACCTGAGCAGAGGCTGGAAGGGGGTCTCTAGAGTGCTGGGTTATCTTGGGGTCAGAGGAGGGAGATGTCAGGGCAAACTTTCTGGAGCACTTCCTGATCTGATCCATCTCATTGAAAAGTGGAGTGAAGATGGCCGATCAACATAATGTTCCAGCCTTAGCAGCACTGGCCTGAAGAAGGAGCAGGGATTCTTGGGGACCGCACTCAGGCTTCTGCCCAACCTCAACTCCATCCCACAAGATCAGGGGCTGTTGAGGAAGCACAGCTGCCATCTTCATCTTTTAGGCTGATCTTCCCTTCCCAGCTGGGACACCTCCACCCACTCTTCTCTCTCCTATGGCAAATCTTCCCCCACCAAGACCACCAGCACAGGTTCCAGCTGAGCTCTTCACCTACACCCTATGTCCTACACTGACATGGCCAGCTGGGGTCCTCTCCTCCATCGACGGCCAGTCTCTCAGGGACTTGTGCTGACTAACTGGGGTGAGGGTGGGAGAGTGGTTCTGTGCTGACTCATTGCAACCCTATATAGGATTTCCAAGGCTGTAAACCTTTATGTGAGTAGAAAGCCTCATCTTTCTCCTGCTAAGCAGCCGGTAGATTCAAACTGCTGACCTTGAGTTTAGCCCTGTAACCCATAATCCACTATGCCACCAGGGCTCCCTGGGGAGTGGGTGACTGGGCAAGAGATGGAGAGAAAGTCCAGAGCCTAACCTGATGCACACTCACACCTCCTTCCTCACATGCCCCGGGTCTCCCCCACCTCCCTTGCCAGGTGTTCCTCTGTTGGCCCTAGGGAGGAAATGTGGGTGAGGGAAGCAGCCAGGGCACTCTGACCTCTGGGTTCATGGAGGGGTAAGAAGTGGGCACCGCAGAGGTTATTAGGAGGGCCCTGGTAAGCAGGAGGAGCTCTTATATTTCCACTGGGCAATAGTGCAGGGTGGGGACTCAAACTCAGGGTCCAGGAGCAGCTGGGATGTGACTTTGCTATTCTGCTTATTTCCAGGTGGACGCTGGAAGAAACACAGATCTCCTTGCTTACCTCCTACCCGCCAGAGGACATGCCTGCTCTTGGCCAGTGGGAAGGTAACTATGCAAGGTCTTTAAGTTCTTTATTTTATAGATGAGGAAATCAAGTCCTAGAGAGGTGAAATGTCTAACACAAGGTCACAGCACAATGCAACTGACACAGATGAAGTTCCTCAGGTTGGTCCAGATGATGCTAGCCACTGTGGCTATAGTGGGGTGGGGGATGCAGCATGAGGAGCATTCCCACTCATGATGGACGTCATCTCTTCCCAGGACCACCCTACACCTAGACACCAGAGGGTAGCCCTCCACTTCTTGATGGTGCCAGTTCAAGCAAGACTTCCCCTCCCCTTACTAGCCCTCCATCCCATTCCCTCCTGCCCTCCCCCCTCGCCGTTGCCCCCAGGCCCAGGAGGGGTCAGAATTTGGTTAACAAGCAGGAGCAGCATCCAAAGGAAAATAAGAAGCCAGATGCCTGCCATGTTCCCCTTTCCCTGCAGGCTCCAGACTTGAGCAGGGTACGGGGAAAAGATATGCCAGCAAATCAATTTCAGAGTTTTTATTCATATCTTGAATTGCAGCTTGAAAAGACATGGGACCTGAAGGAGTTTTTCTCTAATAAGGAAGGAGAAGATTCCCCTAGTAATGCATTGTAAAGGGACTGTGGCATGTAAGTATTTTGAATAATTCCAAACCCTGCTTATTCAACATATATGAATATATGCAAAAACACAAAGGCTGGTGGCTTTCTCAAAAAATGTCAGCAAAAATTATCATTGTCCCCAGGCCCCTCGACCCATCTGACCTTCATGATGGGGCAAGGCCATCACTGCGGAGCACATACATCTTTGGGTTGTCCTTCTGCGTATCTGTCCTAGCTACCTCCAGCTGCAATCCTGCTATTACCTCATTCAGTGCCTTTGGCCAGTCAGGTCTCTGCCTTACCGGGCCTCCATTTTCCCCATCTGTAGCAACAGGAGGTAAATCAGACAGTTTCTAAAGGTTTGGTGAAACCTAACTGTTGAAGGTGCTGGAAGGAGTCCCTCATTTGCGATCTTGGAAAGATTTGGATCTAGGTGGGCACAGGAAGTCGAGGAGGACTGTGGTAGAGCCAGATGTAGGAAGTAGCTCATAATCTGGATCTCTGGCTTGTCTGGAGCAATTGGACAATCTAGTAGCGTTGGGCCAGCATAGCCACATGACACCAGTCAACTGGAGCAGGTAGAAGCAATGATCAGAAAGCTTCAGCTAACCAACAGCTCTTCATTTAGCCACAGTCCCCACCACTCCCTATTGATCCACAGCACCTGATGTCTGCAGCAATTTGTCACCAGCCTTGTGCCATAGATTTAGTAGAACATGATTGTTCAGTTACTGCATCACCATTAAAAATGATAAAATGAACTAAAAGATGAAAGCAGTCCATCTATTAAGAAATGGGCAAAGGGGGATTGTTTCTTTAGAAAGTAGGCTGCAACATGTTTAGCCACCAAGCACCCAACTCTGGGTGCTTATCTGAAGTCTTCGCTGGAAGCTTGTAGTGGTTGAATCTGTGTTCTTGAGCTGCTCAGAGGACTTTCTGGTCCCTGTCTCACTTTCTGCTCCCTGCTGTTCCCACAGGGGCTTTCCTGGATCAGGGCCTTTCCCTGGCTTCTGACATTGCATCCTCTACAGATCCCCACTCAGAGAACCAGCTGACAGTGGAATACATTCAACCCCCTCAGGCCCTCTCCCTCATTCCCTCAGCTGGAGTTGCCATGGCAACCAGAGTTCAACCTCTATGCCAAAATCACTGCAAAAGCAGCAACAAAAACTGCATCCTTGCTGAGAGGAAAGGGGACAGTGGCCGACATCACGGCAAGATGGCATGTGCGTTTCCTGCTTCTTCCTTCCTTCCTTATTTTCCAAAGGAAGTGCTTAGCTGAGGATTTGGGGGTCTGTAACTAAGGAGAGGAGTGGGATGGGATGACAAAGGGGCTTTTTCATTCCTCCCGGAGGTGGAGGCTGCCTTCCTGTTATCTCAGCCTGCTGCAGCAGTCTCACTACAGTATCTGTCTAATCTGTCTCCATTCTGGGGTGTACAGAAGACAGAGGGGCACCAGGAAGCAGCTACAACCTGGGAATATTGACGCAGAAAGAGCCGAGGTCACCTGTCTCTGCCTGATCCAGGCTGTGCGACCTCAGACAAAGCATTTCCCTCTCTGGTGCCCTGAAGCCTAGCACTCCATTCTCTATGTTGTCCTCTTCCCCTGCCCCATCATTAAAGCCTGAACTTGAAAGAGGAGTCCAGATCTGAGTCACACTGACAAGACAGGCCCTGCCCGACTGCAGCAGTCATCTTCTTGAGAGACTTTACCCTAAAGAAGGAGCCAGATGGGGCTGGCAGCATTCCAGGTCATAGTCAGGCTGGGCATTAGGAAACCTTTTCTAATCCTCCAAGATCCCACAGTTGAGGGAGGGAGTGGACACGGGTTTCTCCTTGACCCACCCCAGACATTGCACACACCACCCCCTCTAAGACAGACCACAGGGAAGCACACTGAACTCAGTAGGCTCTCCACCACCCCAGATGTCTAGATGTTTCCCTTCACCAATGTCGTGCCCTCTGTAACCATCCTTTTAAGGTGACCAGGTGTCTGGGCAGCAGCAAGGGCCTGAATGTCTGTGGGGAAGCAGGGTGGGGAGGAAGAGGTGATGGGAGAAGGGTAGAGGGTGAGTCTAAGAGACTTCACATTTGCACATGTGAGTATAAGAGAAGCGGGGCCTAGTCCTCTCTCCGCTCTCAACCTGCACAATAGCCTTTACAAATTCTTTCCCCTTCTTGGTCTTGCTCTGCCATTCTGTACAATGGGAAAATTTGATCAGATGGGTGGCATGCCAGACGGTTAACTTGCTGAAGGGCAGGACATCTCTTTTACACCTCTGAGCCTTTGGTACAGGGACGAGGGATGAAGGAAGGAAAGATGACAAGGAGAGAATGGTGGAAATGAAGGTGGTAAGCGCATGCAGGTAGGCAAACTCCTGAGCCCCAGAAAATGTCTCTGTGTGTTCCTGACACATGCATAGAAGGGTATGTACACAGAAGGATACGTATGCAGAGGGGTACTTGCACAGAAGGGTATTGTACACAGATGGGAGCGTACACAGATTGATGCACTCACACAGGGGTAATGTCATAGACTGAACTGCGTCCCTCCAAAGTCTTGTGTCAACTTGGGAGGCCACAATTTCTGGTATGGTCCACTGTGTGTCTGATGTAATTGTCCTCCACTGTGTGATACATCCTAACCTCTATATGCTAATGTGGTAGGATTCCATAGGTTGTGTCTTAAGCCACAGCCTAACTCAAATCACACTCTTCCTTATGTCACACGCTTTACCCTACAAGAGTTACAGGAGGATCTGACCACCACCAGAGCCAGAGGCCGAGTGTGCCCATGAGAACCTCATTGTTGTTGTTGTTGTTGTTAAGTGCCATTGAGTCGATTCTGACCCATAACGACCCTTATAGGGTTTCCGAGGAGCAGCTAGTGAGCTTGACCCACCAACCCTGCAGTTCAAATGGCTTTGCAGTCTGGCACATTAACCCACAGCGCCTCACCAGGACTCCATGAGAACCTCGTAGGCTCAGGTAAATACTGAGGCCAAGACAAATGGAGACCTTCTCCAAGGACCCCCAGCCCACAGGTGTTGAAAGGAGACAAAGTCCTTCCCCAAAATCTGACAGAGAGAGAAAATTTTCCACTAGAATTGGTGTCCTGTATTCGGACTTCTAGCCTCCCAAAAAATGACAGAATGAAGCCATCCACTTGAGATATTTCTGGTATGTACGTTAGTAACGAGATAACCGTTTGAGGCAGGAAAAATAGCTGCTTCTGCCTCTGGGACCTGCAGCTGCTGGGACAGATGTTGAGCAGAGGGAAAGTGGCCATGTCTTGTGGGATTCCCACCTGCCCTGAATACCTGAAGGAGGCTCCTCCGTGGCTCACTCACTACTGGGGGAGACAGTGTGATTTCCTGTGACATATGCAGTGATGGGGTCTCCTTAGGAAGACTTCAGTGGCAGAGTAAAAATGTAGGGGAGTGGGAAGGGGTAATTTGGGGTAGAGGAGCAAGGAAGGATTCCTGAGAAGGTGATACCAAAGTCAAGATCAGCTTGAAGACTTCATGTAGCAAAAAGGAGAAGAGCAGAGGGAGGTTTGTGAGTAGAGGCCTGAAGGACAGGGACAGCGTGGTGCAGAGGGGCTCTGGGCCAAGCAGAAAAAGGTGCATGTGAATGTTAAATGCGGTGCAGAGAAGTAGGCAGGGGGCAGAGCACCAAGGGCTTAGCTGAGTGTGGTGGTCTGGATAGATCGGGTGGGCATTGGCTCAGAGGCAGGGAGGCCAGCTGCGCCACCTGACACAGTTCCCCTCAGCCAGTCTCTCTTGAGCATCAACTAAGGTGCACCAGGCACTATTCTAATCACTGAAGGCACACTTCCTGACAAATTCTTACAACAATCCTGTGAGGTGGTATTATTTCATACACATGTTACAGTTGGAAAACTGAGGCAGGGCTTAGTGAGTAGGAATCTGGTTTTCAGACACTAACAAACAACAGCCCAATTCATGCGTCTCCACTCTGAAACATCCCTGCTTCTGTCCAGGTGCACCCGGAGCAGGCCTTGTGCTGGGCTTCCATGATATTGTTGTTAAATGCCCGAGTCAGTTCCAACCCATAGCAACCCTTTACAGCCCAGCGCATTAACCCACAGTGCCACACCAGGACTCTGGTGTTCCCTGTGTACTGGGGACAAATAAAATGTGGTCTGGACAAAAGGCAGGCAGGCAGGCAGAGGGTGGGTTAAGGAGCTATTGATTTTAGAGCTGGCAGGGTGGAGTGGTGGGGAAGCGCCTCGGGCACTGCACTAGTGACTTAGCCCAGTTTCTCCCCAGCTCCCCCGCCCCTCTGATCTCCTTGTGGAGGTGGAGGGAGTGCAGTTTGCATTACACATGGGTGCCAAGCCAGGAGTTGCTTCCAGCCTCTCCTGGGTATCAATTAGAGCTACTGTGAGCTGGCCCGGGGAGGACTTGTGAAGGCAGAGAAGTGATGGGGAGGGTAGAGAAAGCAGGCAAATGAAACCCAAGGAGAAGTGGGAGCAGGGGGTGAGGTGCATAACAGATTTTCCTTTCTTCTCAGGATCCAGGGTCTCAATGAGGCAAGAGCAGAGTGATTTACAGTGACTTTTTAAAGGGAGAAATCGCCAGCTTCTGGAAATACCAGAGATGGTTCTCACTCATATAAAAGACTTGCCCCCACTCAGAGCAAGTCAGACTTCCTTTATTCATGCACTGATTCATTAATATATTAATTCAATGAGTGTGTATTCAGCACTTTCTTTATGCCAGACACTGGACTGGGATCTGGAGACAGGGCAGGTCAGCCAAGGACCTTACTTTACAAAACTGATGGTCCAATGGGAAGACAGGCCAAGTGAACATGCAAGGACTTTGCAGCAAGAAGATGTTAGAGGAGGGACACTAAACAGTCTTGGTGAGTTGGGGTGGGGTGGGACAGAGTCGTGGAAGGCTTCCTGGAGGAAGTGACATTAAGGAGCAATCTGATTAATAAGTCCTGGTGTGGTGCTGCAGGATAATGTGCTGGACTGAAAGGTCAGTTTGAACCACAAGGTCAGTAGTATAAGCCCATCAGCCACTCCTCAGAAACCCTATACAGGGTTGCTGTGAGTTGGAATCGACTTGAGGGCACTTAACAACCACAACAAGCAAAGGGGATGAGGCAGGGAGACAGAAGAGACAAGGAAAGAGATAAGAAGAGACAAAGGCCCAAAGTCTAGAGGGGAGAAAACATGTTATACAGTGTCTGCAGGACAAAAGATTAGGAGTAAGAAGCAAAGGATGAGGCAGGAGTGATCTATATCCCCTTCTCCTATCCCCTGCAACGGCCCACTAAAATCACAGATAAAGACAAAGGTAATCAGAGGTGAGACGACAGGACATAACAAAATTCTAGAAAAGGAAAAGTGAATGGAGGAGCATGACCGCATTGGCAAAGCTGAGGGAGTTGGAACCGAAGTGCCTGTGGAGGAGAAGGCAGCAAGTAGCAAACTGGTATCAGCCTCCATGTCTGGAAAGGGCCAGGAGGTAAGGTACTAGGTCCCTCTAAAAGTAGGAGAGGGTAATGAAAGCTTCTTAAGAAAATTTTTAAAAAGATGAATTAGACTTTGAAAACATTGTACTGAGTAAAATAAGACAGACACAAAAAGACAAATATCATCTGATCCGCTTTAGGAAATATCTGGAATGGTAAAGTGCATGGAGACTAAAATTGATTCATGGTCAGCAGGAGAAAGTGTGAGGGGTAAAGAAGGAGAACTGAGCTGATGTTGAGGGTAATTGAAAAATTTGGGAATGGATGAACATAACTGATATCACTGAACTGTACCTGTGAAGACTGTTGAAATAGCAAATATTTTGTTACACATATATTTGCCATAATAAAAAACATATAAATGAATGGAGTTAGAACACACACACTCTAGGTTTTCTCCCCAGCTGAGGGTAGAAAGTTTGCTCAGAAGAAATGGACCCAGAGGATCTGGTGACACCAAGACTGTGAGGTGAGGAGAGTGGGGGTGAGACATTACAATGAAAACAAGGGATTGTGTAACTAATTGTGGAACTTCCACCTAGATTAACCTTCTCCATTGGCAGAAGGTTAAATTCTCCCAGTAGGGAAATTCACTCCGGAGAAGCTAACCAACTCAATTTCAAATGAACTAGAGAGAATACATTTAGGCTTGCCACATGGTCACCAGTAGGAATGTGAGGACAAGTCCGAATACACAGAATTTCCCATCAGATTGCTATCACCCCTGACTTAAATATGAACTCCAGTCAAGGGACACCAAAGACCTTTAAAAAAGGCTTCCATCGTGAAAGATATAAGACTGGGAGATCAAAGAAAGTATTCAATAGGATATTGAATAGGACAGAAGAGAAAGAAATTTAAAGGAAATAAAAACAAGTAGGGAAAGGAAAACTAAAAAAATATAGGAAAAGATTCAGAGACTTAAGAGAAGATATTGCATATTTAAAAAAAAAAAAAAACAAGACTTCCAGTTTTTGTGGTGGCAGAAGCAGAGTCAGGTAGGACAGGCACTGTGGGGGAGGGACTGAAAATCCAGAGCAGCTGCTTTCACGGAACAGCACCAGAACTCTGGATCTAGCATAAGGTACAGGGCTTCAGTTTCCTGCACATGTCAGTGGAAAAATCACGGCATAAAGGAAAATACTGTGATTTAGGAATCGCTCAAAACACGGGACTCCCTCTGTGGCCACCCCACCCAAGTGAAGTTCAGAGGGTGCAGTTAAAGCCAGACTGGCACAGGGAACAGGCGCTAAAAGTGGTGCAGTGACATTTGCAAAAGGAGTTACGGGAGGATTCTACATCTTTTTACCTCCTCTTCCCTGTCACGCCTTTTTTGCCCAGCCCGGATGCCTTCAGACAGGTGGGTGCATACCCCACCCCACCCAAAAAAAAGTCCAGTGTTGAGCCCACGGTTTTTCCCATGGCACAGAGAGAAAGAGCCCTATCTGTCCCAAGGGCAAATTCTTTTGCAGCTGCATATGACGTCAGACTCTGGGTTGCAGCTCTAATATTAACTTGTGCGGGACCCTTTACTCTGGCATACCAAGCAAGAAAAAAGCAGGCCTGACAGACAAACCATATGAACAATCTGTAAATCCCCAACATAAAAGGACACAAGTATCTTGAGAATTACGCTGTGCACATGCAGATATCTAACTGACCTTCAGAGACAACAATAGTAGACAATCTTTCTCCTATTAACTTCTCAATATCTATCTACACACCTCTACAATGATGACTAGAGGAAGTGCCTGAGTGAGTGGACACCCCCAGCCACTGCTGGAGGCTTCTACGGTGCACACAGACTACCTGTGTAGCAAGGCCACAGTTTTATTTTTATTTCAAAGTGGTGGTTTTATCTCTGTTTTTATATTGCTTCTGCTTTTGGGCCTTTTGATCACTCATTTTTCCTGGAGGTGGGAGCTGTTTCTCCCTACATTACCCAGGAAGAGACAGCAATCATGGCCATATAGCCAAGCTACAAGCATACCATAATATTCCACCATTGATACAAGTGCCAATAACAGTTGTGTTACACGTGAAAAGGGAAGCCTATCTCTTGATCATATCCACAGAGGAGACACCCAGTAAGCTTAATAACACAGCAACAAAAATCCATTTAAGCATTAAAAACCCACATAACTACTGGAAATGCCCCCCCCCAAAAAAAATCTCAAAACCAGAAAATAGTAACTGAGACAAATGAGCTGGAGACAGACAAAGGCTCTCCAGAAGAGGAAGAGCAGGTTTTGTATTTGCCTGAGAAGGAATTCAGAAGAAATGATATGAAAACAAATTCAAATCCTCTGAAAAGGGGTGGAGGAAAACAAGGAAGAAGTCAGGGAAGTTCTACAAGAGC
>NW_006408524.1:20230735-20249813 GCF_000296735.1 Chrysochloris asiatica
GAAAAACAAGGCTGATGGGAGAACAGTTAGGCAGGTTCACATGGGCTAAGTGGGACAGAGGTAAATGATGATGTATGCACAGCCTTGGAACAACAGGGCTCTGGGATATAGGGCTTGAGGTTTGAAGGGGTAAAAGAGGAGAAAAGTTAATAATATTGTACCTAGATACAAGGAAGCTATGAAAAGGCAACAAAAATAAGCTCTTAGAAGTTAAAAAAAAAAAAGTGGAGAGCAATAATAAACTAAAAATTCAATAGAAGGATGTAAGACAAAGTATAAGGAATTGATCAGACTTTTAAAAAACTTTATCCAATGAGATACTAATTATATACGCAGCCTGTAGCAACAGTGTTACATGGAGAGATATACTGAATGGGTATGGAAGGGAGAGTGGGATATGTACACATACATTATACTTATAAGGATTTGACAAGAGGCTATTTGCACATGGGTACTTTTGCTACAAACACCCCTATGAATGAGGTGGAGCATACAGGGGCAAAATGATGAAAACTTCTTAAACATTACCAAGCACCTGAGGCAACTCGTTGCTGGACCTGGGAGCTCAGGACCCTAGTCTCAAGGGACACCATCATCGGTTGGCATAACATAATCCACAAAGTCAGTGTTCTACATCCTGCTTTGGTGAGTGGCAACTGGGATCTTAAAAGCTCATGGAGGCCACTTGAGCAGCAACTATTGATCTCTCTATGTGTGAAAGAAAGAAGAGGGGTGAAACCTGAAGATGCTCAGATTCAATTAGTCCAATGGACCAATGCAACAAGTGAACATCAGTCTTCACAACTCTGAGACCAGAGGAACTAGGGATTACATTAGAAGGTCCCAGATAGAGTGGGGAAAAATGTGGAACGAAAACCAAACTCATGTAAAAAACAAAAATGGGTTAAGTAGGCAGAAAAAGACTGGAGGGTCCTGAGACTATGGCCCAATTTTCAACTAAGCAGTAGATAGTTATATAGGGGAACAACAACACTAATAAGATGTGCTCATGATGTAATGGCCAACCACTCAAGATCAAAAGGGCAACATTTGCCTAAGGACAAAGTTTAGGGGGGATGGGGACTCGGGGTGGGAGGGTAAGATGGAAATAGGATAAACAGGGAAGAAACAGGATAACTGTTGTTGCATGGAAGAGGCTGCAATCATTGAGATAAAACAAATTGTATCCTTTACTGAATGTAAAACTGATGATCTACTCTGTAAATCTTCGCTCAATTCACAATAAAAAGTCTCAAAAAAAAAAAAAACAAAGATATAGAAGAAAAAAAATATATGTACTTTTTAAAAAGCTCTATTTTAGAAAATGTAATATCTGAAAAGGGAATTCCAGTAAATGGGGACAGAGAAAACAGAGAAGTAGATGTTATCAAAGAATTTACACTTTAAAATTTACCAGAACTGAAAGACGGGAGTTCCAGAATAAAAGGTCCTACTCCATGCCCAACACAACTGGTGAAATAAAAGAGAGTCTTGGTGTGATGCTGTAGGTTAAACACTGGTTTGCAGGTCGATTTGAACTGCAAGTTCAATCCACCAGCTTGGATCTGTGGCTCAAATCCACCAGCTGCTTACTGGAAACCCTACATAGGATCACTATGAGTCAGAACCGACTCAACAGTACTAAACAACAAAACAACAACAATAATATAAAGAGACCTTAAGAGCTTCCAAAGAGACCAAACAGCTTAAAAGCAGCCAGGAATCAAAACTGGGTTACTCACCAGAAACTCTGGAAGTTAAAAGGCAATAGGAAATACTTTGAAAACTCTAGAAGAAAAACATTTCCAACCTAGATCTCTTTACTCTGGGAAATCATCAATCAGGTCTGAGAGTAAGATAAAGAAAGACATAAAAGGACTGAAAATGTTATCTCCCATGCTCCCTTTCCCGGGACGCTATTGTAGGAGATGCATTGCCAAGACAGGAGAACAAACCAATGAAGAAGAAGAAAAAAGAGAATGAGGAATTTCACAGAGCAAAGCAGAGTCAAGAAGGAATGTCTCAGAATAAAGGTGCAGAAAATTATTAAGAGGACAAGTATGTGTCTGGCCCAGCCAGAAACAAATTAAAATTAACATAAGAAAACAGAAGAGAAAATGCAGCTGTTGCGTTTGCATAGAAAGTAGTGTTGAATGACTTAGATGTTGAAGAAATTAATTAAAGGCAGTCATTAATTCTAATAGTTTGTATAGGAAAAAATTGTAAGGATCCCTGTTGCTTCTATAGTTAAGCATTCAGCTGCTAATCAAAAAGTTTGAAGTTCCAACCCATCCAAAAAATCTTTGGAAGAAAGAGCTACCAATCTGCTCCCATACAGATGACAGCCAAGAAAATCCTATGGGACCCTCATAGTCACATGGGATCATTATGAGTCAGAATTGACTTGACATCCCCCAACAACAACATAAGAAAGAAGACACCGGCATAATGTGTCTCTGGGCTCAATAGTGGTTTATTACCTGAAAAATGAGAAAATAAGGATGCTGGAAGGATGGAAGGAGAGACAGTAGAAAGGAGATGGGAGATCTCAGTCTCTGTTTGCTATAACAGGAGGTCAACTCTAATGCTTAAAATCGGTAAATCAAAAATACTGTGTAAGAATGTTGTTGTTGTTAAGTGCTGTCAAGTTGGTGCAGACTCATAGGGACCCTGTATAAGGTTTCCAAGGAGCAGTTGGTGAGCTTGAACCACCAAGTTGTGGTTCAAACTGACCTTGCAGTCCATCGCATTAACCCACAACACCTCTGTGGTTAAGCATAGATTTAGAAAACTGGAGCTTAAAATTAGATGAAACACCCACAAGAATTAAGGGTGATTAGAACTCTGTACTAGACAGTACTTAAACTGTGATGGCTTTTATGTTACTATGATGCTGGAAATTCAACTACCAGTAGGGTCACCTATAGTTGACAAGTTTCAGCATCACTTCTAGACATAGAAAGGCTAGGAAGAAAAGCCTGGGAACCTATATTCAAAATGAAAACTCTATGGATCACAACTGAATATTGGCCAGTATAGTCCTGGGAGATGAGCCCCCTAGATTGGAAGACCCTACACGATGGTCACAACAATGGACTCAAACTGGCCAATGATCATGAAGGGCTGGACTGGACAACATTCTGTTCTGTTGTACACAGGATTGTCATGAGTCAGAATCAACTCAACAGTAACTAACAATAGCAACAGAGCCTAGAGGTAGGATTGAACTCGGGAAAGATGGACTTGCGACAGCTGCTTTTCATTGCACACCTTCTAGGACAATTCAGCTGTCAGTGCTGGTAATACTTTGAGCTCCACAAGTACAGTTTTTGAAATTTTATTGAAATTTTAAACATGGAATTTAAAAAACAAAAAATAAATCTCTATCTCCAGAATTCCAGTCAACAGTTCAGCACACAGTAGGGCTGTTTTCAGATAGAATGAAGGGGGAGAGGGATACCTGCAACAGGAAGAGGGGAGAGGGCTTCCTGAAAGGGGGGAAGCATTAGCTGAACCCAGAAGTCTTCATAGGATTTGAAAAAGCAGAAAGAAAGATGGCGGCTACCTAGAGTGTAGAATAGTGGAACACAGGGTCAGTATAAGTTAATTTATCACATTGGTTAATTATTCTAAGGAGTTTCTAAATTTGCAAAGAAAACTCACAGAGAAAGTTCTGAAGGAATGAAGATGGATGAAAAGAATTTCATCTCCTTGGCAGATGGGTGTCCTCCCTTGTCTACTTACACATAGCTCTCATAGAGATCTTTGTTAAGAGCTCACAAAGCAGACCCCTACCCTCTGCAACCGTCAGACAAATCCATGTTCATTGTTCATGTTACTTCATTCAAGCTACAGTTCTCAACCTGCTGCACAGCAGACTTACCCAAGAGGCTTTTTGCAAATCATCTTTGTCTGGACCCCATTCCCAGAGAGTCGAATTCCAGTGCTCTGGGATGAGGCCAGGAGCCTTGGTGGCACTGTGGCTTAGCTGTTGGCCTGTCAATTGAGAGGTGGGTGGTTCAAACCCACTGGTTACTCTATGAGAGAAAAATGAATCTGTGTGCTCCTGTAAAGGTTAACAGTCTTGGAAACCAGGTCACCATCACTTGTCTGTTTGTTGTACTGTGGTGCCTTATGTGATGCTAGAAGCTATTCCACTAGTATTTCAAATACCAGCAGGGTCATCCATGGTGGGGACAGGTTTCAGCCGAGCTTCCAGACTAAGACAAACTAGGAAGAAGGAACAGGTGCTCCATTTCCGAGGGGTTATTATTATTGTTGTTGTTTTTGTTGTTGTTAAATGCTGTCATGTCAGTTCTGACCCATAGCAACCCTATATACAGTTTCTAAGGAGCAGCTGGTGAGCTTGAACCGCTGACCTTGCGGTTCAAACCAATTTTGCAGTCCAGCCCATTAGCCCACAGTGCCACAGAAGGACTTTGAGGGATTAGCCACTAAAAACTTGATGGAAGAAGTACACACAGAATGCTCCTTTGAAACCTGAATGGCAGACTTTGTCTCACATACTTTGTCATCAGGAGGGACAAGTCCTTGGAAAAGAACACCATGGTGGTTAAAGCACAGGGTCAGTGGAAAAAAGTAAGATTCCCGACGAGAGGGATTGATTTTCTTTTAAGTGCCATCGAGTTGGTTCTGACTCATAGCCACCCTTTATAGGGTTTCTGAGGAGCAGCTGGCGCTTATCCTACAGCATCACATCAGGACTCCGTGTTGACCTAGAGGAAGCAACCATGGCCCACACATAGTGCTTGTGAGTATGGTGCAGTGTTCATTAAGCTGTGGAATCGCTGTGAGTTATAACAGACTCGATGGGACCCAACAACAACAACATGAGTTGGGGTCAACTCTGAGGCAGTTAGTTGTTGTTGTTTATTTTTGGTGTATGTGTGTGGAGGGGAGGTGGAATGGGGCTGAGACCAGGGCATCAGGGCGGGGCTGTGGGTAAAGTGAGTGAGGCATCATTTTCAGAGTCCTGCAAATTCAAGATCAGATGCTGTCTTAATTTAAAAATGTGCTACTTTGTTCATCATGAATTTTAAAATTAGTTTTGGTTTCTTAAAATATTTTATTAAAATAGTATTTTTCTTGATTATTAAGATTTGGGTGCCTCCTTGAATTTTGTACCTCAGGTGAGTACCTCATCTTGACCTTGTGGAGACTCAGTGATTTTGGTTAAAGCTCTGCCAGGTATAAGCATAACCATTGTTCTGAAGAATACAGGACAGCAGACTCCCTACCCCCACCCAGCACCATATGGAGGAAGATGAGGGCAGACCAGAGACCAGGGCAGTCAAAAAATTTCCAGACACTATGCCGAGAAGAACCAACCTGCCTTTGCATCTCCCTCTGCCTCCTGGGAGCAGCCTCCAGACTAATTGGGTGGCTCTATCGTCTTCACTCTGGGCTGGGAAACTTCTGTAGAGGGCAGAGAGGACGTCTATACAACCTTCGCTTTCTGGAAAAGCCATGCAAATAGTCCCTTGACACAGTAGCCTTCAGTGTTCTGAGGGAGTAAATTAAATGTCTGCTCATTGCCTGAATAGATAATGCTTATTATGATTCACACTAGTTTTAGGGGAAGTTTGCATTTCAGTGCAGCTAAAGTTCGTATGCCAGCTAATTACCACTTAACCACATGCCAGAGACTCTACAGGACTTTAGACAAACAGTCTTAGTGGAATTCTCACACCATCTTAGGATACACTTGACATTCCCATTCACATACAGCTGGGGAAACTGATGCCCAGAAACAGTTGTCAAAGATGGAGCTGGAATTAACACCCTGTCCTTCTGACCCAAATGTGCTTAAGTTCCATCAGTCTGATTATCTGAGCAGGAAAATCTAGAGTCTGGACTGGATGCAGGAAGCCAGGGCCCTGACCTGGTAAACAGCCCTGCCAACCTGTCCTCTTTGAACAGCAGGGAGAGGGTGGAGTTGTGCAACCCATTCTGGCTGCGATGAGCAGGAATCCTGGGACTGGAAACATCTGGGTCTGCTCTAGAAGTCATGTGCTGCACCCTGAAATGCAGGAGCCGTGAAGGAGGAGGAGTCTAACAAAACAGCAAGGCAGCAGGTTTGACCAAAAATTCTGGAAGAAAGGGCAGTGACAGCATTCTGAGAATGAGGCCTTGGGTACCACAGCCATCTTCCATCTTCTTCATCCTCCTCGTCAGAGGGTTCAGAGCTACTCTAAGCTCCAGGGGTGCTCCTCTCCTGACGCTGCAGGCAGAAGGGACAGAGAGCCAGGGGCAGGGAGGAGACCCAGGATTTGGGGTGGAGGGGAGGTGGTTGGAAAGTAGATACCTGGGACTGTGGGGCCTGGAAGGAAGGAGCTCCAAGAATCCTCCAAGTGTTCGAAAGAGAGGAACTCCCTAGAGAAGTATGGGCCTGTGTTCACTCTGAGGCAGGAGGACTGCCTGGGGGAGCCCAGCCTGTGTCTGGATGGGACGAGTTTGGGAGCTGAAGTGCAGTAAAGGACCACTCCCAGAAAGCTGACCATGAGAAGCCCAGCATGAGGAGCTGGAAGGTTCTGGGAATTGAGCCTGGTAGCCAAGAGCAGGCTGAAGAGATTGGGAAGGCCGCCATGTTCTCCAGAGTCTCAGGAAGCCACAAACACAGAGGTGGCCAATGTCTGGTGACCCGTGCCTCTCGCTAGGTTGTGTCCTTCCTTTGTGACCAGGTGTGAGGTCCGTAGCTCAGACTGCATCCCACCCTTGACCACTACTTCCCCAGAGCAGTCACTCTCTGCCCAGCCATCCTCTGTGTGCACATGGGGAGAGAAGGTGGAGAAGTGACTTCAGATGGCCTTTACTATGTAGATGGAAGAGGATCCTGAACCTACCATTGCCTCTCTCTTCCTATGGGAACACACAGTGACCACCATGGTTCACATATTTTTGCACCTGGGCCGGGAATCAAGAAGCCTGCTGTCCTCCATCACCAACACTTTCATTGCATTGCTCATGACCTGGTATGACACGGGCCAGTTTTCTCTAAAACAAAGGTTATTATTTAGTGCAGACTAACCTATCCCATTTTAACTGATACAGTCCTGAAGTAATATGATGCTGTGTGGGCTACAACGCAGGACCGCAAGATCGGCGCTTCAAACTCACCAGCTGCTCCTTGGAAACTCTATACAAGGTTACTATAAGTCATAATTGACTCGAAGGCACTTCACAACAACAACAACCTCCCAAGGGGTTGCCACCAATCATCTCAAAGGCTCTGCTTGTATCCAGATCCCATAAAGCTCCTTTGTGATGTTTTGTAGAGACCCTAGCCATCCTCTCTGTGATGAGGTCAAAGGGGCTTATTCAGGCCTCCCTTTCTCCAACTCAGCGGCATCCCATGATACCTCACATTTTACATGGTGGGACAATGCCTCATTGGTCTCTCTTGTGGTTCAGAAATATTTGATCTTCATGCAACATCCCAGGACTCCAGTCACAGAAAAAGTGAGCCCGCGTTTCAAGAGTTAAAAGGCTGGCCCTTTGGAATAGACATACTGACTGACCAGGTCAGGAGCACAGGCCACTGTCCTCTGACCTGTGACCTTCTGACCATGAAAGGTCACAAATCAGCTCTTACCTGCCTCCTTTCCTTCAGGAAAGGGGCCTCCCTTCCCCTGCCCTTCTCTCTCTCCTTCCAGAGCATCTTGGTCCCCAATTATTCCAAGCTGCAGGAGGCCTGCCAGGGAAGAAATTAGAGCTACACATCAGCTATTCTATATTTACCACCTGACGGCTGAGGAGGATCTATCTTCTGCACAATTAAATGAAAAGAGTTTTAATATCGGCAGGCAAAGGACTCTAGCAACAATGGAGAATTAGGTTAGAGCCAGAAATTGGATTAGCACCGAGCTGCAAGTGAAATGAGGACTTGGACATGTGAGGGTTATCCTTCTCCCTGGTGACAGCACCCCTGCAGGAGGTGGGGAGGACCTGGGATGTGAGGGTCAGGCTGGCTTCTTGAGGTTGTCTTATCTCACCCTACTTACCAGGGACTAGAATGAGCAACCGTTGCCAGAAATCTCTGCAGAAGAGGAAGACCTTAGCAAGGGGTAGGGATGAGTGGGCACGGGGGGCCTCACATTCAGTCGACCACCACACCACCCCCAGTGGAGAACTAGCAGGTCCTCTCATCCATGCCCTCCTCTCTCCAGCCACTTCCCTAATTCATTCATCATCACCTTTCCCCAGGGTTACTGATGGGCTTCTGTCCCTCCAGCCCACCCTGCAGACACAGATAAGGCGTCTCCTCTCCCTGAGATGCATCAAAAGGTTGCAAAGGACACATGTCCCCGGACTACAGTTGTTAAGGCTACCGCCAAATTGCCAATCAATCATTGTCCCTTCCTTTTTGTTTGTTTGGGTTTCAGTTTTGTAATGAAGTACTCTCTTTTTATTTGTTGAATGTGAAATGCATAAATTCATCTCAGCTTTGCTGTGCTTGTTAAGTGCTGTTGAGTCGACTCCAACCCATAGGACCCTGTATAGAGTTTCTGAGGAGCCAATGGTGGATTTAAACCAGCAGCCTTGGGATTAGCAGTCCAGTGCTTGCCCTGCAGTTGTTATTGTTGTTAAGTGCTGTCGAGTTGGTTCCGACTCATAGCGACACTGCATAGGGTTTCCATAGATTCCTGGTGTGGCGCTCTAGGGTCAGTCAGCACTGGACTTCAAACCACAAGGTTGGCAGTTCAAACCTACCAGCTGCTCCTCGGAACCGACTCAGTGGCACTTAACAATGATAGGGTTTCCAAGGAATAGCAGGTGGATTTGAACTGCTGACCCTGTGGTTAGCAGTCCAGTGTTTGTCCTACAGTGCCACATTTACTTGATATTTGCTTATATGGAGGTGAATTCCAGCCCTGCCTAGAGAGAAGGGTTGTTTCTGTCTACTACTTAGTTTCACTCGGACCCCTGCTTCTTCCCTGATACAGCAAACCCAAATCCTTGGCTGGAAATAAAGTCCTTCTCATCTTCCTAGAAACATGCAAACCCCCGTTGTGGTTGTGAAGGTCTCAAGAAGGGAAAACTCCACAGCCAGCTGAGGCTCTTCTGGCTCTGCTCCTCATTTCTCACTGACAGCAAGCTCTTCCTTCCTCTTACCTAAGTCTTTCTGGGAGGATCCCAAGTTTGCTGGCAGTATCTCAAGCAAAGACAGAAATCAGCTGGAGATGGCCAGAAAGCATGAGCTGAGAGTCCCAAATTGTTATTCCCATTGCAGAGGCCAAACCTGAGCCCCCAGGAAGTAAAACAGCCACAAGGAAAGGAGGTCTAGAATGAGACACCCTGATCAAGAAACCTGGGGAATCCTGGATCCCAAGATCAAGAGTGAAATGCACACATTCATTTACAGTCGGTCCACCCTGTGCCAATTCTGTCATGAACTGGGGTTGGGAGTGTCAAGAACAGTGCAGAGTCTGCAATTCTATCTCACTTCACAGATGCTGGCAAAAGAAGGAGGTTCCTGGGTCAGAGACAAAGGACATTGTTACTCACAGCAAAAGCAGTAACCAAAGCTTCCTGTTGGTTGGTTTGGGCTTTCCGAAGCTATCCAAGGCCCATGGGACAATGAAAAAGGCCCAGAGTCAGTTCCTACACGCTCCATGTGTTGTAGTATACTGAGTTTTTCTTAGCAAGTGGAATCAAGCCTGCTTTGCTCTGCAGAAGACATTACATCATTTTTCAAGGTTCCTCACCACAAACACAACCCTGAGAAATGGCCCAGAAAAGAGTGGTCAGGGCCTTGTATTCTTGGCAGACCCAGCAAGAATGGGCAGGGATGTCCAGGGCCTGTTGAAAACTGCCTTCCCAAAAGGGTAAATGTCTTCAAGAAGGATCAGGCATTGTTCCTGCTCTCAGGGTGCGGCCTCATGCATGCACATTAGATGTTTCTTTGACATTCCACATTTACCGCAGAAGCAACACATGAATAAGGACCAAGGTCCCTGGACACCTCACAGTGAACGCAAGTAGCTTAAAAGGACTGTTTTAAATGAGGTCGAAGATGAGACCGCACTAAAATACTGAAGAAATATGAGGGGGCTTCAAAAAGTTTGTGAGAAAGGGGAATGAAAAGATAATGAAATTTTCCCACACACTTTTTGAAGCCTCCTCGTATACGTAAGTGGAGTCCTGATGTGGCACTGTTAGTTAATGTGCTGGACTGCAAAGTTCACTTTGGACCAGGAGGCCTGCGGTTCAAGTTCACCAGCTGCTTCTTGAAAACCCTATATAGGGTCGCTATATATGTAAGTATATTTTAAAACCCAGAATAATACTGTACTTACATTATTTCATAAGTGTATCCATTAGGATAGAATAGGTTGGTATGCAGTAACAAATAACCTCCCATTCTCAGAGATTTAAGCATACTCAGGTTATAGTCTTACTCATGATACAAGTTCATCAGGGATTAATTTAAGACCCAGGCTGATAGCTTGATCAATAGATGAGACTTTGCCAATAAGTGAGGCTTAAGGGAAAGGATGTGCTGTGAAGCCTGTACTGTCTCGTAAAGCATCTGCCCAGAAGTGACACCTGTCACTGCCACTTCCACTCCTCTGGCCAAAGCAGGTTACATGGCTACAATTAATTTCAAGTGGACAGGGTCTCCTATCCTGTACCCCTGGAAGAAAGTGAGCTAGAGAGTGTGCACCCAGTCCTGCGACAGCCTAGAAAAGGTCTCTGAGCTTGCATTTTGCTAAAGACGCAGTACAATAAATCAGGTGTGAGGCATTATGGGTGTGGTTTATGCGGGGAGGCAGAGACAGCCGGGAGCTATCCAATCAGCAGCTTTCCTTTTAAAGATGAGTTCTTGATCTTGCATGAAGAACGTTAATGAACTGACACATTACTTAAGTTAGTACTAATATTTAAGGTGTGTGTGTGTGTGTGTCATTTTTTATTGGGGTTCTCCACCTCAGTTACCTTTTCTTGTTGTCTGAATAACCACGAGTCTTGTAGGACATACCTTCCTTAGGCTAAATACTCACTGGACCTCGATTCAGATATAAGTAGTTCTTTCCTGACAGGTTCAAAAATGTTTCTGGAGCCTCTCCAAACTGGGATCCAGACTTTGGGAAGTAGACCATGTGACAATGCTCCTGATTCCTAACTTGTCTCTAGAATTCTCTGAAGTCCCGCCTCATCTGATGTCATTACTCTTCCCTCTGACCAGCTGCATCACCTTTGACGCAGCTGTATCTCCTTGTGTTTCAGTTTCCTCATCTGTCAAATTAGATGAAAATAGGACCTACCTCATAGAGGTGTTGTGAGGATGAAATAAGATGGCACATGTCACCTGTCTAGATTAGTGGCAGGCATACAAATGCTGTGAGTTGAGTCCGCTCTGACTTGTGGTGACCCCTCGTACTGCAGAATGAAATGTTATTGATCCTGAACCATTTCATGATCATTGGTATGTCTAAGTTCATTATTGTACCCACTGTGTACCCTGAAAGCACAGTGGCCTTTCAACTTAGAAGACTCATCTCCAGCACTGTGTCACACAATATTCTGGTGTGACCACATATTTTCCTTGATTAGTTTTCAGAAGTAGGTTGCTAGACTTTTCTTCCTAGTCTGTCTTAGTCTGGAAACTCCACAGAAACCTGTCTACCATGGAATTTGAAATGCAGCTGGCGTAGCTTCCAACATCATACTAGCATATAGTCATCACAGTATGACAAACTGACAGATGGGTAGTAGAGGCATATAATATGGGATAGAAAAGGACTGCTATTTTAATAATGATTCCATGGATACACAACTCCTTCCCTTCAAGATTAAGAATCTTCAGCACCCTGTTAGATCCTGTTGCTGTTGTTAAATGCTGTTGAGTCAGTTCTGACTCATAGTGGCCCTGTACACAGCAGAGTGAAACACTGCCTGGTCCTACACCAGTCTCACAATTGTGGTCATGTCTGAGCCAATTGTCAATCCATCTCATGGGGTAGCTTCCTCTTTTTCACTGACCCTCCACTTTACCAAGCACAATGTCCTTCTCCATGGATTAGTCCTTCCTGACAACATGTCCAAAGTACAGTAGATGAAGTCTCACCATCTTCACTTCTAAGGAGCATTCTAGCTGTACTTTTTTCCATGACAGTTTTGTTTGTTCTTCTGGCAGTCCAAGATACTTTCAATATTCTTCTCCAACACCATAATTCAAATCTATCGATCCTTCTATGGTCTTCTGTATTTATTGTCCAGCTTTCACATACATATTAGGCTATTGAAAACACTATGACTTGGGTCAGGTTCACCTTAGTGCTCAAGCTGCCATCTTTACTCTTGAACACTATAAAGAGGTCTTAGGCGGCAGATTTGCCTATTGCAAAATATGTTGTTTGATTTCTTGGCTACAGCTTCCATGAGTGTTGATTATGGATCCAACCACATCTTCAGTCTTTTCTCCATTCACCATGATGTTATTTATTGGTCCAGTTGTGAGGATTTTTGTTTTCTTTACATAGAGGTGCAATCCATACTGAAGGTTCTAGTCTTTGATATTCATTAGTAAGAATGCTTCTTTGCGTCTAATAAGCAAGGTTGCATCATCTGTATATCTCAGGTTGTAAATGAATCTTCTTCCTCCAATCTTGATGCCATGTTCTTCTTCATTTAATCCAGTTTCTCAGATTACTTACTCAACATACAGATTAAATAAATATGGTAAAAAGACACACCCCTGACACACATTTTTCCTGATTTTAAACCATTCAGCCTCCCCCTGTTCTGTTCAAATGACTGCTTCTTGGTCCGTGTACAGGTTTCTCGTGAGCACAATTAAATTTTCTGAAATGTCTTTTCTTTGCAATGTTATTCATAGTTCATTACGATGCACATAGTCAAATGCCCTTGGATAGTCAATAAAGCAGAAGTAAACATTTTTCTGGTATTCTCTGCTTTCCATCAAGATCCATCTGACATGAGCAATGATATCCCTTGTTCCACATCCCCTTCTGAATCTGGCAGTAATTTCTAGCAGCTCCCTGTTAATGTACTACTGCAATTGTCTTTTAATTATCTTCAGCAAAGTTTTATTTGCATGTCATATTAATGATATTGTTGAATGATTTTTCACATTCCATGAATCACCTTTCTTTGGAATGGACACAAATATAGATCTCTTCCAATAAGTCAGTCAGGTTGCTGTCTTCTAAATTTCAGTGCCTCCAGCATTGTTTCAATTTGTTAAAACACTTCAATTTATAGTCCATCAGTTCCTGAAGCCTTGTTTTTCACCAATGCCTTTAGTGCATCTTTGACCTCTTCCCTCAGTATCATCGGTTCTGGATCTTATGGCGCCTCTTGCAATGGTTGAACACAAGCTACTTCTTTTTGCTCCAGCGACTCTCTGTATTCCTTCCATCTTCTTTTAATGCTTCTTGCATCATTCAATATTTTGTCCATTGTTGTTGCTGTTGTTAAGTGCTGTCAAGTTGGTTCCAGCTCATTTTGACCCTGTAGAGTGTTTCCAAAGAAGAGCTGGTAGGTTTGACCCACCAACCTTGCAATAAGCAGTCCAGTGCCACACCAGGACTCCATTAATGTGATTGAAAAAAGGCATTTGCAATGAATAAATCATTGGTCTTGCAAATTTTTATCATGCAATCTCCAGCATCCTTTCTATCACCAAGACCATGTTTTCCAACTATTAATCTTTCTTCTTTGTTTCCAGCTTTTGAATACCTATCACCAGTAATTATCAATGTATCTTGAGTGATGATTGATCAATTTCAGACTGAAGAAGTTGGTAGAATTCTTTGGTTTCATCTTCAATGACCGTACTGGTGGTGTGTAAATTTGAATAACAGTGGTATTAACTGGTCTTCCTTATAGGGGTATGGCTATTATCCTATTACAGGCAGCATTGTACTTCAAGATAAACCTTAAAATTCTCTTTCTGATGATGAATCCTCCATACGCCTCTTGAATTTGTCATCCCCAGCAGAGTAAACCATACTGAATGACTGTCAGATTCAACATACCAATACCTGTCCATTTCAGCTCATTGATGCCTAGAATATTGGTCTTTATTCATTTCATTTCATTTTTGAAAACTTCCAATTTTACTACATTCATACTTTGTACATTTCATGTTCCCATTATTAATGGATGTTTGCAGTGGTTTCTCCTCATTTTGAGTTGTACCCCATCAGCAAATGAATGTCCCGAAAGCTTTGCTCCGTTCACATCATTATGGTCAACTCCATTTTAAGAAGACAGCTAGCTCTTCCCCAGTTGTATTTTGAGTGCCTTACAACCTGAGGGGCTCATCTTCCAGCACTTTATCTGATAATGTTCCATTGCTATTTGTTAAGGTTTTCAGTGGCTAACCATTCAGAAGTGATCCGTTTCTCCTTCTTCCTAGTCTGTCTTAGTCTGGAAGTTCCACTGAACTTGCTGATATTTAAAATACTGGTAACAGCTTTCAGCATCCTTGCTGATACTTAAAATACTGGTAACAGCTTTCAACATTCCAGCCACACAGAAGCCACCACAGTACAAGAAACTGACAGACAAGTGGGGGTACAACATCCTAGAGTTTTAAATTGTGCTCGAGCATTTGCTGGGTGTTTATGAATCCCTCCTCTTGTAGACTTTCTGCTGACTTAAGTGAGGAGACAACAAGCATCTCTACCTTGAAGTGGCCATGAGGAAGACAATAGGTACTCTACTGCTGGTTGGTGTCTCTACTGGAAATGTTGTGTCTGGTTTTCTCCTAAAGTTCTAAAAGCAAATATAAAGACCAATGAAAACACTGAGTGTCTACACAATGAAAACTTTAAAAAAAAAAAAAAAAAAAAAGACTGAGTGTCTAGTCTACACAAAGAACAGAGGTTTCTCTAATTGTCCCAAATTTGACCTACCAAAACTGAATTAAAGTCCCTGTCACTGTTTCAGTTCCAGCTTATAGAGAGCCTAGAAGACAGAGTAGAACTGTCTCATAGGATTTCCAAGTTTATAAATCTTGATGGAAGCAAACTGCTATCTCTTTCTCCTGAGAGGTGCAGCTGATGGAATCCAACTACCAACCATTTGGTTAGCAGCCAAGCACTTTAGCTACTGTGTCACCAGTGTTCCTTCAACTTGACCCTAATCCATGGCATACAGGAAGCCAGTTGTATTATTGTGAAGGAGTTGCTGGTGGCACAGCGGCGAAGAGCTGGACTGTTGTCTGAAAGGCAGGCACTTTGAACCTGCCCAGAAGATAGGCCTCGTGACCTACTTCCAAAATATCAGCCACCGAAAATCCTATGGAGTATAGTTCTACTCTGACACGCTCGGGGTCACCGTGAGTCAGAACTGACATATAGCAGCTGCTTAAGCTAGAAGTCAGAATCGATTTGGCAACTGATTTGGATTTGGGGATATGACCCTAAAGATTTGTCTCTTTCCTGACCACAGTCTCTATCTGAGCAGAATGACCATTCCTAAGACTCGGAGTCCTGGGGTAGCCCTGTAGGATATGCACTCAGATAACTGCAAGGTCAGCAATTCAAACTCACCAGCTGCTCCTGAGAAACCCTATAGAGGGTCGGTATGGATAGGAACGGACTCGACAGCACTTACCAATGATAACAACAAGATATGGAGGAACTCCCGGTGTGGCGCTGTAGGGATCAGCGCTGGACTGCAAACCACAATGTCAGCTGCTACTTGGAAACCCCTATCCAGGGCCGCTATGAGTCAGAAGCGACTCGATGGCACTCAACAACAACAATAACAAGATACCGAGGAGGGACCTTGAGCAGTGCTACTGATTAACACACTCAGCTGTTCACCAAGTTCACCTGAGGTGTCTGGGAAGATCTACTTCCAAAATATCAGCCACTGAAAGCCCTATAGAACACAGCTATACTCTGACATACTTGGGGGTCACCATGAGTCAAAAGTGACTCAATGGCAACCAGTTAAGCTATTTCCCATCCTCCCAAACCCCCAAGCCCTCACATTTGCACTCCTATAGTGGGTATGGGGACAAACTTGACTTCTCACTCCAGCTTTGCAGTGTGAGCTCCCTTCCTCTGCTGCTTTCCTCCTGCCTCCTCACAACCTACACCTTTCTTATAGGAAATCTCCTCTCTGCTCAGCCAATATCCACCTTCCTGCCTCTTGTCTCCCACAGATCTGTGCTTGGACTGTCACCAGAAAGCTCTGGAGGACTTGGACGAGCTCTGTGTTTCTCAGTCCCTCAGCCTGTGTGTCTTGAAGGAGAGCTGGCACCCTGCCCCAAATGGCTCTGCAGAGGCTGTGGGCAGGGTGGACATGTCCCAGGCTGAGAGGCCAGAAGCAGAGGTAAGATGAGAAGATACCAGTGGGTAGGCCAGGAAGCACCAGGCCTACTGGATCTGTAAGTGAGTTGGGGATTTTGAGGTAGGAAGAAGCCTGTGAGGCCTCCCTCTGGGTGGATCCCTCCTCCCATCTCCACACCCTGCCAAATGAGCCCTGTCTCAGTCTTCCTCAGTGAGAAAAGGCAGCTAACAAACATTCCAGATGTTCCCAGTCTCCATGTCCTGAGCAGAGTCAAAGGGCAGCTTTGTCATTTCCTGGTGGAGAGAAACCATGGCTAACCACAGGACCAGTGGTGTGTGAAATTCCCCATGTGCTTCATCCCGTCCAATTTGAAATCTCTCTCTCTTGCCTTTCTTTGCTTCTTTGATAGCCTACTCTCCTGGTCTTGCAGCTGCAAGAGGCCCTGTCGTAGGCACTGAGAGTTAACATGTAGAGACTGTTCAAATCCTTTTGCCTGACATTTTTGTTTGTTTTCATTAGTGCCTGGTACATAGCAGGTGTTCAGTAAAAATTCATGAGTAAATGAGTATAACTGGATGACAAAGATGAACAGACCATGCTCTGGGCCCCTTCTGTGTAGAGGCAGAGAAGAGTGCTAGAAGGACACAAGCCCCTTAATGAACGTGAACAGACAAGAAGCAGGTGGGAAATCAGAGAGGGTCAGAAGCAGTGACCTTGATCACTAAGGTCTGAGTCCCAGAATCAGGAAAATAGAAATGGGGAGAGGCCAAAAGAAATGACAGACAGACAATGAGTCTCCCATCGCTGAAAGCATGCAAAGTTAACTGGAAACCAGGAGTCCCAAATGCTTCTCAGAGGGAACACAGATATTCTCAGACAGGATGGGAACACAGAACTCTGCCTCCAGGCCTGGCTCTGCCTCTGGTCCACCGGGACTTGGTAGGCCTTGGGTGGTGGGAAGAGGCATGAACTTGAACTTCATCAAAGCCACTACTAGCTTTGGGAGGCTTTGTCCAAAAAGAGTGGGCTGCGACTCTTCTGTCAGGTCTGTATTTCCGGTTCCTGCTCAGAGTCTACCCCGTAGAGTTGCCCAAAGCAAATTGTCCATCTTAGAGGGAGAAGGGAGGAGTGAGCGGGAGGGGGAACATAGGCAGAGACATGCAAAATCTCAGTGAGAACTGGGTCTGCCCTAACTCCCACGCCTCCAGTCAGCCCCAACAACCCTCTGCCTGGAGTCCGGCCCCAGGGATGCTGGAGGACTGGACAAGGCTAAGCTGGGTCAAGAACCATGGTGTTCTCCAGGGGAATCTGGGCTCCACAGCACATGTGGGGCAGTAGCAGAGCCTCAGCTAGAAGTCAGAGGCCTGCTAAACTCTGTTTCTCTGTGTGACCTCGGGTAAGTCACATGCCCTCTCTGAGTCTCAATGTCCTGATTGACCAAGCCTGGGCCTGGGCTCCCTAAGACCAAGGCAGGAGGGAGGCAAGATGAAGCAGACAGGGTTCCAGCCCTTCAAGTGTTTGCAATGTAACTGAAATTTGGAGGAGAAGGAAGTGACACATGGAAAAGCTAAGTAGAAGAATACAAGGCATGTAAAATGGGTAGACTAACCTTTATCTTATCTCCCTGCCTTTTTGTGGTACTATAGGATAAGCAGCTGACTCAATGGCAGCATCAATGGACTCAAGTGTGGCAACAGTAGTGAGGTTGGCCCAGGATTGGACATTGTTTCATTCTGCTGTGCATAAGGTCGCTATGAGTTGGTGCCGACTTGATGGCACCTAACAACAACAACATAGGATAAGCACTGGACTGCTAACCACAAGGTCAGCAGTTCAAATCCACCAGCCACTCCTTGGAAACCCTATACAGGATCACTATGAGTTGCACTGACTCAACAGCACTTAAAAACAACATAACAAAAAGGAGCTCTGGTAGCATAGTGGTTACAAATCAGGCTACTAACCTCAAGGTCAGCAGTTTGAAACGACCAGCTGTTCCATGAGAGAAAGATGAGTCTTCTCATTGCTGCAAAGATTTACAGCCTCGGAAACCCTGTACAGGGTCACTATAAGTCGGAACTGACTCCAAGGCATAACCACCAATGTTTGGATGCCACCTTTCAATATGCAAACTGTCCTGAAGCCTACCATCTCCTGTGATCTGCAAGTTGACTCATTAGTGAGACATCACCAGGAGGAAACAGGCTGGAAGGAATTAGGTGACTCCCCACAGGCTGCTCTCTACCTAAAGCTGTCCCCCTTCCTATGGGCTCAGCTCGCCCCCTTGCCCTCATGGGTCACTCCTGCCCACTAGGCTGTGCACTCCGGGATGGCATGTGGTCTCCCCAGTCACATCTGTACCTTGCTCAGGGGCGGGCCTGGGAGACCTTCAGCCACTCTGGTTGTGTAAGGAGGGCAATGGTGATGGTGGGGCAGAGTTGGTCCTGAATCAGAGCTGAGTGTACCCAAGGAAACAGTCAGAGCAGCCTCAGGTAAAGATTTCTTTGGTGTCAAAAAATTTGATATGGAAGCTTTGGGGAAGTTCAGAATTTTAGACTTCTTTATATATATTTTAGCCCTGGTGTCACTATAGGATAAGCACTGGACTGCTAACTGCAAGCTTGGCAGTTCAAACCTACCAGCAATTCCATGGTAGAAAGATGAGGCTTTCTGCTCCCATGAAGATGTATTGCGACTTCCGGTTTGCCAGGGCAGCCAGGCGGTGCGGGAGCTGTTTGGCTGCCACATAAAAGATTAAAAAGGGAAGACCACACCCTGATCACATCCT
>NW_006408524.1:20256438-20260281 GCF_000296735.1 Chrysochloris asiatica
ACACTGTTAACTGATGATATATGGAGGGGATAATAATCAATGTAATGAAACAAGCTATATGAATGGTTGAATGTGAAGCTGCTGATGTGCCCTGTAAACTTTCACTCAATCCAAAATAAAAACATTTAATAAAAAAAAAAAAGAAAAGAAAAAAAGATGTATTGCCTGGTACAATGTCAGTAATGAGTCAGAATGCACTACAATGCGATGGATGGGAAGGGTTATACAGAGTGTAATTCAACTTTAATTTGTTTCAGAGCAATAATTTTTAACTGTCTCTTTTAAGTCATACACTGTTGAACAAACTGTTGTTGTTCAGGACTGTGGAGTCAGTTCAACTCAGAGAGACCCAGTATAAGGTTTGAACCGCCAGCCTTATGGTAAGTGGTCCAGGGGTGTCCCACCAAGAGTCCATTCAACAAACTAAATAAAAACAAACAAGCAAACAAAAAGAATCCTCATGGGATGTACGTTCTGGTGAAGACAGACAAATAAATATATATGTTTATAGCAGTAGACTGCGAACCACAAGGTCGGCAGTTCAAACTCACCAGTTGCTCCTTGGAAATTCTATAGGGGGTCGCTGAGCTGGAACCGACTCCACAGCAGTCAACCACAACATAGTATCTTAGTAGTAGGTGCCATCAAGGAAAAGTATAACGCAGGGGAAAGTCACTAGATGCTCAGGGGGCTGGGGTTGAAGGTGCCATTGTTCAAGAGTCCTCACTGAGGTCAAAGGGAGCCATGTTGGTTTCTGGGGGAGAGTGCTCCAGGCAGACGGGAACAGCAAATGCAAAGGCCTAAAGGCAGGAATAGAAAGGGGCCAGCATGGCATACTGCTGTAGGATAAGCATTAGACTGCAAGGTCGGTTTGAACCGAAGGTCAGCAGCTTAAACTCACCAATGGCTCCTTGGAAACCCTACACAGGGTCGTTATGAGTGGGAACCAACTCGACGACACTTAGCAACAACAACAAGTATGACTGGAGCCAAGTAAGTAAAGGGAAAAGAGGCCAGAAAGGCCAAACTCGCAGGACCTTGTAGTCCTCTGTTACTTATAGTAAGGCCTCTGACATTCAACTCAGAGCAAGATAAGCAACCATGGGAGGGTTTGGGAAATAAGAGGGTTTATTTTGAGTTACAGGGTTACAGATAGAGGCAAAGACACTATATTTCTCAGCACTTTGGGTCACACAATTTTTGAATCCAGTCCTGGAGTGAAATGAGCTCCCACTAACTCCAGACTAGACCAAACACACACACACACACACACACACACACACACACACACACATGCTTCTGGGAGATGAGTGGCCAGAGTACAAGGGACCCGGTCGTTCTGATCACTGAGCTGTGGGCCTAGGGCATGGGCCAGGGCAGAGGATGGGCAACTGGAGCCTGAGGACAGCCTTGCCAAACTCCCTGGTGGTAGCCCACACACACACACACACACACACACACACACACACACACGCATGCACACAGCACAAGGAACACGTGGCTCTCTGTCAGCTGTGGTTTGAGTGTGGGAATCAGAAAGGGGAGAGATGACGCTTTGGGGTTGTGCAGGCCTCAGGATTGCTCAACCAGCATCAGATCCCCACACCCCCAGCCAGCTTCCCCACCCTCACTCTGTCCTGGAATCACAGGAGTGAGAAGCTGCTTCTAATTAGGTCCACAGACTCCCTCAGGCCCTGGAGGGAGTGGGGCTTCAGAGGAATTTGGCAGGAGCCACCACTTGGGGTATAGGAGGGAGGAGTCATCGATGATGGACATGGGCTGGGAGGAGGGCTCTTTCTGGTCATTGTTCACCCGGGTACTCAGTGCTCAGAGATAGTGCCACTAACAGGTGTGGAGACAGAGACCCCAGAGTCGTTCAGATACAGGCTTGAACTTGGTTGTGATTGTATAAGACTGTGACTGAGTCAACTCTCCGAGGCTCAGTTTCTACATCTGTGAAATGGGGAGAATCAGATACTTTCTTTATGAGGCTTAAAGACGATGCAGGTCAAGGACTCACACAGTGTCTGGTGCTTGTATGAGGGGGCTTCAAAAAGTTCATGGAAAACATCCATTATATTTCAATTCCATTTCCCACAAACTTTTAAAAGCCCCTTTGGATGTTATCACACATGCACAGTGGGCCCATTCTTTGTTATCCAATCAATGAAGCTGACCATCTCCCAGACTGCATCTGTACACAGCTTAGCAGTGAGGGGCAGTAGGACTCAGCCTGGTGGGAGATCCTGGAGTGTCTGGGGACCATCCATGAACAAAAAATAAGACATAGGTGAAAAGGCAAGCTATGGAAATACATCTTTTTGCTTACTTCCGTTAGTATGAAAACCGTTTGTTTTTTAACAATGATTCATATAATATTTGTCCTTTTGTGATTGGCTTATTTCACTCAGAGTATTGTCCTCCAGATTCATCCATGTTATGAGGTGTTTCACAGGTTCATTGTTAGTCTTCAATGCTGTATAGTACTCCATTGTGTATATGTACCAAAGTTGGTTTATTTGTTCTTCCATTGATGGGCACTTAGGCTGTCTCCATCTTTTTGCTATTGTGAATAGTGGTGTGCATATATCTACTTGTGTCCTGACTCTTAGTTCTTGTGGCTATCTATATACCAAGTAGAGGGCTTGTGTCCTGACTCTTAGTTCTTGTGGCTATCTATATACCAAGTAGAGGGATTGCAGGTCATAGGTATTTCTGTTTCCAATTTTCTGAGGAAGCACCATAGCATTTTCCAGAGTGGTTGAACCACTTGACGGTCCCACCAGCAATGTAGGAGGGCCCCAGTCTCTCCACATCCTCACCAATATTTGTTGTTTTCTGGGTTTTTTGTTTTGTTTAGCTTTGCTGCTAAGGCTGGTGTGAGATGATATCTCATTGTTTAGATTTGCATCTCTCTGCACCATGGGTTAATGCACTGGGCTGCAAAGTAGGTGTGAACCACAAGATTGGCTGTTCAAGCTCACCAGTCGCTCCTCGGAAATCCCATACAGGGTCACTATGGGTCGGAACTGACTCGACGGTACTTAACAACAACAATGGTTAATAATTGTATTTCTTCATATGTTTGTTGGCTGCCTGAATGTTTTCCTTGGTGAAATGTCTGTTCATTTTTCAATTAGGTTATTTGTCTTTTTCTTGTAGAGGTATTGTACTTTTCTATAAATTTTAGATATTTTTTCCCAGTCTTTGGGTTCCCTTTTTACTCTTTTAGCGAAATATTTTGATGCACTTAAGTGCGTGATTTTTGGAGGTCCAAGTCATCTAGTTTGTCTTCTGCTGTTTATGTATTTTTAGTAATGTTTGATAGTATATGTATGCTGTGTATTAGAGCCCGTAAATTTGTCCTTATTTTTTTCATTGATGATTTTTATAGCTCTAGATTTTATGTTTAGATCTTTAATTCGTGTTGAGTTTGTTTTTGTGTGTGGTTTCATTCTTCTGCAAATGGATTTCCAGTTTTGCCAGCACTGTTTGTTGAAGAGACTGTCTCTTCATTTAATGTGTTTTGGCCTTTTGTCAAAGATCAGCTGACTGTATGCGGATGGTTTTACTTCTGCGTTCTCAATTCTATTCCATTGATCTATGTGTCTTTCATTACACCAATACCGGGCTGTTTTAATCACTGTGGCTGTGTAGTAGCTTTTAGCTCAGGGAGTACATCTTTCAAACCTTTGCTTTTACTTGGCCCACAGTGAGAAACACATTTTTCAGACGACCCAGCATACAAGTATATCTAAATGTGAACAAAAATTTTATGAAACAAACCTACCAAAGCCTACCTTCATTATGGCTGTTTGGTTTGGCACTGCAGGACAAGCATTG
>NW_006408524.1:20260851-20300786 GCF_000296735.1 Chrysochloris asiatica
CAGAGAAAAAGAGGAAGACCCCCAATGAGATGGATCAGCCAAATGGTATCATTGATGGCATCAAGTGTGGCGGCAGTTGGTATGGTTGGCCAAGGATCGGGCATTGTTTCATTCTGCTGTGCATGGGGTCGCTATGAGTCGGTTCCGACTCGATGGCACCTGACAACAACAACAACAGCATACAGAACTGACTCAATGGCACTTAATGACAATAACAACAACACCCTCATCATGAATGATGTTGCTCACATATTCTCTTCTAGTTCATTCAAGATTTTAAAAGCTGGTCACAAACTAAACATAAGATTAGCCAGCCCACGATGATGTGTCTGCCCCAGGTCTCATGGAGGATTCTGAGCCTGGTTTGGGCCAGTGTGGGTCTGTTGGGTGAGCACGTCCGTCCATGGACATGGTGACTGTCCTTATCAGGTCCAGCAAGATCAGGACAAGGTGGTTAGCAGACCCCAGAGTCAGCAGAGAACCCTGGGCAGGTGCTCCAGGTCTTCCCACAGGGACTGTGAGGGGTGGGCACCTGCCAAGGAAAGATTCAGGCAAAGGCCAGATGATGTCCTCCAGCAAGTCTGCACAGTGTGTCTCTGACCTGGGAAGGGCAAAGGGACTTGGGGACGAGACATGTGTGGTTAGCACAGACCCTTTGCTGCCAGGCTATGTTGTTGTTATTTAAGTACCAGCAAGTCGGTTCTAACCCATAGTGACCCTGTATAGAGTTTCCGAGGAGCAGTTGGTAGATTTGAACTACTGACTGACCTTGCATGTAACAGTCCAGTGCTTGTCCCACAGCACTACACTGGTTCCAAATCCTGGTTCCACTGCTGTTGATGCTGTTAAATGCTATTTAGTCCATTCCAACTCACAGACACCCTTTATAGAGTTTCTGAGAAGCGGCTGGTGGGTTTGAACCACCGACCTTGCCATTAGCAGTCCAGTGTTTAGCCTACAGCATCACATGGGAAATCCTCTGGCCCCACTATTACCAGCAATGTGGTCTGGATATGTCACTTTACCTCTCTGTCACTCGGTTTCCTCATTTATAAAATATGGATGGTGATAATCACTCAAAGGAGTGTTTAAATAAATAAATAAATATTAATATGCATGTGTATGTGAGTAAATCTATGTGTGTGTGAATGTCTGTCTATATTGTTGCCATGTGCTGTGGAGAGGATGCTGATTCATAGTGTGTGCATGTGTGTGTGTGTGTGTATATGTATATTACATGGCATATATGTTATCTAGCGTCCTGGTGTGGAGCTGAAGGTTAATGTATTGAACTGCAAGGTAGCAGGATGGACCTCACCAGACCCTATCCAGGGTCTCTATGAATAGGAATTGCCTTGCAGCACTTAACAACATCATATGTGTATCCATGTATGTATCCATGCACAAGTATGTGTGTGTACTCATAAATTGCATATATACATGTGCATATCTGAGGGGGTTTCAACAAGTTCATGGAAAATTGAATTAAAAAAATAATGAAATTAGTGTGTGGGAATAAAAAGGCCCACTGAATAGTTTTCATTTTGTCTAGATAGGTTCGGTAAAAAGAGACAGGGATAAGATTCGTATGATTCAACAGTGAGTAATTGTTATCATGACTAATTACAACTGTCACAACTGTAAAGGTAAAAGTTTCGTAACAAAAATGGGGGAGTAGTTAATCTTGCAGTCCAGAAACAAAGGACCTTAGGACCATCAAGGGAGAAGAGCACAAGCAGAATGTGAGACATTATCCAGAGAAGCAGCGACACCAGAGATGGAGGCAGAGATGGGGACATGGAGACAGAGAGCAGCTGAGGACTTCAGATTCATGGGAAGAGAGGGAGTGAAAGCTGGCAGCCAGGAGACAGACTTGCAGAATGTGCCCTTTGGTGGTATAAATTATTATATATGCATGAGTGTTAAAAAAAAAAAAAGTGCTAAAATGAAAAGAGAGAAATGCTGATGGTACACGGAGGGGATTACAATCATTGTAATGAAACAAGGTGCATAATTTGTTGAATGTAAATCTGATGATATGCCCTGTCAACTTTTATTCAATCCACAATAAAAACCTTTTAAAAAAATGGAATTTTCCCATGAACTTTATGAAGCCCCCTCATATACATACACAGATGCATACACATTGATAATATATGTGCCCTATAAGGAGCTCTGGTAGCATAGTGGTTACGAATCGGGCTGTGAACCGCAAGGTCAGCAGTTCGAAACTACCAACTGTTCCGTGGGAGAAAGATGAGGCTTTCTGCTCCCGTAAAGATTTACAGCCTCGGAAACCCTGTACGGGGTCGCTATGAGTCGGAACCGACTCCACGGCACATGATAACAACAACAACACAATCTTTCTGCAGGGTCTCTATGAATGAGAACCGATTCTAAGGCACATAATCACCACCACCACCGTAATCTACACACACACACATATGAACACACATACATGTACACACATATATCCACATACACAAATATTCATAGATATCCACACACATACACATGGACACATACATATATACTGTATTTGTCTGTATGTGTGTGCATATATATGTTGATGCTGTTATGTGCTGTTGAGTCTGTTCTGACTCATAGTGATCCTGTATAGGGTTTCCAAGGTGCAGCTTGTGAGTTTGAACCACTGACCTTGTGGTTCAAACTGACCTTGTGGTCCTGTGCTTTATCCCATAGCACCACACCAGAGGGATAAAAGACAAAGGTATTGCTGCTAGGGTCCCAATTCATACATGCACAAGTTTATTCTAAACAAACTGTGTTTTAACACATCTCTGTGATAAATGGATGGCTGCAGAACAGTTCCCCGAGTCATACACTTGTCTTAATCTCAAAGTTGTTGTTGTTAAGTGCCATCCAGTCGATTCTGATTCATAGTGATCCCATATAAGGTTTCTGAGGAGTGGCTGGTGAGCTTGAACCACCAACCTTGAAGTTCGAACCAACCTTGCAGTCCAGTGCATTAACCCACAGCGCTACACCAGGGCTCACCTTTTGATAGCTTTTTTTAAAAATAAAGGCTTCTGTGATTTTGTAGCAATACTTTCTGACTTAGCCTCCAGTGATGTGTGTATTTGTGCCTGGGGGAAGGTTGGCCCTGCACCAGGAACATGGCCCCATAGATGGCTCATACTTCTTCCCAGAGGGTTATGTGGGTTTGCACAGGGCAACCCTCTACCCTAAACTGCTAATGGCCCTGCTGTAGCCCAGATGACAGGCGGGGGTGGGGGATCGCTGATGGAGGCAAGAGCTTCTTTCTGGCATTCCTTACACCAAATGCCAAATACTCAAAACCAGAGAATCAAACCTGTGGCAAGACTTGTGCACATCTGAAAGGAACCCTGGTGGCTGCTAACCAAAACTGGTCAGTGGTTCAAACCCACTAGCCACTTGAGAGAAAGATGTGGCAGTCAGCTTCCACAAATATGACAACCTTGGAAACCCTCTGAGGTGGTTCTACTCTGCCCAACAGGCCAGTGTGACTTGGAGTCCCCGTGACAGCAATGGGCTTCATTTGGGTTTGGTTCTTCTCTAGCTCCACAGGGTCCAGAGACCTTCCCGTCCCCATTCCCCATCCCCCATTTCTGTGTTAAAGCCCCAGCTCCACAGTTACAAGCTTCATGACTTGGTGCAAATGTCTTAGCTTGTGTACAACTGGGAACATTCCTACCTGACAACTCTGTTCTGAGGAACAAAAGAAATAACACACAAGGAAGTGCCTAGCTCAGTGCCTGACCAGAGAAGAAGGTTCTCTTCCTCTCTGTATGCCTCCTTGCCCACTCCCCAGCCCAGTAGCCCCACGTGGGAGTCCCAGTTCCTAACATAGCCTCCCTCCCCACCTCCCCACCCCACCCCCCAGGACTCTTCCTGGAGGTTGGCTTTGTAAACAGGTCTTGTGGCAGCAACAGCAGCCTTAATTTTAGTTCTGGTCTCAGTAATTTCTCGTGATTACAGGCCCTGTCAGTGCAGCGAGCACTCCAGCTGCTAGGAAGCCAGCAGGCCTCATCAGGGCAGGCTCAGCACACACGTGTCTGCACACGAGAGGACAGAACGCACTGCGCACACACCAACCTTCCAGGGTCAGGGCCCAGAGCCTCAGCCAGGCTGTGTGCGTACCTGGGTATGATGCTTACAGGACGTGGGGAGGGGGTGGAAACAGCCACATGTACACGCACACAGTGAGAAAGTCTGACAGTAAGGAGGGGAAGGCAGGGAAAGGAACTGTTTTAGTACACAAACTTCATTTATCCCCACTCTCTTTGTAGAATCTTCCCGCTCTCCCCAAGGGGTGTGCACCAGTCATGGGAGAGGAAGGAAAAGATGTCCCATCTTTTCTGCTATAAACCATGTATGGGGTAGTATGGGGTGAGGTAAGTAAATATTTACTGAGCACCTACTATGTGACTGTAACCCTGTTTAGATGCTTGGGATACATAGTGAATAAGACAAAGAGAGGATAGGCAATAAACACAAAATTAATGCTAAGGGCCATGACCAAAATGGAAGCAGGAAAACATAGTAGTGACCATAGCAGTGTGACTAGGTGGTTGGGCACAGGCCTTCCTGAGGACGCAGCATTCCCTCTAAGTCAGAATTAAATACCTGACTTGAAGTACATGACATGGTGGTAACCATGGGAGGTGTGGGGGAGAGACTGTTCCAAGCAGCAGTTGAGCTGAAATGGGCACAAGCTCAGGGTCCCAGGGACAAATAGTGAGGTAAGAACAGAGTGCAGGGGAGGAGAGGGATGGAAGATGAGCTGGGGAATGGGCCAACGCAGAACACACAGTGCCTTACAGTAGAGAAATTGGGTTTCGTTTTGCTTTTTCCAAGTCAAATTTGAAAGCAGGGGAGGACCAGGATCCCTCTGGCTCTGTGTGGGCAGTGTCCTGTGTGGGACAAGTGGGCAGTGGTGAGGAGCCCACTTGGGTTGATGGGTTGATGACTAGAGTGGATTTGAGACACATCATGGAGACAGGGTCTGTAGAACTCCCTGATGGATTGGCTGTAGGCTGGAAGGAAATGGGAGGATTAGGAGTTCCTATGGGATCTGGGTGGGAATTGCAGTTGCGTCCAAGTATGGAAAGACTGTCTCTGGTGCCTGCAGAGTCCATTGAGTCTTGCTAACCTAACCCTACCCTGTCACCAGGACTCCTTCTAGAATCCAGCAAGGTAGGGCTAGAGTTGAAGAAAGTCTATTCACACAGAGATTCAACCACACAGGTGTGTGCTCTGACCTACCGTCCTTCATACAAGCTGTTCTGTAGCCCTGGTGGGTTCTTTCTTCCAAATCCACTCACTCTTGGGGCCCAATGCACCACTGCCTGCTGGGGAGGGACCGGGGAGGACAGGAGAGGGAGGTGTTTTGACAGTTCTGACCCCAAATGGCCTCTGACATTTGAACCCCATAGCCCTGGGTGTCTGAGTCTCACATACGTCTGTCCTCAGCATCCACATATACCCCAAGGCAGGGCTTGGGTCTCCTGCCACCCCCGCCCCACCCCCACAAACACCGTGAAGACAGATGGCATGGGCAGGTGTGCAGATCAGAAGAGTCAGGTGGCCCAGGCCAGGGTCAAGGTCAAGATTTCTACTGGACCCAGACTGGAAGCTGAAGTTGTACTCAGTTAGGGCTCCACTGAAGCCCCAGTGAGGACTAGGTGAGGGCCGGTGAAAGGAGTCAGGCTGTGAGCAGGGTCAGGGTGGAGCCAGCTGCTGGTGGCGAGTTTAATCTCACCTTGCTCTGGCCCCTGGGCTGAAAGGCTGAACAGGTCCTCCATGAAGAGTCAAGAGGGCCCTCAGACTTTGGGGTTGGGCGAGGGGCAAGACCCCTGCTCCGGGACACAGGTGCTGGGTGTCAGCAGGTGGGAAGGGTGAGGCAGGTAGGGTGGGGAGTCCTCCCCCAGCTGTCCAATGAACTCCATCTGGGCTCTGGACCGGCGCCACGCCCAGCCAAGCCATGCCACACCCAGTCCTCACTGAGACCCATCTGGTGCCATGGCAATTCCACCACTGCCAGCCTCCACAGCCGTAACCATGGGAATGTGTGCCGGGCTGCCGCTGCTTATGCAATGCCTCTAAAGAGACCAGACGCCAATCACTCCACCCTTCTGCCCACCGCCTCCTGAGAACAACTCTGGCCCACTCCCAGGGGTGCCTGCAGAGTCCAGGCAGGGCTGTGAACTTGGGTGCTACAGGAGAGGGCTATGGCAGGTCACAGGTCACACTGCCCTCCCTGGTGACAGAGCTGGTCTCCAGAGGAGACCCATTCAGGTTAGAATGGTCTGATGTGGGGGTTGGTGGCAGATAGGGAAGGAGAGAAAAACATGTTTGGGGGGATGGGAACTACAGAAAGAAGCTGATTAGAAAGGACGTTTGGGTGTGTGTGTGCAGTTTCCACCTGTGGACCAGTGAAGAGGTCTGACCACCTCCAGCCAGCTCTGGGAACCAGATGTTTGGTGTCACAGAGATGAGAGACGAGAAGGTCTGCTGTATCACTTTTCTGCAGCTGGAAACTGGGGCCTCATAAAGAGAATGAGATGGAAGGAGAATGTGCAAGAGAGAGAGCCGGCAGCCAGAAGAGAAGCATCCACCCCAGAAGAACAGCTTGGATGAGAGAGAGGGAGCCCCAGACAGAATACAACAAGCATTTTGGTATCCAAAGCCTGGATGTGCCCAGTAGGCAGTCCAATCCCGGATGGTTCCAGGCCTGGGCCTCTGGCAACCGCAAAGGTCAGAGTGTAGAGTCATCACTGGGCTGTTGAACTGGAGACAGGACGTAAGTGGCTGGGTCTTCCCATCCCCTGCCGCTTGCCTCAAGTGGCGCTGTGGGTTAATGCCCTGGGCTGCCAGGTCAATTTGAACTACAAGGTCGGTGGTTCGAGCTCACCAGCCGCTCCTCGGAAACCCTATACAGGGTCGTTATGAGTATACTCAATGGTACTTGACAACAACAACTTTAAAATAAAACAAAACAAAAACAACCCTCCTCATCCCCCTTTCCCCAATCACAGACAAGCACCAGAAAGGGGGAGACTGCATATTTTGCCTCCCGGTTCTCACATCCCATCCACTTCTCACCACCCTCCCGCCTGCCTTCCACGCCCATCTTCTGCCAAAATTGCTCTTGTGTGAGCTGTGTTGACAAATCTAGGGGACACTTTTCAAGCCTCATCTTAAAAGACTGTTCAGCAGCATTCAAATCATTCAACAAGTCTTTCCTTCCTAAAATGCTTTTTGTTTGGCCCCTACGAGCCCACAGGCATCTGGTTTCCCTCCCACCTCTCTGGCTGCTCCTTCTCAGCTGCCTTTGGGGGCTCCTGCCTCCATCAGACTTTGAGTTTTGAACCTCTTGGGGCTCCATTCTGGACCTTCTCCATCTCTCTCTCTCCCTCCTCGTGGTCTTGTCCCTGCCCTGGGTGTTGAATTCTACTAGTATTCTTACAACCCACAATTCCACTTTCAGCCGAGGTTGCTAAGTGCCAGTCTACTCCTTGGCACCCAACTGGAGAAGTGCCAAGAGCAACCCAGACCAAATGTGTAAATAAATACACAGTACTTGCTCTTCCCCAAGAAACGAGTTCGTTCCTGGAATTTCCCATCTCTCCACTTTCCAGAAACCTGGAAATCTTCCAAGAACCTTCCCTTTTCTTGATCCCCAAAATGGATTCATCATCAAATTCCACAGATGCTGCTCTTAGACATGCTTTGAAATCTGCTTTTGTCTTTTCTACTACATCTCCCTGCTCTAAGGCTCCATTTTCAGTGTCCCTGCCTCCTTCAGGTACCAACCAGGAGGACTGTGCTTAATGTATAAGTCTTCTTATACCATGTGCTTCAAACTTTTCTTGGATTAAAACCTAAACTCCTGGACACCAGTTTTTTAATGCTGTGTGTCTGTACTCAGTTGCTAGCTCAGGTTATGCTCCCTTAGTAACTCCAAGTATAGTAACTTACTTTCTGTTTTATCCACTTTGCAAGCTTCTTCCAACCCCAGGGCCTTTGTACATGCCGTTTCTTCTACCTTAGATTGTTGTCCAACTCTTCGCTTGATTAACTCATACTCACAATTCCAATCTCAGTTTAAATGTCTTTTCCTCCAGAAAGCTTCCCCCCCACCCGCACCCCAGACTAACTGGTTCTCCAGGTATTTGTGCTTCTTCTTTCTGCACCTGCCACTATATGCTCATGCCATAGTTTGAGTGGCATCTTGCTCTTCCTGTCACTAGCATCTGCCACACAGCCTTTTCTGACTACCCTTCCAATGTTCCAGGAACTGCCCACAGGTTGAGCTCCTCCCCAAGGTACAATCAGAACTCACTTTCCCAACCCCTCTTTGCCACTAGGGGGCAAACTTGTGCCCAAAGCTGTGCCGGTCAGTTGTCCAGCCTTGAGGGACTAAGGTTTGGAAGACAGAATGAGAGAAAGCCAATTTCTGGCAAATGTAGTGGAATTTGGCTTTTCAGGACAGTCATGTGGAGTTTCTGGCATTCCTGGTATTCTGGCCACAGAGTTATTAGTGTGAACATACATGTCTAAGATCAAAAGGAGGGGAATGGGGAAATCATCATAGTGACCCCTATGGTGTGTTGTGTAGAAGGGGTGCAGGGGGCGGGGAATGCAGCTCCTGGCTCCTCTGCCTCTGGGCCTGAACTCCGGGCCTCCTGCAGATCTGTGAGCTACCTAACGTCTTTTGCTCTGTCAGGTTTCTGCTTTAGCCAAAGTGAGCGCTGTCATTATGTGCAACCGAGAGCCCAACTGGCATACTCCTCAGACTGGAAGCCCCCTTCTAGAGAAGCATTTCTCAGCTTTCACAGCTGTATTTCCAAGGCCGAGCAAGGTGCCTGGAGTTCTGGTGTGGCACTGTAGGAGAAGTGGTCGGTGGTTCAAACTCACCAGCCACTCCTTAGAAACTCTATACAGGGTCACTATGAGTCAGAACTGATTCAATGGCACTTAGCGACAACAACAGCAAGGTGCCTGGAGTCCTGGTGTGGCACTGTAGGATAAACACTGGATCTGATGCCCACTGGGCAGACCCTCCTCCAAGCAGTGCTTCCAGAGCTAAAATCAGCCATATTCTTGCTTGCTACCCAGCAGATGGTAGTAGGGCCCGCTATGGAGCAAGGTCTAGTGGGGTTCTAGAGTCTATACCCACCTACTCAGGTCCCTGCCTCCAGGAAGCCTTCCCTGACTGCTCCTGCCCTCATCCCTCACCCTCACCCTCACCCTGCCCTCTGAGCTTCCACTGCCCAGAGTTAAGCTTCACACTCCAGCCCTTACATCCAAGTTCAGCCTTATCCTTGGGGACCTTCCCAGTATTCCCGGGGCTTCCTGAGGACTGGGAATTGGTCTTTTATTTTCATCCTAGCCTTCCCCTCGGCACAAGCTAGCCACCAGGGGAGAGACCTCAAGTGTCTTCCTTCCTTTTAGAAAAACTCTCCTTTTAGGTTCTGAGGGGAGACTGGCTGGAAGAAGATGCAGGAGAGGAAGATGGGAAATACTGAGGACACCCAGGGACTCAGAGATGTCCTTTCTAGTCTAAGTCCTGCACAGATTCCAATAAGAGACGCCTCTCCTTTGTCTTTAGCCCTTACTCCCTCGTAGCTTCTTATACCTCAAGTCTGGTATCTGGAGGGGCTTGGGGTTGCCCTGTTATTCCCCAACTTTCAAGCCCTTCTTGTCCCTTCACATGCTGGCCAGACCAGCAACCCCTTCTTCCACCAGCCCCTTAGGTTCACGTCCAGCAAGCCAGGACCTGGGAGCCAGTGTCCATCTCTGGCAATTCCGTCTCTTCCAGGGATCAGGGTCAACGAACTAGAGTTCTTAGCTGTAGTTAATCTGCCACCTGGTGGCCAATAGGAGCATTGCTCTTCTAACTCCCTTCATTCAATACAATTCTATAGACATCACCTGCTACAGCTAAATAGGAGAGTTGATACCCAGAGAGAAGATGGGTTTGCCACATTCTCATAAGTCAGCTCCAAGTCAAGAGATCTGCCCAAAAAGCCTCATTGCTTTATGACACTAAAAAGGGGGAGCAGACTTCCAAACACAGATGGACAATCCACAAAGTTGGTTTCTGCATTGCTACTGCTCTGGTAGCGTAGTGGTTACGAATTGGGCTGCGAACCTCAAGGTCAGCAGTAGGAAACCACAAGCAGTTCCACGGGAGAAAGATGAAGTGGTCTGCTCCCGTAAAGATTTACAACCTCGGAAACCCTGTACAGGGTCGCTATGGGTCGGAATCGACTCCACGGCACTTAAACAACAACTGCTAACCAAACACCAGAACCAATTGCCATTGAGTTTATTCCAATTCACAGACACCCCATGTAGTTCAGAGTAGAACAGCACTCCATAGGGTTTTCAAGGCTGTGACATTTCTGAAACAGATTGTCAGGACTTTCTTCTGAGGTACCTTTCAGTAGATTCGAACTGCCAACCTACTAAATTCAACGGCCTAGCCTACTAAATTCACCTCCAGCCAGTGAAACATACATCAGAACTACAAAAGACAGCTCTTAGAATGTCAGTCTGCCAAAGCACACCATAGGTCAACTTTTCTAAGAGGCAAGTTACCAATAGGTATTATAAGACTTAATATAGGGTTAACTTATGTATATGTGTGTATGTGTGTGTGTGTGTGTGTGTGTGTGTGTCACTACTAGGAGTCCTGGTGTAGCGCTGTGTAAATGCGCCAGACTACAAAGCTGTTTGAACTTTGTAGTCAAGTCGAAGGCAAGGTTGGTGGTTCAAGCTCACCAGCAGCTCCTCAGAAACCCTATACAGAATTGCTATGGGTTGGAACCGACGACGGCACTTCACAACAACTAGGGTTCTAGTTCATACAGGCAAAGGTTTATTGCAAACAAAGTGTGCTTAAACATGCCTCTTTGGCCAGTGGATGACTGCAGACAAGTTCTCTCAGTAAGACATTCGTGTTAGTCTTGTTGTTGTCGTTGTTGCTGCTAAGTGTTGTCGAGTTGGTTCCGACCCATAGCGACCCTGTACAGGGTTTCCAAAGAGCAGCTGGTGATCTTGAAATGTCGACCTTGCAGTTCAAACGGCTTTGCAGTCTGGTGCATTAATCCACAGTGCCACACCAGGCTAATCTCATTGTTGTTGTTGTTAGGTGCCATCGAGTCACTACCGACCCATAGCGACCTTATGCACAGCAGAACGAAACACTGCCCGATCCTGGGCTAACCTCACTATTGTTGCCATGCTTGAATCCATCGATGCCTTCTCTTGGCCAATCCATCTCGTTGGGGGTCTTCCTCTTTTTCTCTGACCCTCCACCTTACCAAACATGATATCTTTCTCCAGCAAATGGTCCCTCTTGACAATATGTCCAAAGTATGAGAGACGAAGTTTGACCATCTTGGCCTCCAAGGAGCACTCTGGCTGCACTTCTTCCCAAACAAATCTATTGGTTCTTTGGGCAGCCCATGGCACTTTCAATATTCTTCTCCAACACCATAACTCAAAAGCATCAATTATTAGGGTGCCTTTAAACAATCCAATCAAAACAATGACCTCCTAAGTGACCTGCTGTTTCAGTTCAGAATGTTAAGGAGACTGGGTTTTGAGGATCCACAGAGATAATAGCGACAGTGTTTCTTAAAGGACAAAGGGCCACCCTGAGCGGCACATTCTGAAGTTTTAAGGAAATTGAAATTGCGTTGGTAAGAAAAAGGGCAGGAAAGTTGTACTTTTTTTTCCCCACCATGACAATGTACCTGCTCATTCTTCAAAGGTGACAAGGGCTGTCCAGAGAGAATTTCACTGAGAAATCTCACCCCATCCACCCTTCAGCCCTAACCTTGTCCCTTCAGACTCAAAGAACATTAATTCTCTTGAATTAAATTCTCTCTTTAAATCTATGAGTGGAAGCCCCCTTATAGGCAAACATTCCTCAGTTGTTCTCAGTTGCATTTCCAGGGTCTAGCATTTCCAGGAGTCTGGTATGGCACTGTAAGAGAAGCACTGAACAGCAAGGTCAGTTTGAGGCACAAGGTCGCCAGTTCAAACCTACCAGCTGCTCCTTGGAAATTCTATACAGGGTCACTACGAGTCAGAACTGACTCGACCACACTAAAACAACAATAGTAACTAATGATATTGAGCATTTTCATGTGCTTATAGTTCAAGTGTATTTCACATGCATTAATTTTAGAAACCAACATAAAATTTATAAACAGATTCAACATGTTTCAAAAATCCAGAGAAAGTCTTCCAGGAAATATACAAAGAATTAATAGTGACTTTCTTTGGATAATGAGATTATGGATGATTTTTGTTTAAGTACTTCTAGCTCTGGTAGCGTAGTAGTAATGAATCGGGCTGCTAATCTCACTGTCAGCAGTTCGAAACTACCAGCTGTTCCGCGGGAGAAAGATGAGGCTTTCTGCTCCTATAAAGATATACAGCCTCGGAAACCCTGTACAGGGTCGCTATGAGTCGGAACCGACTCCACGGCACTTAACAACAACAACAACAGAACCTGGTGTGGCCCTGTAGGTTAATGCACTAGACTGCAAAGTCAGTTTGAACCTCAAGGTCGGCAGTTCAAGTTCATCAGGTGCTCCTTGGAAACCCTATACAGGGTTGCTATGGGTCAGAACCGAATTGAAGGCACTTAACAACAAGATCTTTCAAACAGGAACACTGGTGGTGTCATGGGTTAAGCATTGGGCTGCTAACCACAGTATCAGTGGTTCAAACACAGCAGCCACTTCACAAGGGAAAGTCTCTGAAACCCTAAAGAGTAGTTCTAACCTGTCCTATAGGCTCACTATAAATCAGAATCTACTTTACAGCAGTGGATATTTGTTTATATCTCTCAAAATGATCCCTGGTTGTGTGTGGATGAAGCATCAGACTGCTAGCCAAAATGTATTTGGTTCGAACCCAACAGCCACTCCTTGGGAGAAAGATGGAACGAACATTCTACTTCATAAAGACTGACAACTCGGAAACCTTATGGGGCAGTTCAGCCCAGTCCTGTAGAGTCGCTATGAGTCAGAATGGACTTGATAAAGTGGATTTGGTTTGGGGTTTGGCATATCTCTCAAATGCCTTGCAATGAGAATGAATGAGGCCCTTGAGTGGTGCAGACGGCTTGTGCTTAAATACTAGCTAAAAGGTTGGTGATTTCAACCCACCCAAGGGCTTCTCAGAAGACAAGCCAGGAAGTCTGCTTCTAAAAGGCCACAACCATTGAAATCCTTGTGTAGCAGAAGCACTAGTCCACCTGCACACATGGGGCGGCCAGGGGTTGGAATCAATTTCATAATGTATTTGGTTTTATTTGCTTTGGTATTTCTCCAATGCGCTCCAATGAGTCTGAATTACTTCTATGATCTGGGACTACAGGAAGGGATGAACAATGAGCTCTCCAGACTGGGGGCACCCCTTGACATTTCTCTAGCCAGGACATTCATCTGGATAGTTGGGCACCTGGTTTTGGGTCTCATATGGCTGTGTCTCCTTCCACAGAACCCCCGTGAATCTAAGGAGGTGGACTTCATCAGTTCCACCACCTGCTGCATGCTGGTGGCCTTGCACATCCATACATTGTGAGGAAAGAAAGCCCGTTCTTTCTGTCCCCAGTGCATAGGGCATATGGACCTTGCCCAGGGCAGTAGAAGAGAAAGCAGATTCTTTGTGTAGAAGAGAAAGTCGCCACTCAGGGTTTCATGGAGAGGGGAAGAACCCAGACTAGGACCTAGACAAGAAAATAGCACCTAGTAAAGGATATCATGTTTGGTCAGAGAAAAAGAGGAAGACCCCCAACGAGATGGATTGGCCAAGTGGCAGCATCGATGGACTCAAACGTGGCAACAATAGTGAGGTTGGTCCAGGATCGGGCAGTGTTTCGACTCGATGGCACCTAACAACAACAACAACAATCCATACAGGTGGGCAAGGGTTTGAGAGGAAGATTTAAACTCTTGGAGTCTAGAGTGGGGAAAAAGGAAGAAGGACATGGAAGATTGGTATTGAGAGGGAACTCGTCCTAGAAGCGGAAGAGTGGAATGAGTTCTGCAGGACTGTGAGGACTGTGGATAGACAAGGAAGGAACCAGAAATGACCCAGTTGCTCTCAGTTCATGTTGGACTCCATGTATGTCAGAGTATAACTATGCCTCATGAGATTTTCAATGGCTGATTTTTCAGTAGCTCACCAAACCTTCCTTCCAATGCCCTCTTTTTAACACCCCAGTGTGTTAACTGTTTGCACCACAAAGGGTCTCCAGGCAAAGAAAGGGAGAGATTTGATTCTGACCTTCATCCATTTCTGCCTGTTTTCTGTACCAGAAACCCCTTTTTCCCCACTCACCCATTATTGTTCAAGGGCAGTGACCAGGGTTTATCCTCTCCTCTACTGCCACAGAATATGGTGGGAGAGGGATGGAGCCTCCTTGGGTGGGGGGCAGCAAGTGAGGGTATAGGAGGGTGCACATAAGGACAAGACCTAGAGCTCAGCAGTCTCGACTCTGGGGGTAAAAATGGAAAAAGGGATCCAAGCAATTTCTAGAAGAGTAAACTCAAAAGACTAACAGATACAGAAATGCTCCCACTCTTTAGCTATCAAAGAAATGCACATTTCAGCAACAATGAGATGTCACTTTACACCCATTTGATTCACAAACACTAAAAGACTGGATTTCACCGAATGTCAGTGCAACTATGAGGATGGAGAAATCTCGAGAGCTGCTGGTAGGAGGGTGGATTTTGCATTCATTCTGGAGAACCATCTGGCACTGCTTATCAGGTTAAACCGCATTTCTGCCCCGGGTGTGTGTCTCAGAGAAAAGCCCTCACAGGTCCACGAGCAGTCAGGAACGTGAATGGTCACCGCAGTGGTGGTGGGAGGAGAGACCGGCTGGGAATCATATGGGTGATGACACCCCATGGTCCCTTGCAGCAGTCAGAAACAATGGACCAGATGCGCACACAGCAAAGTGGGGATCTCATCAAAACAGAGCGAGGGGAAAACATTAGTAAGAGGAGGATGAGGCATGTAACCAACACCATTTATATAAATGAATAAAAGAGATGCAGTAAACATTACATACTTTGCAAGAAGACACAGCAGCATACATCTTTACATTAAACACATTGGAACAGGTGCCTATTGGGCAGGAGGAATGAAGAGTAAGGCTAAAAGATAATACTTTTTAAAATAAAATCAGATCAGAGAGGGCCCATGCACAGACAAGCGTGACATGAACTGAGATAGGACTGAGACAGGGCTCTTGGTACCTGAAGTCCAGATAGAAGATGCAGAATTTCTCCCATTCATTCCCTCACCCAGATATCTGTCAGTTACACAGCCATGGGCAGCCGTGGGCTTTGGGCTGTAGCCCCAGGTCTGGGAGGAAGAATGATGACTCAGAGCTGCCCCTGCCCTGCTTGTGGGCAGGGTGAAGGTTGGGGGTTGAGGGCTCTTAGGCATGCAGGTCTCTCTGGCTTCCTGAAGGATGGCGGGCCATCATAGCTGCCCAAGCTCAGGTGTGGACTTGTGCAGTGCCCAGTGGCCAGCCTAGCAGACAGATGTCAGCACCTTCACCCCCGAGTTGGATGGCATTGTCCATCTGGTGGGAGTCCTTCGGGCTGGCAGAAGCTCAGGGTCCTGGCCATGCCACCTTCGAGAGATCTCAGTCCTCACCTTCATAGACAAGACAGAAAATGTCAGAAATGCCCTGTAGCTGCTTCTCGACTCAACCTGGGCGAGACAGTAGGTGCAGGGAGAGCCCACGCAGGAGAAACAGAGACCAAGCCGGAGAAGACACTACTAAATTCTGTCCCTGGAAGACACGGCTTCCTCCTTCTGTGAGCATTTCTGGTCACTTCCTTTGGCCCTTTATCAGTGAAGACATGGGTGGGATGACTTCTTGAGTTCCTGGCTAGATAACTTCTGCACATCTCTCTTTCTAGACTTACACCCTCCCAGTCCTGGTGTTCAATGCTGACCTCTGCCTGTGAGCTGAACTGTGGCCACTGGAAACCTGCCCTGAGGGTCTGGTCAGAGGAAGGAGCATGCTGTCTGGGGAGCTGCAGTTGAGGGGATTGGGGGAAGGGAAGAAAAATGGCCTTTTGGGAACCAGTCAGCATCTCCACACCTCCAAAGGGCTGCTCTAGAGATGTGAAGGAGGTAAGGCTGTGGTGATAAGTAAACAGAAGACAGATTTTTACTTAACATGAAGAGGAACTTTCTCGCAGCTACTTAACCACATAAAGAGCCATTTGGGTAGGTAGTAAGTTCCTGGTCACCAGAGGTGTATAAGCAAAATTGCTTCCTGATAGAACTCATCACAGATTTCTCTGGAAATCCCACCACAGACTGTACCAGCCCCAGCAAGGGCTGCTCCCATGATACCCAAATGTTGCATTTTTGTCTGCATCCTAGACACCAAATAAGGTGGCATAAGACACAGACAGAAGAGTCAGAAAGGAGGGAGCTAGGTGGCAGGTCACATGGAGGTACTGATCCACTGAAGGCAACTAAGTCTTAGGCACTTTGCAGTTGTTGTTAAGTGCCATCCAGTCAGTCTGACTCTGGGTTTCTGAAGCTGTAAATCTTGCAGGAGTAGAAAGCCTCTTTGTGCTCCCGTGAAGCAGCTGGTAGGCTCAAACCTTGTGGCTCTCAGTCCAGTGCTTATCCTACAGAGCCACCATGCTCCCTGGACAGATCACAGTTGTTGTTGTTAAGTGCTGTCGAGTCAATTCCAACCCATAGCGACCCTGTATAGGGTTTCCAAGGAGCAGCTGGTGAGCTTGAACCACCGACTTTCAGTTCACATGACTTCGCAGTCTGACGCATTAGCCCACAGCACCACACCAGGTCGCAGAGCCAGCGGAAAATCCATCACCACCAGAGGGAGCCCGTGACCCTGGCTGAGGGGATTTGGGGCACTGAGCTAAAGTCTACCAAGGAACTGTTTCCCCTGCAAAACAAGTCTGTCCTGAAGGAAAAGTGCACAGTGTCTTTTGGATGGGACATTTCAGGCGTCCTTTAGATGGGACGTTTTCTGTCCCTGCCACCTTTCATGAGCACTGATACCATCTAGTCCATCGGTTCCTGTGCCACTCCCTTCTGCTGGCTCTGGTTTCTGTGTTTCTTCTAGCGACTCGCCATCAGTTTCCTAGACTCTGCTCTGGATCCTGCTCTTTGGTTCTGCAAATTACTGTTTATCTCTGGGGCCCTGACTTTGTTGGTTCCTATGTCTGTTCTCTTTGAAAGTCTGTCCCCCAGATCACTTATCCTTTACTCACTCTCCTTTATGATTAATGTTGTTGTTGTTGTTGAATTGTCATCGAGTTGATTCTGACCCATAACAACCCTGTATAGGGTTTCCAAGAAGCAGCTGGTGAGCTTGAACCACCAACCTTGCAGTTCAAACATCTTTGCAGTCTGATGCATTAGCCCACAGCGCCACAGGAGGAGCATAAAATTAGGTAATCTATTTACCCCACTTACAGATCCTTCTCCTGACCCCTAACAGGCCTCCTGCACCACCTGGTGAGTGGACAGTATAACTTGGTCCATCCAAGTAGAGGGGTGGATAAAATATCTTTCCATGAAGCATTCAGGTTCAGGATGATCCAGGAGTTTAGGCCAGATTTTTCGCAATGGATCACAGGGGACAGGTTGGTGTGGGCTAGGGTCTTCAGGGCCTAATAAGGAGTGAGAGGGTTTGGAACTGTTGGGAGGGGTGGGCTTGATGAGTAAGGGGGAACCTGGAGACTCACACACCTCTTGGTTGAGGAAGCAGTACAGGATAGCAACGATGAAACCCTGTGGGACCAAAGAGAACAGACTCGATGACACATGTTGGTCTCAACTCAAGTTGTCTGACGTCTACAACCTCTCTCCCACCCACATCCAGGCTATGGCTTGGATCAGGTCTACACAAAAAGAGAATTCAGGTACATTATAATTACTGTGTGCCACACATAGTGTCTAATGTGATCATCACAGAAGGTGATCACCACAACTCTTCTATTGGTTTCATTTATCTGACACTTTTATTTCTGCATCTCTTGAGCACAGAGTCTATCAGATAATGGGTACTCAGTAAAGGTTAAATAGATAGAAGGATGGATGGATGGGTAGATGGGTGAATAGGATGGATGGATGGGATGAATGGGTGGATTATGGGATGAATATGATGGATAGATGGATGGATGGATGGATGGGTAGATGGGTGAATAGATCTGGATGGATGTATGGATGGGATGAATGGGTAGATTATGGGATGGATGGATGGATGGATGGACGGATGGACAGATAGAAGATAGACCGGCAGATGAACAGTTGAATAGATGTACAGGTAGGCAAATGAAAGAATAACTGACCTAATAATCCTCACCCCACCAAGACCTGTCAACCAAGACCTGTGGGTAGCAGCACCTCCTTTGTGACCCAGGTCTCTGTGAAGCAGGACCTGTGAAGGTCTCTCACCTGGAAGGAGCCCAGCCCCAGTTCCAGGGGCAGGCGGATGCCCAAGCCAGCATTGTCTGGCAGGAAGTTGAAGATGATGTAGTGAATTCCAAACAAAGGGGTGAGGAGAAGTGTTGACTTGGAGAGACGCCTGCAGGAGAGGACAAGTCCTAGGAATCCTTCAAAGTTTGCTCCCACTAGGGGTCCCTACTCACCCTCACCTCTCACCCCATCCTCTTTTCCATTCAGTGTATCAGCCACCCTGGAGGGGTTCATTCTCCACACACACACCTTGGATCCCCTTACTTCTGGACCCTGGATCCCTCCATTCCTCTCGCCAAATAGGTTCTTATCCCAGTTTATCCCAGTCAAAATCCTATGGTCAGTTCAAAGACCATTTCCTCCTGGAAGTCTACCTTAATTCACTCTCCATACCTGCATTCTACCATAAAACTAAATCCCTGCCCACATCTGTGCTATGTGGCTCCTTATAGGCAGAGATCAAATCTCTCTCTGGAGATACAGGGAGCAGTGTGGGGCTAGGCTCATCATTGACCCCCCTCTCCAACTGCCTGTCCCCAGAACCCCAACACGCACACACACACACACACACACACACACACACACACACACGGTACAAGTACCAGTACTGAGACTGGTTGTGGAGGCTGCCCTGTGCTGGCTCCAGCTTTCTCAACAGGATGCGAATAATATTGAGAAAAAGCCCAAAGTTCACCTGGAAATAGAAGTGAAGGAAGATGGAAAACAAGTCAGAAGCTAGCCTGGAATGACCTGAGAGGGGACCCAACCTCTCCGGGGATGAAAGCCCACTGCCTTTGAGTCGATTCTGACTCACAGAAACTCTGTATAGGATTTCCAGTATCTGTAATCTTTACAGGAGCAGAGAACCTCATCTTTCTCCCACAGGTTTGAACTGCTGATCTTAGAGTTAGCAGTCCAATGCCTAACCCACAGAGCCACCAGTGTTTCTTCTTTGGGGATTAGAAATCCCAAATACTGGATACATGGGGATGGGTAGGTGGATGGACACTCAGAACTACTCCTCCCCCTGTATCAAGAGGTCTCACAGGCAAGCCTTGGAGAGTAGGGTGGGCTCAGGTCCCCACCTTCTCCAGTCCTGAGGTCCTGGTATAAATTAGGTATCCTTCAGTTTACACAATACTGAGCTAAAAAAACTTCCGGCTGTCACTGAAGCCATGCCATCAGTTGGAGCTGTTTCTTGCTGTGTGTGGGAGCAGACTTCCCTGTAGGACCCCACCTATCTGCACCGTCTCCTCTAGCTGCAGTAGTGCCTGACCTACCACAACCATCAAAACTCCGAGTTGTCAGCGGCCTGAGTGATAATCAAGACCAACCCCTGGCGGTACCCCATAAAGGGTGTCCTCGAGAACTGGAACCCAGCCTTCCTGACCTCCAGCCTAGAGTTGTGGTTCCTGCTGTGGTCAGCTCCTTGGTGGACTAGGGAGGTTGAGTGAATAAAACAAAGGGTACAGGCCTCAGAGACTGACCCCGACTGAAAGGATGATAGGCCCCTTGATGATCCACCAGTAGGGGGAGCTGTTGTCTAGGTCCCAGCACCTGGGGAGAGAACAAATCAGGGAGGATGCCAAAGTCCCAGTCTCTTCCTCCTCTCATCTCTATGGCCGCTTGGCCTCCAGGCTGGCTCTCCTTGCTCCAGCATTCAAGTCTTCTGACCTCACCCCCACGTCCCCTTCAGCCTTATCGCCTCTCTCAGCCAACTAGCCGCCCCACTTTCAAAGGAGCACCCATACGTACATCTCTCCTTCGAGATGGATGAACTTGGGTTTGCTATTATCTTGCTGAACCCAACACTTCCCCTCTTTCAGGAGACCCTCACTCGGTTCCATCTACAACCTGTGGGCCCTCAGTCCCCAAACCCTCAGCCCTCCTCTCTCTGCCCTTTCCAAGACCTCCTCCAGACCCCAGCCTGTTAATTCCCTGAAAGTAGAACCCAAGGCTTCTCCCTTCTTGCCAATTTGGAGAGCAGCCAAATTCCCCAGTTGTCCCCTCCACGCCCTTACAGGTCACACTCACGCAATGTCCTCGAAGGCCCACTTGCAGCCCACCCAGGTGATGGTGAAGAACAGGGGGAACCCTGTGTGGACCGTAGAGGGGACATGAATGAGGTGTCTGCATTGGAGACTCTGAGTCCCACCCTGCTCCCACCCCTCGCCAGCCATGCAGTCAAGGCCCGGGAAAGCCTGAGGCCTGATTCCCTTCCCCACACATTGCTGTGCAGCTGTGGTCTGTCCTCTCCCTCTCTGGGCCTCAGCTCTTCATCAATAAGTTAAGGAACTTCTGTGTGAGCTCTCTGGCCTTCCTAGCCCTCTTCCTCCTTCCCCACACCCAAACACAGCCTTTGGGCTCACCCCAGCCAGCAAGAACCAGCCACCAGAAAGGGCACCGCACACTGGGAGACGTGGAGACTAAGAGGCAGTTCAGGTAGACGGCTTCGGCCAACAGCCAGCTGAAGTTGGTCATGGTAGCAAAATGGGAGGCAGCCACTGAGACCTTGCACAGAGCCTGAGGGTGGAGGCCTGGGTGTTTCAGAACAGGGACACCACTGGGCACCCTGCCCAAGACACCCCACTCAGGCCTCTCACCATGAAGTCAAGTGTGGTGTTATGGTGTAGTATATAAGAGCACAGATTTGGGGATCCAGACACCCTAGGTTCCAATCCTACCACTCATTAGCAGTGTGAAGCCCACTATACCTGAACTTGTCTTCTGTAAAAGGGAAACCAACACAGAGTGCTAGTGGGGCACTATAGGATCAGCACTGGACTGCTAACTGCAAAGTTGGTGGTTCAAACCCTTGAGTCACACTTCAGAAACCCTATCCAGGGTTGTTAAGAGTCAGAAGAGACTCAAAAGCACTTAACAACAGCAGCAACATCTTATGGCTTTGTCATAATAATTAAAAGGAAATTCTCTGTAAGACATATTATCAGAAGGAACCAGTCCCTGGAGAGGGACATTATGCTTGATAAAGTGGAGGGTCAGCAAAAAAATAAACAAATAAAAAGGAAGACTCTCAACAAGATGGAGTGACACTTGGCCACACAACAACAACTGTGAGGGTGGTGTAGGACCAGGCAGTGTTTCATTCTGTTGTGTACAGGAGTCGCTGTGAGTCCGAACCGACTAGATGGTACCTAACAACAACAAACTGTAAGAATTGCTGTGCCTTCCCCACCCACCCCATCCTTCCTGAGCTCCTTAAAATTCATCCTTAAAACCAAAACCAAACCTGTGACTCTCAAGTTGATTCTGACTTATGGAGACCCATGTATGTCACAGTAGAACTGTGCTCACAGGGCCTTCAATGTCTGAATTTCTGGACATAGATGGCCAAGGTCTTTCTTCCAAGGCACTTCTGGGTGGACCCAAACCACCAACATTTTGGTTTGCAATCAAACATGCTAACAGTTCGAGCCAGCCACTGTCCATCCCTAGAGCTGGGGCTATGGAAGGGCATAATCACACGCAGCTCAGTGCCATGAGCTGGTTCCTGAGGACCCTGCCTTCCTCCAGGTTTCCTGTGCACATCACCAGCAACTCTGAGAGGGTGGTTCTGAACTTAGAGGGGCCACCATCTGCGCCCTGCACCACACTAAGCCAAATGCCAGGGTCTCTCCCTGCACCTCAGTCTCTCTCTACAAGAGGGGATTCAGGACAGACTATCTTCTTCAGACCATTTGAAGATTTAAAGAGATAATATGCATAAATCACTGAGTGCAAATATCTGACACATCATAAAGGCCTGATGTATATTATTATTATTCATTATTTCATTCATTAATTAAGGGCATTGGCTGGTATGTTCACTCACTTATCTGTTTGTTTTCTGCAGTTTTAGAGCAGCTGGGCCTCAGCTTTCTGCCCAATTTCCTTTTTGTTTTGTTTTCACTCTTCTCTTATCTTCCCCATCCGTTTTCCCATTCTGGTTTGTCAGTTTCCTAGGCCTGGCCCAGGTAATCTGCCCTCTGAGAGTTTGTTCACATCAGTCCCTCCCTCTGATGTGTCCTCTCTCCTAGTCTTCCTGTCATTGCTGGCAACCCAGCTCCAAAGCCACCTTCTCCCAGCAGCCTTCTCTGTGTTCTCCTCCAGCTCTCCACTTCCTGCACCTGGCAGGCCCATCATCTGTGTGCATGGTGTTCCCTGGAAGCCCTGTCTGCTTCTCTCTTCCCCACCCCCAGCTCCACCCCTAGGCACAGACCCTCCTTGGAGGGATGAAACAAGGGCTAGACTGGGACACAGATCGTGGAGGGGAAAGGAGACTGCAGAGTCTGCAGCAGAGAGAGGGCTGTGGAGAACGACAAGGATTGATTGGCGTGTTGCTCTGGCCACAGGGACTTAGGCCTGATTGGGGAGAGGGCAGAGCAGTGACAGCCCTTCCCTGTTGGGGAACTGGGGTGGCCCAGTCTCAGGTCAGCAATGGACAGTCTCATCTAGGTTTTTAACCCACCCTACCCCACCCCCTTGGCTGTTACGGTGGAGAAGCTGCAGTGGTCCGTGTTGTCGCTGTGGAAAAGGGTGGCGTCCTTCAGGAAAACAGCTCCCGCCTTGAGGATGAAGGTGATGAACAGCTGGGTGTGGATATAGTTCCGGGGGCAGTGGAGCCGCCTGGAGGGGGTGATAAGATGAGAAACAGGAGGCCAGGTGGAAGAAGAACTTCTGGTGTACTTTAGTGGGTTCAACAGTGCTGCGGGGTGAACTGAGTTGAGTTGGATTGGATTGAACTGAAGTTGAGCTGAGTTGAAGTGAAGTAAAGTGAACTGAAGGCCTCCGTTTTAGCTTTACAGGACATCAGACCAACCAGAGCCCTCAGCTCAGTCTCATTGCGGGGACAGTGGAAAAAAACAGATCCTGACTTTAGGGAGCTCAGAGTCTGGAAGACAGAGATGGAAACAAGGGTACTGCCCATGAAAGTCTCCTGGATCTTCATGAGACTCATCTCTATGAGACAGAGAACAGCACAGGCTGTGTGTGGTCAGGGGCTGGAGTAGAGGGCTCAGACTCGGCAGGATGGACCTTCAAAGGAGGTGATGGTCAGAAGGTTGGAATAGTTGAAATGAGCTGTTCCTTGCCTTTGGAGGAGGCAAAGAGGCTTCTATGAAGCATCTGGGAACTGGCCTTTGAATTTTAACAGATATAAAGACATTGAGAAAGAAGGAGGCAGTCATTCCCATAAATAGAAACCATGGGAGCAGAGGTATGGAGTTGGGAATGAGTTCTTGTGTATAAAGCGATAGGGGATGCAGGTAGGGAAGGAAATTTTAGAAATGGACAAAGTATCTAGCTCTGGGAAACTCTCAAATATCCAGGCAAGGAATCAGACTGGGTCTTCCAGGTAATAGGGACTCATTGAAGGTTCTTGAGCATAGATGAGATGAGATTTTGAGATGAGAATACCAACCTGAGAGCCATGAGGGTGGTGATGGCCAGGAAGAGAGTTACTACAGAGATGCTGTGGCCCATGGTATAGATGGTCTTCATCATGGAGAAGTAAGATTTCTGGGGAGAATGGACACAGAAGAGGGCCTCAGCTTTTGAGGAAAGGGAGGCTCAGGAATTGGGCAAATGAAGCATTTACAACAGCATCTTGAAACTCCCATCTGGGGGTAGTGACTCCTTACTAAGGGCAGTCCTCCTTAGGCGTTGAAGCTCTGGATTCCCATCTGCCTCCCACCTGGCCTGCAGAGAGAGGGCAGCGAGGGGCTGCAGAAACTTTATACTCAGGGTTGGGTGACCCAACATAACTTACTGTCTGCAATGAACTGGTAACCCAGGTGAAATTGCTCACTACAAGTCAGTAAGTAAGCAGGCACAAGTAAGCCTGTGCACATCTTGCTTACTGGGTACTCTGCCCTATCTGGGATGGAAAATTGGAAAAGAGATTTTGATTCTGTAGGAAGGTGCTGTGGGGTTGGAAGAGAGACAGAGGCCAGCTGACCTAGAAGTTGAATCTTTGATGTGGTGAGAAAATGTGAAATTGTTTACTACAGATTAGTAAGCACAACTAATCCTGTGCTTACCTTGCTTACGGGGTAATCTGAGACTGCTCATGCTCAGGGTTGATCTTGGGGGTAGGGAGAGGCCGCAGAAGAAATTACAGGTCTCCAGGGATTACAAAAGCTCAAAAGGAAATTGGGCTTGTTTATTAACATCCAGCTCAGAGGTTTAGGAACACAGTGTCCCCAATATAGGGGACAGCCGGGGACATCCACAGGCAGGCAGGGAAAAGCACTTGCTTTGCTCAGTATTTGGATCAAAGTCCAGCCTGCCCCCAGAGACAGGAACTGAGGGTGCAGTTTGGGAAGCAAGCGGGGCCTAAAGCTCCTCCAATCCCAGTTCCCCTGTAGGGTTCAGCCTCCTCTAAACTCAGCACTTTAATCTGGAAAAACAGTCCGACTGTGCTTACCTTTCCAGACTGAAGGGCGAGAGATATGAGAGAGGAGCTAGAGGTCTCTGGGCTCACTTCTCAGAAGGCCTGGTGGTGCTGTGGGCTATGTGCTGGTCTGCTAATCTCAAGGTCAGTGGTTGGAACCCACCAGCCAGTCCGCAGGAGAAAGACAAGGCTGTCTGCTCCCACAAAGGCTTCCAGTCTGAGAACCCTCATGAGCCCAAATTGATTTGATGGCATTGGGTTTGGTGTTGTTGTTTGGTTTGGGGTTCACTTGGTGACAGTGTAGGATAAGGACTGGGCTGCTCATCACAAAGTCGGAAGTTCAAACTCACCAGCCACTCCGTAGGAGAAAGATGAGGCTTTCTGTTCTCAGAAAGACTTATAGTCTCAGATACTCTATATAGGGTCACTAGGAGTTAGAATCAACTCAGTGACAGTGGGTTTGGCTTTGGGGTTCTGGATTTTGATTTCCTTTGCTTGACTCAAGCCACAGCCATACACACTCACCAAAGAGGAGGAGGAACTTTCTCAGGGGAAAGGGTAAAAAAGGTCACTCAAAGGCCTGGACAGCAGGAGGGTACAACATTGAGACAGTAACCAATCCATGTTACACCTGCCCTCTGCCCCTCTCTTCTCCAAGCACACAGAAACAAGGCTTTGAGTAACCTTGGAACAAATCAGTTAGAATCTTTCTCTTTCTGGCATTTTGCTGCCATCTGCTGGGAAATTGCAGTGACATCATTACAATCTAATGATGGCTGCAGAAGGGAACCATGGTCCTCACTGTGTGTAGTCCACCACCCATGCAAACACCTTCCAGGAAGGATCCCAGAAGCCAGGATCCTCTTACCTCTTCAGCCAGTAGTTCCAGGGGCACGGGGCAGGCCACAGGGTAGGGCGGGAAGGGCTCGGACCAGCCTGTGATAGTGCAATCCCGCTTCACAGCCCCTGGAAAGACAGGAGAAGTTCTCACAGCATGCATGAACCTGGAGGACGTTATGCTGAATGAAATAAGTCAATCACAAAAAGACAAATATTGTAGGAGAGCACTAGTATCAAAAGTCAAGAAAAGCTTCCCACATATTATTTATGTTTACCAGGGATGGGATGGGAAGAGGGAAAATCACTAACTAGACAGCAGACATGTATGAACTTGGTGAAAGGCAAGGCAATACACAATAAAGGGGAGGCTGGCACAATATGACCAAGGCAAATGAAGACACTGGGAAGTATGCAAAATTAAAAGGCAACAACAGTAAATATTATCACATATACAATCCTGCAATAACAGTCATAACAGATCATAATTTAGGAGTCGATACACAGGCTTGCATGTTGTTGTGATTCTGAAAGCTATGCCACGGGTATTTTAAATACCAGCAGGGTCACCCATGGTGGACAGGTTTCAGCTGAGCTTCCAGATGAAGACAGACTAGAAAGAAGGAAAGATAGATTACTTCCGAATATTTAGTCACTGAAAACCTTATGAATAGCAGTGGAACACCGTCAGATAGCCCCAGGATATTGAATATTGAAACATGACAAAGAGCACCAGAATGTTGTCAGATATAGTGTCAGAAGATAAGCCCCTCATGTTGGAAGGCACTCAAAATATAACAAGGGAAGAGCTACCTCCTCAAAGTAGAGTTGATCGTGTGGATGTGAATGGAGTAAAGCCTTTGGGACCTGCATTTGCTGATGGGGCACAACTCAAAATGAAGAGAAATAGCTGTAAACATTCATTAAAAATCAAAACATGGAATGTATGAAGTATGAAGCTAGGAAGATTGAAAATTGTCAAAAATTAAATGAAAGCAAAAACATTGATATCTTAGGCATTAGTGAGCTGAAATGGACTGGTATAGGCCAATTTGAATCTGACAATCACATGGCTAACTACACTGAGAATGACAAATTGAAGAGGAATGGCATTGCATTTATCATCAAAAAGAACACATCAAGATCAGTCATGAGGTAAAATGTTGTCTGTGATAGGATAATATCCATGTGCCTACAGGGAAGACCAGTTAATATCATTATTATTCAAATGTACACACCAACCACTAAAGCCAATGATGATGAAATTGAAGAAGTCTTCCAACTTCTCCAGTCTGAAATCGATCATACATGCAATCAAGATGTATTGATCATTACTGGTGATTGGAATGCAAAGGTTGGAAAAACTGTGGTGGGAAAATATGGTCTTGGTGTTAGAAACAATGCTGGAAATCACATGATAGAAATTTGCAAGACCAATGATTTCTTCACTGAAAATGCCTTTTTTAAAACAATATAAAAGATGACTATACACCTGGACCTCACCAGATGGGATACACAAAACTCAAATTTATTACATCTGTGTAAAGAAACAGTGGGAAAGCACTATGTCATCAGCCAAAACAAGGACAGGGAGAGACTGCGAAATAGACCATCATTGCTCATATGCAAGTTAAAGCTGAAGCTGAAGAAAATTAAAACAAGAACCAAAATATGACCTTGAACATACTCCACCTGAATTTAGAGATCATCTGAAGAATAGATTTGATGCATTAAACACTAAAGACCGAAGACCAGAAGAGTTGTGGAATGATATAAAAAACATCAGACAAGTAGAAAGCAAGAGGTCATTAAAAAGACAAGAAAGAAAGAAAATACAAAATGGATGTCAGAAGAGAATCTGAAACTTGCTCTCCAGCATAGAGATACTACAGCAAATGGAAGAAATAAGGAGGTAAAAGAGTTGAATAGAAAAATTTAAAAGACAGCTCAAGAAGACAAAGTCAAATATTATCATGAAATGTGCAAAGACCTGGAGGTAGGAAGTCAAAAGGGAAAAACACATACAGCATCTCAAGCTGAGGGAACTGAATAAAAAATTCAAACCTCGACCTACAATATTGAAGGATTCTGTGGGCAAAGTATTGAACGATGCAGGAAGCATAAAAAGAAGATGCAAGGAATGCACAGAGTCACTGTACCAAAAAGATATTGTCGATGTTCAATCATTTCAAGAGGAAGCAAATGATCAAGAGCCAATGATCCTGAAGGAAGAAGTTCAAGGTACACTGAAGACATTGGCAAATGACAAGGCTCAGGAAATTAATGGAATACAAATTGTAATATTTTAACAAACTGATGCGGCACTGGAGGCACTCACTCATCTATGACAAGAAATTTGGAAGACAAACTAACTGGAAGATCCATATTTGTGCCTTTTCCAAAGAGAGGTGATCCAAAGAATGCTGAAATCACCAGATAATATCATTAACATCTCATATAAGTAAAATTTTGCTAAAGATGATTCAAAAATGGCTGCAACCATACATTGACAAAGATGTTCCAGAGGTTCAAGATGGATTCAGAAGAGGACATAGATGTGAGATATCATTGCTGATGTCAAATGAATCTTGACTGAAAGCAGAGAATACCAGAAAGATGTTTACCTGTGCTTTATTGACTATGCAGAGATTTTCAATTGTGTGGATTATGACAAGCTATGGACATTTCAGAGAATAAGTATTCTGGAACACTCATTTGTGCTCATGAGGAACCTGTACATAGACCAAGAGGCAGTTTTTCTAACAGAACAAGAGAATACCGAATGTTTCAAAATTAGAAAAGGTGTGCCAAGGTTGTATTGTTGCATCATACTTAGTCAATCTGTGTGCTGAGCAAATAATCTGAGAAGCTAGATTATATGAAGAAAAACATGGCATGAAAACTGAGGAAGACTCATTAACAACCTGCGATAGGCAGATGATACAGCCTTGCTTGCTGAAAATTAAGAAGACCGAAAACACTTACTGATGAAGATCGGAGCCCACAGCCTTTGGTATGGGTGGCACCTCAATTTAAAGAAAACAAAAATCCTCTGGAGTAATAAACAACATCCACATAAATGGAGAAAAGATTGAAATTGTCAAAGATTTCATTCTGCTCAAATCAACCATCAATACTCATAGAAGCATCAGTCAAGAAATCGAACGATGTATTGCATTAGACAAATCTGCTACAGACGACCTCTTTAAAGTGTTGAAGAACAAAGATGTCAGTTTGAGGACTAAGGTGAGCCTGATCTAAGCCATGGTATTTTCAATAACCTCATTTGTTGTTGTTGTTGTGAAGTGCCATCAAGTCAGTTCCGACCCATAGCGACCCTGTATAGGGTTTCCGAGGAGCAGCTGGTGAGCTTGAACCTCTGACCTTGCAGTTCAAACAGCTTTGCAGTCTGGTGCATTAATCCACAGCTCCATACCAGGACTCCTCATATGCATGGGAAAATTGGACAGTGAATAAAGAAGACCATAGAAAAGTTGTTGCATTTGAGTTGTGCTGAAGGAGAATATTAAACGTACCATGGGCTGCCAAAAGAACAAACTAATCTGTGTTGGAAGAAGTATAGCCAGAGTGCTCCTTGGAGGCCAGGATGGTCAAATTTTGTCTCTCATACTTAGCACATATAATTAGGAGGGACCAGGAGAAAGATATGTTTGGTAAAGTGGAGGGTCAGAGAAAAAGTAGAAGGCCCCCAACAAGATGGATTGGCACAGTGGTGGCATCAATAATGGGCTGAAATGTGGCAACAATTGTGAGATTGGCACAGGACCGGGGCAGTGTTTCATTCTGTTGTGCAGAGGGTTGTTATAAATTGGTACCAACTTGATGGCACCTAACAACAACAACAAGATACATCGGTAGATATGTAAACGAACAGTTGGATGGAGTATGGGAGTACACCCTTGAGCATATATATGTTTTGTGGAAGATCTTTCTATATATGTATTTGTATTACTGCAAAGCTATCCAGGTATAGTGTAGAGCATACAGGGAACAAAGTAGGTAAACTTCTCAGCTAAACACCTTGAGGGACTGAGTCATTGGGCTTTAGGGCTTAGGAGCATAGTCTCAGGGGACATCTAGATTAATTGGCATAACATGGTCCATAAATGTGCTACATCGTTCTATAGTGAGTAGTAACTGAGGTCTCAAAAGCCTGAGAGCAGCCGCCTAAGATGCAACTATTGGTCTCCTCCCATCTGCAACAAAGAGGAGTGGAGAAAGTCAAAGACTCAAGGAAACAATTAGTCAAAAGGACTAATGAGCCAAGCACACAGAGCCTCCACTATCCTGAGACCAGAAGGACTAGATGGTGCCCAGGTACCATTACTGATTGCTCTGGTACACATCACAATTGGTCCTTGACAGAGGCAGAAAAATGTAGAACAAAATGCAAACTCAAAAAAAAAAAAACAGACTTATTGGTCCGACAGAAACTGGTGGCACCTCCGAGACCTTGGTCCTTAGACCCCCTTTACACCTGGAACTGAATCCAATCTTACAGATCAACCAAATAGACATGCTTAGAAATAACAATTGTGAGGAACATACTCCTCAGGATAATAAACTACACAAGACCAAAAGGACAACATTTGCCCAAAAACAAAGCTCAAAAGGCAGGAATGGGCAGGAAAGAAGGGTGAATGGAAACAGGGAACCCAAGGAGGAAGCAGGGAGCGTTCTGTTACAATCACAAAACTAATTTCACAAAACAAAATGTGTATAGACTGTTGGAGGGAAATGAATTTGCTTTGTTAACTTTCATCCAAATCACAATAAAATGTTCAAAAAGGAGACGAGTGGGTGGGGAAACAGAGTCCAGCATTATAACTCCTCCCCTCTCACCAGGGCACCCTGGTTGGACCTGCTCAGAGGATCCTTTTGGGAACAGAGCTTTTCCTGCAGAACACTTCCCTTGAAGACAAGCTGCGGAGCTGACAGGAAACAGAAAGATACAAGTTGAGTTCCGCAAGGACCTAAGGGCAAGGTGACAAAGGAGCCCCTCACCCCCTGAAGGGATTGAACACCTCAGACACTCAGGGGGCTGAGGCAGATCAGTGGTTCCATCCTAGGCAGCTATCAGACACAGAGGCCCTGCCATCCCCCAGCCGGGCAGCCAGCCCTTCTGTTCATACTCAGAGAACATTTGCCCCATGCCAGACACCGATTCAGTGTCTACATTTCCTGCTCACTGATTTTCATGCTGTGGGTGGTAGATGCTCTCATTCCCATGTTAGTAGAGGAGTTGAAAGTCAGAAAGTTGACAAGCTGGCCCAAGGACACACCAGAAGAAGGGAGACTGGTGTTTAGATCCAGATTGGCCTGCGCCCAAGCCAGGGATGTATCCACCATGTTCTGTCATGACCAGCTGAGATCATCTTCCCCCAACACCATGTCCAGGACATCTCACCTGGCTCTGAGAGGAAGTGAGAGAAGAGATCTGGGCAGGGGAGGGTGACCCACTCGCCAGAGCCTGCCTTTGGCCAGCACAGCAGCCCATCCCAGGTGCTTGGGCAGCCTAGAGAGAGAGAGGGCACAACCCACAACAAGGTCATCCAGCATTCTGAACTGGGAGACTGTAGGAGATCAAGGGATCTCAGAGAAGCCCCTTCCTACCCTTCAGCCCCCACTTTAATCCCCAGCCCCATACCCAGGGTGGTGTTGGGCATCCTCTCTGCTGCCTGTAGGCATGCATGCTCGTCCTCTCTCAACTGCATGATGAGGTCACACTCCGGATGCATGAGGAACAGTGCCTGTAGCAAAGAGTCAGAGGATGAGCCAAGCCTATCGGGTGCTCTCTTAAGGTTCTCTGGTCCAAATGACCTGAGCACAGGACAAAGCCTGATTTGATTCTCTGCCCTAATCACATGGCCTGGCTCATAGCATGCATAAAATGTGTTGAATGGATATTTGGATACATGGATGAATGGATATATGGATGGATGGATGGATGGATGGATGGATGGATGGATGGATAGATGGGTGCATTAATGGATGGATAGATACATGAATGGAAGGATGGATGGATGGATGGGTACATGGAGAGATGAATGGATGGATAGATAATGGATGTATGAATGAATGGATGGATGGATAGATAGATGGATACATGGATGGATGGATGGGTACATGGAGAGACGGATTAATAAATGGATGGATGGATGGATGGATGGATGGATGGATGGATGGATGGATGGATGGATGGATAAGTGAATAGAAACTTAGAAAGATTAAAACTGTATGGACAACTTCCATGTGCATCACTTCAAAATTCTCTGGGACTCCACTTTTACTATAACAATTGCTGCAGTGTGCAATAGTTTGCAAGGTCATCATCCATGGCGGACAAGTCCCAGTGGAACTTCCAGACTAAGACAAACTAGGAATAAAGGCCTGGTGATCTACTTACAAAAATTAGCCAACAAAGCCCTATGGATCACAACACAATATTGTCCAACATACTACTAGAAAATGAGTCCCCTAGGCTGGCAGACACTCAAAATACAGGGGGCTACAGAAGCTCTGGTAGCGTAGTGGTTACGAATCGGGCTGCAAACTGCAAGGTTGGCAGTTCAAAACTACCAGCTGCTCCACGGGAGAAAGATGAGGCTTTCTGCTCCCGTAAAAATTTAAAAATCTCGGAAACCCTGTACAGGGTGGCTATCGGTCGGAACCGACTCGACGGCACTTAACAACAACAACAACAACTTTCATGAGATTGGAGCAGGACCATGAAACGTCTTGTTAAGTTGTACATGGGGTCACCCTGAGTCGAAGCCAACTCAGCGAAAACTGTAACAACAGTCTAGTTGAAGCCCATGAAGAGTACAGGAGATATAAGACAGGGACTGGAATCACAGTGGGGACATTGAACACCAGTGTGGGGACAGTGGACAGTGGGTGACCACCCAGGAGGGACCCACAAACCTTGATGCAGACCAATGTTCTAGGAGAGGATCAAGAGACCCAGACTAGCAAGTGTGGCCACCTCTACCATCCCTGTCTCTGAAGGGGAGGCTACTCCAGTCCCTGACCTGATGCCAAAAACCCAGCTTGGACTCAACTGCTCAAGTCCGCCATCTCCTGCGTGGCTCTATGGGGCCTCGGGCTACACATGCCAATCACTGCCCAGGTTCCAAGTCTCTGCTTGGGTGGTTTCTCCCCAAGACTCAGTGACCCCAGACCTAAGGGGGGCCCAGTTTCATCTGCCTGCAGCATACTACATCCAGGAATGCAGGAAGGTGGGAAGGCAGGAAAGTCTAATTGTAATGCTCTTATCCAGCAGTCCAGTCGTAACCCAGGGATACTTGGAGAGCTGCTGTGTCTACCCATTCTTCCTTTTTGCCTACTATCTGTTTAGTCCCAGCCCTTCTTGGGACATATGAGAGCCTGTTTGAAGAGCCACTGAGGCCAGAGAGACTAAGGTATCAATGACAGGCCCCACCAAGAAGATGGAGAGACAGCCCCCATACTTCCTCAGGGAAGCCCAGTGAATGACCCAGGGCATGAAACCATCGTAGGGCACCATGGGACTAGGAAGGAGACCCACTTCAGAACTGACCCAAAGGTGACTCCCACACCACCTCGGCTCTCATACTGAATTCACTGTCTCCTGAGGGCAGACTCCATCTCCCTGGGCACTGGCCTCACCTGTGGTGCTGGATCCTGAATCAGGAAGTACTGGCTTTGACTGCCGAATGACCACCAGATGAGAAGGATGGGGGGACTCCTTACGCTATGAAGAGGGTAGAGAAGGTCCATGCATTGTTCCCATGCCCAGTCTTGGACAAACTGCTCTCACTCGAGGCACAGCAACACTGTGAGTTGCCCCACTTTACAAAAGGCACAAGAGGAGCTTGGGAAGGGTGAGGAACTTGCCCTGGGCTACACAGCAAGTTTCATGGAGACAGGCAGAGTTCAAGCCTGTGTCCATGGGATCAGTTGCAGCACAGGGGCTAAGGATGACAGCCTCTCCCAATAAGGCATAGAGCTGGGGCAACAGCGGAAGAGGAGGTCTCGGTCCATGGGGTTCTGAGGGGATCCTGAGAGCTGAGGCTACTCACTCAGCTCCTGTGGCTCCCCTCCTGGTCCCCGCTGCCTTGTGCAATGTCCACTTGATAATTGCAGCCCATCCCTCTGTCCTTGGAACTGTCCTCTAGCATTCTACACCTCAGAGCAACATTTGGCCACCAAAGGCTTCTAAGAGGTATATTGTGAGAGGAAGAGTCCCCCAAATGACAGAGGGGAGCAGCTGGCTCTCCAAATGCTACTCAGTTCCTGGTCCAAGGCCAGTGCTGGCCACACTCATAAAAGAAACATCAGAATTGGAGTGTGGTTCAAGGAATCATGGGGAGACAGAGGCCCTGGAAATCTTAGTAGAAGGTAGTGTGTTTGTGACACTTGGAGATGCATAGCTGAGAGACAGAGTCCCCAGGTTGTGTGAAGAGTTAACACACAGCTACTAACTGAAAGCTGGGAGGTCTAGGTACGCCAGAGGTGCATTGGAAGAAACACCTGGAGATCTATTTCTGAAAAATCAGTCACTATAAACCCTATGGGGAGTTCTAGTGTGGCGCTGTGAGTTAATGCACTGGACTTCAAAGTCGGTCTGAACCACAAGGCCAGCCATTCAAACTCACCAGCCGCTCCTCGGAAACCCTATACAGGGTCGTTATGAGTCCGAACTGGCTCGACAGCTCTTAACAATAATAACCACTCTCTGTCCCCTTCTGCTGCCACCCTATAGAGTACAGTTCTAATCTGACACACATAAGGTCACCATGAGCTGGATTCAACTCAAAGGTGAGAGGAAGAGGACGCTTGGGATGTGAGAAATTGGGGCTGAATTTCTTTCTCCAATTCTGAGGCATGCCTTGGGGCAGACAGGTCCGAGTGGCCCCCAGAGGGCACAGACAGGCTCTGAGGGGAAGGAGCAGGGAGGTGCTCTCTGCTCAGCACCAAGAACATCCCCCCAGAGATGACACCAAAAGTCTGGAATTTTCCAACCCAGGGCCTGAACCTGAGTAGCAGGGGCTCCTATTCAAGACAAGGGCAGAGGGCTTCTCAGCAGACTCCAGCTGAACTCCCATCTTGTCGTGGAGCACCCTGATCCAGAGCTCTGTGGGAGAGACAGGAGGGTCTGAGGCAGCTACTCACAGTAGGTAAGAGACTCCACAAGCAGAGGAGGAGAATGCCCCACGTCCGCCGGTCCATAGTGCACTCAGCAGCACCTCCGATGGCCCAGGGAACCTCCGCCTGACTTATTCTCCTAGGTCTGTCCCCTTCTGCAGCCACCCTCAGCCTGCCTTCCTAGGAGGCTGTTTGCATAGGCAGGAGCCAGCAAAGGGGACAGAACTGGCTGAATATTCACCAGGGTTGCAAGGCACCTCCTCCAACTCAGTCCTGGCTCTGGGGCTGAAACATCCCCAGCAGGGAGGGGCTGGGACCTCCACCCACTTCTACCTTGTCTGCAAGCCAGCCTATGTTTGTCCTAATGGCAAGCATTCCCCAGTTGGTCATTATTCGTAACCATGCTGCTCAGTCCTGCATCATCCCTTTATGATCCGGTGGGTTTTCATTGGTTGATTTTCAGCAATAGATAGCCAGGCTTTTCTTCCTTGTCTGTTCAGTCTGTACATCGTTACAGCTTGTGTACCTTTACCGACAGACCGGTGATGGCTGCATATAGAGTGTATTGCCTGGGAATCAAACCCAGCTCTTCTACCACTGAACTAATGCCAACAGAGTAGAGAGACACCCCCCTACCCCACCCCCGCCAGATGAGAGGACTCCAGAAGAGAGAAAGGAGACCTCTACCTTTGGGGAGCCCTCAGGTTGGTTGGCGATCCCAGCCTTAGCCTTGGAGAGAGCTCAGAGCTGAGGGAATCCAGCAGAAGGAAGAGCAAGGTACTGGAGAGTGACCAGTATGGGCTGGCCAAGAAACTGAGGCAGCAGGATCCTGGGACACCAGCGTGGACGGTAGGGTAAAGTCTCTGGACATCAGGCTGCTATGAAAAGACCTGTGAAGTCCTGTGGCAGCAGGGAGACAAGTGGCTAGCCAGAAGCCTATAGAGGGTCTTCATGGATCTAGGTCAGGCTGAATGGGGGTCCTCCAAGTACAGATGGCTGTTAACAGAGCAAGAGCTAGAAGACTTATATACCCACTCAAATCATACTGAATATATTCATTGTCTGCTCATTTTAATTATCATTATTGCTGTTGATGCAAAGATGGATAAAAGACAGTATTTGCCAATTCAAGATTTTTCGTGTGTATGGTTTAATGACATTAACCATGTTATGCAACCATCATCAGGATCAACTGTCAAATTTCCCATCACCATAAACAAAACCTCACTGCTGTGTAAACAATGACTCCCTGCCCCCACTCCCGCTTGCCCCTCTCATTGAAAACTGGTTACCATTGAACTTCCGGCTCATGTGGTACAGAGCAGAACTGCTCCACAGCATTTTCTTGGCTGTAATCTTCACACAGGGGTCCTGGTGTGGTGCTGTAGGATAAGCACTGGACCACGAAGTTGATTTGAACTGCAAGGTGGCAATACAAACTCACAGGCTGCTCCTCGGAAACCCTGTACAGGATCGTCATGACTCGGAACGGACTCGACAACACTTAACAACAACAACATTCTTTACAGAAGCAGATCGCGAGACTTTTCCTCCACCGGATGAATCAGAACCACCAAACTTTAGTTTAGTTGTTTAGTTGTTGTTGTTAGTTGCCAGAGTATCAATTTTGACTCACAGCAACCTCATATGTGCAGGGTAGAAGTGTTCCAAAGGGTTTTCAAGGCTGTGACTTTTCCAAAGCAAATTGCCTGGTGTGGCTTTCTTGACACTTCCAGGAGGGTACAAGCTACCAACAACCTACCTGCTAGTAGCCAGGCACATAACCATTGTGTCACCAGATGAAAGCAAACCATTAGTGCCACTTAGAAACCCTTCTCACCCCGCAGTAACCACGAATAAACATTTGCCTTGTTTACATATTTCATATAAGGGAGTTCATATAATATATGTCCTTTTGTAATGGACTTATTACACTCAGCATGTTTTCAAAGTTCAAAGTTCATTGCTACTGTATAGCATGATCATTTTTATATTATAGTTTTAGACTTCAAAATGCAAGATTCCAACTGGCCAGGCTAAAGGCAGCACTCTAAGTGACCCTGAATCCTGTAAACATTTTGGAATTTGAAAACAGATTGTATCTTTGAGGACCCTGGATGTTCCCGTGCCTGAGAAGGCCTGGTGTTCGTGGGCTGATTCTTCATTCACAGGTGGTGGGGCTGGAGGCTGGTGACATCAGATGTGTTTACAACCCAGTGCACGTCATAAATGATGCAGGATACCTCGCCCCCAGCACATCTGGATCTGAGCATCTTTTTAAATCAGCAGGGCTTTCATTCTCTATTTTATTCATTATCCAAGTAACGGTAAAGGAAAATATTTTGAAATGAAAAGAAGAGCCACCCCCCAGCCCCTGACCCTCCCACCCTTGCTCAAGGGTTTCTGTGTGCTTACTGTGAGAAATATGTACACAGCATGCAGCATGGAGTTCTGCCTGTTTCCAGGATGAAGCAGGCAGAGGGCGGATCTGTGGGCTGGACAAGCAGAAGAATGAGACGATGTCACTTAAAGGGAACAGTAGAACCTTCTGACCTTTAGCTACAAAGAAACAACCACCCAAGAATGCATATTATATAAATCACAATTTATAATTAGTGTCAATATCGTTCACATTAATGATGATTAATAATTGTATCAGTAGTTACAATGAATTATTACTTATATAATTATTAATCATCATTAGTGTCAGTGTTGCTATGAGTCAGAACCGACTCCACTGAAAAATAGTTTTAACTCAGGTTCTTAACTGGGGATAATTTTGCCCCCCAGGGGACCTTTAACAATGTCTGGAGACATATTTCATTATCAAGGCTGGGAGTGGGAAGGGTGCAGGATGACAAGTTGTACAGGTATGACATGAGCAGAAGTCATAGAACACAATAGTTCACACACATAGCCAAAGAGTCCTCTCATCCCAAACGCCAATGGTGCCACAGCTGAGAAATCCAGCTCAAAATGTTGGTGTTCCCTAGCTCTGTCCCCAACTCCATTTCCTTTTGGAATATCCAAGGGTCATGGGATTCCCATCTCTAGCTCTTTTTATATACTCTGAGTTTGAATTCTGCCTGCATGACGAGCTAGCTACATGTGACCTTGAGTGAGTTACCCTATCTGAAACTGTTTTTTTGAGCCTGTTTCCCTATCTGAAAAATGGGGCTAAGTATGATTTCAACTATAGGACATTCTGGAAACAACAAAGTTATAGCAACAATGAAAAGATCTTCATCAGGAGTGGAGAGAGATGAATTGGTGGAGCACAGGGCATTTTAGAGTCAGTGAAATGATTTTCCATGACATTGTAATGGTGGGTACGTGACTTTGCACATTTGTCAAAACCCATAGCACTCACTATATGACACAAATAGTAAGCCCTAGTGTAACCCTAACATGCACCCATAATAATGTACTGATATTGGCTCAATATCAATTGTAACAAGTGTACCACACTAATACCAGATGTTAATAAGTGGAGAGGCAGCATGCAGGGGAGGGGACCTCTGTTCTTCCTACACAATTTGTCTGTAAACCTAACATTGCTCTTTAAAAGTCTATTATTACTAAGTTTTTATTGTGAATTGAGTGAAAGTTTACGGGGCAGATCATCAGTTTTACATTCAACAAATCATATGCTTTGTTACATTGCAATGATTATAATCCCCTCCATGTACCATCAGTTAACAGTATTTCTCTCTATTCATTTTAGATATATATATATATATTTTTTAATTCAGGCATATATAATAATTTACTCCACCAAAGGGCATATTCTGCAAGTCTGCCTCCTCCTCCAATGAATCTAAAATCCATAACTGTGCCCTCTCTCCATGTCCCCATCTTTGGTGTTGATGCTTCTCTGGATAATGTCCCGCATTCCGCTTATGCTCTTCTCCCTAGATGGTCCTAGGGTCCTCTGTTTTTGGACTGTAAGATTAACTACTCCCCTGTTTTTGTTTAAAAGTCTATTATTTTTTAAATGAGGATAATGCTAGTCCCTCTCTTGTAGGATTGATGGCATAAATAGTGAAGGAAAGGCATGTACACTACCTTACATAGATCCTAGCTCACATGGACAATGTTAATGGGATTATGCAACAAGAATGGACAATCAACAAATATGGTTGGAACAACTGATTCTTTGTATGGAAAAAAAAATTAAGGTTAGATCTATACCTCACAACTGCAAAATATGAATTCTAAAAAGTTCAAAATCTTAACTATAAAATGAAAAAAGTAGTAAATTGATTTCTAAACTATAAATGTGTTCTTATGATCTTACAATAAATGAGATTTTATATAAAAGTAAATATCAAAAGGTAAGATTAATATGTTTGACCATGTCAACCTTAAAAGCATGTATGTACAAAAAAGGACATCATAAATAAAAGAAAGCTAAGACTGAGAGATATTTACAACCAACATCGCCACAATCATTACTTCTACTGTTTAGTTACTATCGGTGGTGGTGGTGGAGGTGTGCCGAGGAGTTGGTTCCAACTTATAGCGACCCTGCGTAGGGTTTCCGAGGCTGTAAATCTTTACAGGAGCAGAAAGCCTCGTCTTTCTCACTCAGAATGGCTAGTAGTCGCAAACTGCTGACCTCGAGTTAACAGCCCGACTTGTAACCTCTCTGCTACCAGAGCTCCTTTCCATTACTATTACTATGGCTCAAGTAGTTAAGCACTCTGCTTTGGCAGTTTGAACACATCCAGACCTGCTTTAAAGACAGGTTAAATGATTGAACGTAGATTAAAGAGAGAGAACAATTGTTCCTTACTGAAAAAAAAAAATCCAGTTAAGGAAGGTAGATGGAATGAGGGACATATAGTCACACAAAAACATGTAGCCAAATGCTCATAGAACTTTCTTTGTAGCACCTCAAATGTTCATCACTGTAGTGTCGTAAATCTATTCATGTCTCTTCTAGCCATAGTCTATAACGTCCCTCAAACAACATTTCTGCCCCGCTGTGTCTAGTTAAGAGAAAATAGAAGAACATGTTGTTGTTGTTGTTGTTGTTGTT
>NW_006408524.1:20303306-20307975 GCF_000296735.1 Chrysochloris asiatica
TGTGGTCATCAGATTCAAAATGGCCAATACCAGTCCATTTCAGCTCATTGATGCCTAAGATATTGATGTTTATGCATTCCATTTCACTTTTGACAACTTCCAATTATCCCAGATTCATGCCTTGTACATTCCATGCTCCAGTTTTCACTGGATATTTACAGCTGTTTCTCTTCATTTTGAGTCATGCCCCATCAGCAAATGAAGGTTCTATACGCTTTTCTCCCACGGGCTTTACTCCATTCACGCCATCATGATCAACTGTACTTGGAGGAGGCAGCTCTTCCCCAGTCAAATAGAAGAATATACTGATAATATAATAAGATTCAGCTGTGGATTTCAGCGGCGTTCATTGTAAATGTAAAAACTTGGAACTTTAGCATGAGTATAAAATAAGCCGTCTCAGAAGAGGAGGCTGGGTCGCAGGACCATAAAAGAAGATTATCCAGGACTAGAGCATGTCTCTTGGGCCCTGAGATCCCTGCAGGTGGAGCCACCTGGACCCAGGGACAGACAGCTGCGACACCAGAGGAGTGGCAGAGAAGCAGCAACCGCAGAACCAAGAACCAGAGCACCAGACAGAGCAGTGGGCTTCCTAGCTCACGGGGCAAGTACGGCTGAAGGATTTGGGGCAGGAAGCTTGCTTGTAAAGCGGGGTACCTCCAGGCACTTACTGGGGATAGCTGGAACCCAGTGCCTTCAGACTGAGGCTTATGATGGAATGAATGGTGTGTCCTGCGGGCATTATCAGCAGCTGACTGGAACATCCGTGCCCTGAGTATTTCTGATCCCAAATTGTAACCTATAACTTCCCTAATAAACCCTACATCTCTGAACATGGTGTCTGAGTTCTGTGTGATCACTGAAGTGGGTTATCAAACCCAACAGAGAAGTCAAGAGTGCTTCGTATTGTTGCAATAATGGCAAATGCTTACAAAGGGATAAATCCATTACCACTTAATCAATTTCAACTCATTGAGACCCCATAGGATAGAGTAGAACTGTTCCATAGGATTGCCTCTCAGTAAGAAACCATTGTTGTTGTTGTTGTTGTTAAGTACCATTGAGTCAGTTCCAACTCACAGTGAGCCTGTATAGGGTTTCCAAGGAGCAGTTGGTGGGTTTGAACCACTGACCTTGTGATTAGCAGTCCAGTGTTGACCCTACAGCGCCGCACCAGGACTTCATCCAATTGCTCACACAAACTTTATTACAAGAAAATTATTCCTCAATAAAGATGATTTAAATATGTTTAAGTAGAATAAAGGCAAGTTGTAGAATTTGTTTGCTTTTTAAAAAATCTGTATTTGCATATGCAAATATTTTTTTGTTTTGTTTTATTTAATGCCTGGAAGGTATTAAAATCATTAAAATTGGGGAAAGAGGAAAGGGACAGAGGATGGAATGTGGGTTATGGTCATATGGAACAACAGTTTTAATGCTAATATTCCAATTTTTAGGAAAAATGTGTTCATGCACTACTTGGACATTCTAAATTAAAGTTAAAATATCACAGTAGCAACTGTATGGCTTTTCCCTATCAGCCTTCAGATACTGGAGACAGTGGTGTCCAATCTGTCTGCCTCACAAGCAGGTGGGCTCCTAGAAAGCAGAGACTGGGCCCCTCTGAGAGAACCCTGCCTGACAGCCAAGAAAGCTGAGGTCTGGCCTCAGAACACACGCCTTTGTCAGTCCTGGCTGTGTCTGATGCCCCCTGGTGGCAACAATGAGCTACTGCTGCCTGTTCTTGATGGACGCAGGTTCAGGGAGTTGGGGAACACTGAAGGTCTTGTCTCAGGACCACTCCACACAGGCCAGGCTCAAGCGACACCAGAACGGTCAGGGGTCCCCATACCTGATGGACAGGCCTGTGGAGTAGCTTCTTCTGGACATTAACCCTAGATGTGACTGGCTAGGGTGGGCTACAGGCGAGGCTAATGTGCTGTCTGACTTTTTGATCCTCGGCCTGCCCTTCCCTTTGAGACAGGGAACAGTCTAGAAATGAATTAGGAGTCCTGGACAGGCTGTGGATGGGAGTGTGACCTGAGAATGGACCCCAGTCACCCTACAGACAGCCTCCTCTTCTCAGTCTTCGGTGGGAACAACTTGCTTAGTCGTGTCCTGCAGAGACTGAGGTCTTTCCCCACCATCACCCTGCTGGAGACCCGGCTCTGATGAGGCTGATGGGGCATAAAGTAGTCTGTTCCCAGGGTCAGGGGTTGGGGCCAGGGCTGCCTGGGGCTGGGATAGGGTTCTATCTAGAGCTGGACTCAGAGCTTCCTGGGGCCTAGGAGCAGGGCTCTGTCAGGGCACAAGGTCAAGGCTCTAAATGCCACCTGTGGCTGGGTAGGCTCAGTCTGACCAGCGTGAGGATCAGCATGCAGATGAAGACTAAAGGATAAGGTTAATATGAACCACAAGGTTGGCAGTTCAAACTCACCAGTGATTCCTCAGAAACCCTATACAAAGTTGCTATGAGTCGGAACCCACTTGATGGCATTTTAACAACAAAGAGTTCCAAAGTGATTTTTTTATTTTTATTTTTATTTTTTTTTTTTTGCTGAAGAGAAATTGTGGAACTGAGGTTGTGAATTCTTTACTTCAGGCCTACCCATGCCTCTTCCATTCCATGCAAGTCTGCCCCCACATGCCTCCTAGCCTGTGTCACTCCTCGGATACCTCCTCTCCTCCTCCCAGTATCCTTCCAGAGCACCTGCTGACTGAAGGTGGAGGGTGGGTGGGGTGGGGTGTGGGAAGGCAAGGGTGTGGGAGGAACACTGGCCTCCAGCCAGGCATCCTGAGAACAATGTGACACTTTGTTTTCCTCCAACTGAAGAAGGTGCTTGGCTTTGCCCTCGGATCACTAATTTCTTCATAAACTTTAAACTTGGCTGAAGACTTTGTCCTCTTCCCCCGAAGCAAGCTTTTTTCCACCAGACCTGGTGAGGAATGACTGTAAGGGACGCAGACCCAGTTCTTCCTCACAGTGCCCAGCATGACTATTTTGCAGAAGGAACAGCGGTGCCTAAACTTGCACTAGAGATTATTCTTTGAGCTGGAATAGGAACTCAGGCCTCCAAGTTCCCACCCCCTGGTGCCATCCATGGTCCAAGATGCAGGCTATTATTCACTACAAGATTTTAGTTCAAAATGTTAATGGGCTCATTTTGATGTTGTAGGTACAGGTGAGCAGAACCCCAAAGCACTGTGGGAATACCATTCTAGATTCCAGCTGAGGGGCATGAGCCGGGCTGTACTCCATACATGCATGTCCCACCTTGACCCCACTCCTAGACTCTCCAGATGAGGCAAGCACAAGCCCCGGCAGAATAATGACTGGGATAATGCCCACTCACCTCACAATGAGAAAACTGAGGCCCAGAGAAGGTAGTACACCTGCCTGGAGTCACACAGTCAATTAGACACATTGGTCAGACTTGGGACCTGGCCTGTACCTCCCCAAGTAGCCCGGGGCAATGTCCAGAGAGGAAGACGTGGCCTTGAGCAAAACTGTATGCCCAGGGATGGGGGCCGAGGATTGCTGTCAGGGGAAGGAATAAGGATCAGAAGGCTTTGAGGCTAGAACAAGACTCAACTGGATTTGTGCTTCCTGGAGTTCTGGTGTGGCACTGTAGGGTAAGCATTGGACTGCTAACTGCAAGGTCAGTGGATCAAGCTTACCAGCCACTCCTTGGAAATCATTTGCAGGGTTGCTATGAGTTGGAACTGACACGACAGCACTTCACAACAACAACAAACTTCTCCCTGGCTGCAGTATGGAGAGTGGTCAAGAGGAGACCAGAGTATCTGGGAAGAAATCAGGTGAGGTCCATTCCTCACAATGGAATATTTCAGAGCAGTGAAAGCAAAGAATGGTTGCTATTTGCAACAACTAGTGAGTCTCCAGAATTTAACACTGAGGGGAAATCCCAGAGATGGTATAATACATTACCATGTTTATAAAGCTTAAAATAAGAAAAGTTTAAAATATAGTTCAGTATATACTCATGCATGAATTAAGGAGCTCTAGTAGCAAAGTCCACCACTAGTCCGTCAGTTTGTTGTACTGTGGTGGCTTGTGAGTTGCTGTGATTCTGGAAGCTATGCCACTGGTATTTTAAATACCAGAGGGTCACCCATGGTGGACAGGTTTTAGATGAGCTTCCAGATGAAGACAGACTAGGAAGAAGGGGTGTCGAACTACTTCCAAATATTTAGTAACTGATAACCTTATGAACAGCAGAGAAACACTGTCAGATATAGTGCTGGAAGATAAGCCCCTCAGGTTGGAAGTCACTCAAAATGTGACTGGGGAAGAGCTGCCTCCTCAAAGTAGAGTTGACCATGTGACATGAATGAAGTAAAGCCCATAGAATAAAAGCCGTGGGACGTTCATTTCCTGATGGGGCACAACTTAAAATGAAGAGAAACAGCTGTAAGCATCCATTAATAATCAGAACACGGAATGTACGAAGTATGAATCTGGGAAAATTGGAAGTTGTCAAAAATGCAATGCATAAATATCAATATCTTAGGCATTAGTGAGCTGAAATGGACTGGTATTGGCCATTTTGAATCTGATGACCACATGGTTTAATATGCCGGAAATGACAAATTGAGGAGGAATGATGTTGCATTCATCGTCAAAAAGAACATATCAAGATCAGTCATG
>NW_006408524.1:20312621-20339366 GCF_000296735.1 Chrysochloris asiatica
AAACCCTATACAGGGTTGCTATGAATCAGAACCGACTCCATGGCACACCACCACCAGGCATGATTTTTAAAAAACAACCTTCTTTTAAAACAAAAGAGTGATAAAGACAAAAATCAGAACTGTGAATCCCTCTGTGGGGTGGAAGAGTTAGGGGAATTGCACATAGTAGATGCAAATCATGAATATGCCCTAGTTCTTGGACTGAGTGAAGAGTTCATAGGTGTTTCGTATGCTAGTCAATTTTATAATTTGCATCTCTAATCATTGTTAATACTTGTATAGTTTACTGTGTACCAGGCCCTATAGTAGCTACTTTACATATATTGACTCAGTGAATCCTCACAACAACCCAAAGAGGTGGGTCCACATTTTAAAGATGGGGAAACGGAGGCATAGGTGATCTGTCCACTTGTTTTGGTCAAAGATCACCCAGCTGGTATCAGACCTGATTCTAATCCAAGAAGCCCAATCCCAGAGCCCATTCTCTAAGCCACTTCACCAATCCACAAATATTATTTCATGAGTACCATATTTTCTTTGTAATGTAATGTTGTTGTTAAGTGCCACCAAGTCAGTTCTGACCCATAGCAACCCTGTATAGGGTTTCCAAGGAGCAGCTGTTGAGTTTGAACCACCGACCTTGCAGTTCAATTCAACCTTGCAGTCGATTGCTTGTCCTCACCAAGACTTGTTCTCAGAAAGAGACACACGAGAAGCTGCTTCTGTTCTTTACAAGGTGATGGAGTGGCTGGAATCCTAGGGAAGACATCATGAAAGAATCAGCTCCGAGCTGCACAGAAACTCATGCTCCTTGGGCCTCCTTCCCTGAGGGACAGCTTGGGGCTGGGCACAGGGGTGCAGGTAAGAAGTTCTGATCTGAGGAAGGATTGTTCTTGGTATGGGATAGATAGAGGGAGAAAAGAAGGGATAGATGTCCCCAGGACCTTCTCCTGGCTTCTCCCCACAGCTCAATATTGGCCCCCACACCCATCCCTGCCCCACCCAACCCCTTAATTTATAAACCATATGTCCCTGTGTCCCTGCCTGGCCTTGTTTGTCCAAAGATTCAGCTGCTTCCCCCATAACCGGAAGTTCAGAGGCACTGGGAAAGTGGGAGGAGCCTGGGGCAAGCAGAGTTCAGGGGGGCTCTGATGTGTCTCTCCCCTGCTCAACAACCTTCAATAACTCTCAATGGACAATGCCTGATGCATAGGACCTGCTGGAAATTTATCAACTGTCCCCATTCAGATTTTTCATTTTGTGATTGCTTCTAGGGACGATTTGAAACCCCTCAGCCAAAGCCCTGTTGTTGTTGTTGTTGTTGTTAAGTGCCATAGAGTCAGTTCTGACCTATAGCAATCTTGTATAGAGTTTTCGAGGAGCAGCTGGTGAACTTGAACCACTGACCTTGCAGTTCAAAACTGACTTTCCAGTCCAGTGCATTAACCCACAGCACCACACCAGGACTCCTGGAGGTCATCAAAATTTTGGCCCAGAGACGGGAAGCAACTCCCCTTCCCTCACACAGCAAGGTAGTATGAAATGCTCTCCTCTCTACATCCTGCCAGTCCAGCCACTATAGAGAAACAAATAGCACATGACTCTGGCTCTGCCTCTCTCTTGCTGTGTGCCGTTCAGTTTGTGGTCTAACCTGTCTGATGGATAGTTTCTTCATCTATAAAATGCAAGCATTGTCTGTCTGATTCCAGAATAGGGCTTGCATGTGGTAGGAGTTCAATAAATATTTCTTGGGTGCACGAATAAGTGAATCGCTAGCTCTCAGGTTGTTTATAAGTATGAAACAAAATATTACAAAGAGCCTATGCAGTACCAGGCATGTGTCAGAGGTGTGTCAATTGGGGTTCTTCTCGTCCCTTCACCAACCAATCTGGGGATGCCAACCTCGTTTTTTTTATTGCAACACAAGATCTCCAAGCTTCAAGACCTAAATTCCATCCTGAAACTCACAAGGACCAGAAAGCTGGAGCCTAGTGAGTCTGCTCAGAGGACTCCCAGGCCAGCCCTAACCCAATTTTCCTTGGCTCTTGCTCTCCACTTCTTATCTATACCTCAGCACCTCCACTTATTTCCTGGGGAAATACCACCCTGGCTACCCTGGTGTCCCCTACCTTTCCCTCTATTCTCCTCTGCTCACCAAAAGCACTGTTTCCCTCAACCTTGTCACTGGGTTTCCTGGGGCTTCTGGAAGGTATCAGGGCAGAGAGGTAAGTGATGGAGCCTGGGATGAGAAGAGACTCACTCACACTTTGTCTTGGCACCTTCAGTGTTCTAAGCTGTTCTCTGGGGTGGCATAAAAGTCTTTGCAGAGATGGGTTAGGGCTACACTATGGGGATAAGCAAAGGGTGAGATAGGAAATGGCCACAGGAAAAGACAACAAGAGATAAGGGCCAGCAGAGACTTTGGGTAGCCGTAAGCACTCTAGGCCCAGGTCTAGGACTAACCCACTAGGTAACTGAGGGCAGTTTTCTCTAACCTCAGTTTTTCCAGGTCAATTGGTGATGTAGGCATGAGGGCTTTGGTCACTTGTCTGTCACTTCCAGTTCATAGGTTTTGGACTTCCTAGGATCCCCACTCCCAGGTACCTGCAGTCCCCACATGCACTCCCAGCTCTGCAGGACACCCTCCTCAATCCAGTAAACCCCAGATCCTGTGCTGGCTGTGGGGCCCACAGGGATTAGTGTCCAGAGGAAGGAGGATCGGGTGACGTGAGCAGTGGACAGAGCTTTAGAAATGGTTCCCTGGGAGTGCTAATCCCTGGGCAGTGGCCTCTCTGGCAGCTTCCCAAAGAGCTGGGCCAAGGCGCCTGGATGGTGTTTCCACAGGATAAGCCCCAGGGTGTGTGGAATGAAGACCAAGCCTGTTGGTCTGGGTTGTGGCTTTGTAGCAGAGGCAGAGATGGAGCATGAAGGTGGCCAGAGTCCTGCCCCCATCAAAGCCCTCTGTGATCCAGTCCCCTTTCCAGTACTTCTTTACTGGCAAACCAAAGGAGCTGACTGGGAAGACACCAAGCATTGCACAACCAGGCAAGTGGCAGAAGCAAGATGGAGGACATGGAGCTGATACGGCAGCCTCCCCAAGCTCAGTGGAGACCTGCACCTTTCAGAGTCGAGTGGATTGAAGGGACCATGGGTGGCATCTTGTGCTCCCCAGTCCATCCGCAAGTTCCCCATTCCTATGTGTTCACCTCCCCAGTAGATCTGAACAAACATATGAGCTGGGTCATAAATGGTCAGACTCCAAAGCCAACACACCAGGAGACTTCCCTAGATGTTGTAAACTTGTGCAAGTCTTTGGGGCAGAATCCTGGGAGAGTCTTACAGGGAAACTGTAGCCCACAAATAAGAAAGGATTCATCTAAGATTCCACATTCAAGGTCAATGTCAGAGCTAGGCGGAGAACTCTGGGCCCCAACTTCTAGCCAGGGCTCCTTCCATGTGCCCAGCATTGTCCTGTTCCCAAGGGTCTGTATCCAGAGTGCTGAGAGGCAGGCTCTGGTTTGGCGTGGGCTCCACAGTGTCAGATTACTCAATAAGCAAGGTAAGCACAGGTTTACTTGTGCTTATTTTCTAATCTGTAGTAAACAGCTCTACTTTTTTTAAAACCATGTCTAAGACTCTACCGGAGTCCTGGTGTGGCACTGTGGATTAATGCACCAGTCTGCAAACTCATTTGTCAGTGGTTCAAGCTCACCAGCTGCTTCTTGGAAACCCTATACAGTGTTGCTATGGGTCGGAACTGACTCAATGGCACTTAACAACAACAATAACAACAAGATTCTACTAGAATCCGTCTCTCCCAACCCCACAAACACCTTCTGATGGAATCAAAGTCTCTTTTTAAATGTATAATCCCAGCCAGGGAGTACCTAGTAAGCAGGGAAAGCATGGGCTCACTTGTGCTGACTTACTACCTTGTAGAGAAAAGTTTCTCATGTTTATGTTTTCCCCATACCATGTGAAACTATTCATTCCAGGTTAGTAAGTAAGCACAAGTAACTGTGTGCTTCCCTTGCTTACTGGGCACTTCACCCCTGGCCCCGCCCCTAGGTTGCACCACCTTTGTCCCCAGCCCCAGGAGCTTGGTGTGGACACTAGCCCCAGATGGGCCCAGCACAATGGACAGTCAATGATTTATGGAGGCTCTTCCTGGGGGCCCTTCTCCCGGGAGTACCGGGCACCTGCTGCTGGCTCCTGGACAAGCTCCCCAGCGTGACAGGGCAGGGCGTGGATTAATCAATGATGGATCCGGAGGGAGGGTCATTCCCATGTGGGGGGGTCCTGCTAGCACATTTCTTGAACATACCCACCCCCAACTCTTTAGTTCCTGGTTGGTTTCTCTGTCTCAGACTCTCTCATGCACACAAGCACACAAACATTCAAACACCTTCTTACCAGCCTCCCTGTCCCACCTGCCCCCTCAGCCCTCACTCTAAACTCTGAACTTCTCCACCCTCCCCTTTCCCTCACACCTACCAGAAGACAGAGAGAGAACTTTTAATAAACTAAGCCATCCGGAGGTTTTAAATAGCAGAATCGGAAAGCTTGACAGTGCTCCAAGTCAACATTTCCAGTCTGTGTTTGTAGGCAACCAGTTCTCTGAGAGGGTAATAGGAATGACTTCCAAGGGTGGGTTTAATGGACAAATAAGTTTGATGATCACTAACTTGAATAAAGTAAGGTGGCTTTGTTTTTGCCATGGAGAACTTCTCAAAACCTCTACCATTCTAACTTGCATGGCAAATCCGCAAAAGGGTCATGTGGTTTCCATACTGGCCTCATCTCTGGCCTCCTTGCTATGAAAATCCATGAACAGTCCCCCAAGACAATGCTGTCATTTTGGAAATACCACAGAGGGCAGGTGACCTATTGAAGCCCATTCACTCGATCCTTGGCCAGGCAAGTAGATGGCACCAGTTGATAAAATCCCAATGACTGCTAGCCTTCATTTCATATCTAACTTTCTAGGATTTTTTTCATCCAGAAATCTCCCCCATGGCTGCCTGAGGTGGCTTCACACTTACATAGAAGTGGGGAAATGGGCCGGAGGCTGGGAGCCCTCAGAATGTTCTAGAACTTAAGGGCCCATGGAAGCATTCCTCGGCTTGGTATCTCTAGGTTCCACATTCCTGGAGGCAGATGCAACTGCTCCTCCCAGCCCAGGAGGTCACTGGCAGCAGCGGAAATTCTTGGAGTTCGTCTCAGATGGAAGGTGCTCCAAGCCCATCATGATTCAGGCGCATCAGCGCCTCCGGGGAACTTCACGAACTGTTTAACAGACCTTCTCACCTCAGGGCCCAGGAATCCTCCCACAGGGTCTGGAGTGGAGACATCTTCAAGTCTGCAAAGGGGTAGATAGCAGAAGTGAGGGGGCCAACTCAGGCAGGAGGCAAAGACAGAGAGGGTAAGGAGGATAAGGAAATGCCTGAGACCTTGTCTTTGCTGCTGAGACCCAGAAATAGAGGTGAACGCACAAAGAGGCATAATGCTGGAGAGTGGGCCATGAAGGCTTGTTTCAAATTGCAGATATATACTTGGTAGTTGGCAATACCAGACAGTCTGTTGGAATCAAGAACCACACCCTGTGGCTGTGGAGAGGTGGGAGAGGCTTCCTCAGAAACCAACTTGGGGGTCTGAAAGGTTCCTCCACTCATTCTCTGTCAGTGACTTCACCCAGACATAAAGTCAATTCCATCCACCTCGCCGCGCCTCCTTAGACGAGGAACTCAACCTTCACAAGAAATACCAGCTGGGAGTGAATGATAAATGAAAATAGAGACTGCCAACACTCTTATCAAATATAAAATATATTATACGTTTCTCATTGCAAAAAAAATTCTCACTGTCCCAAACAGAAAACTAACAGCTCATGTGTAACCAAGTCAAGCAAGTAGGCTAGAGTTTAGAGACCTTAGGTCTGACAATGACAATCAATGGTGGACGTTAGCATCCTGGACCCGAATGTGGTGAGTGAGGGCAAGGGAGCCTGGCCTCACACTTGGCTCCTGGAGGTTGGCTTTGCCCAGTTGACAGATGGACTGTCAGCTTCACACTCAGCAGATGTCTGTCTTCTCTGTGATCAGGGTGTGGTAAAGTGCCCTGGAGTTGTTCAAAGAGAGAAGCCCTGGAGGGACGCAGGTTAAACGCAGGATGGTCGGCAATTCAAACCTCCCTCAGCGGTTCTACAGATGAAGCGTGTTTCTTCTATAAAGACTTACAGCCTTGGAAGCTTGATGGGACAGTTCCACTCTGTCTTCTAAGGTTGCTATGAGTCAGAATGGGTTTGGTTTGGTTTGTTTTTTTATTGTTCAAAGACTTAAGCTAGAGTTATGGGAAGTTTCCTTGGAGTAAAAACAAACAACCCCAAAGTTGTGAGATGATGGCATTGCCCCTGGCAGACAGTGTGGAAGGTCTCGAACAATCCAGATGAACTTGCAGTTGGTTTTTCAGTTAACAGACAGATTCAGTGAGAGTCATTCTACTTCGAGGACTCAACGTTACTCTCTGAACTGAATGCATTCCTGCACACCCACAAAGTGATATCCAGAGCATAACAAGTTACATGGCCAGCCCCTCCAGCCAGCGACTGTAGACTTATATGACAATTTCATTGATCTGTTTTTGGTCTACTATCTGAGTTCCTGAAAAGTATAAGGCATCTATATACCTATTTGTTGTTATTGTTTGTGCTATCAAGTCAATTCTGACTCACAGTGACCCTGTATAGGGTTTGCGGGGCTTTTAAATCCTTACAGGGGCAGAAAGGCTTTATCTTTCTCCTGTAGAGAGACTGGGAGACTCAAACTGTAGACCTTGTGGTTAATAGCAGTCTGGGGCTTTTCCAACAGCACCACACCATTTAATATACCTAATTAAATCACTTCTTTTTTTTTGGTAGCGTAGTGGTTATGAATCAGGCTGCTAACCTCAAGGACAGCAGTTCGAAACTACCAGCTGTTCCACGGGAAAAAGATGAGGTTTTCTGCTCCCGTAAAGATTTTCAGGCTTGGAAACCCTGTAGAGGGTCAGAACCATTCCACGGCACATAACCACCACCACCAAGGTGTTTGAAAACAAAACAGTTCAAGTTACATAAGGATTCAGGGCATCTATTGGCTATTTTCAGAATGTCTAATGTTTCCCATTCTTGAGAACTTTTCATATTTATTAATTCTTTGGATTTGCTCTTTGGGATCGCTTGTTCACTGGGAGGCTCCCTCCCTCTCTCTGTGTCCAGGTGCTATGTGTCTCCCTCCACATTATAGATCTCTTTGTTTGCTTAGTCGTTTTCCAGAAATGTACCCCGTTCCCTGCTAATGTGCTGCCTGCCAGGCCAGTCTTCTCAACCAATGTTCCACGGGAGGTGTAGACTGGCTTTGGGGAAATTGAGCACAACACCTAGTGGTGATACCTCAGAAACAAGACTGTGGGCAGCCTGCAAATGTTAGCTACATAAAGAGTCCCTGAGCATGGCAGTTCACACAAAACCAGGGACAGGACCTAGCCTATGAGTTAGCATTGTTTGGAAGGTTCTAAGACAGAGCAGGGAGTTCTGGTGTAGCACTGCATTTGCTAACCACAAGGTTGGTGGTTCAAACCCACCAGCTGCTCCTTGGAAACCCTATACAAGGTGACTACGAGTCAGAACCAATTCAATGGCACTTAACAACAGGCCAGAGCAGAGATGAATCCAAACAGCGTATTGTTGTTGTTGTTAAGTGCCGTCCAGTCGGTTCCAACCCACAGCAACCCTGGATAGGGTTTCCGAGGAGTAACCAGTGACCTTGAACCACCAATTAAATTACACCTCACATACAGATGCACTCATTGGAGTGGTGAAGGCCCAGTGACAGAATTCCCACCCTCTATGCAGGGGACCCTGGTTCAATTCCTAGATACCACCTGGCCGCTAGTGGAGGTTTGCTTTTACTATGATGTCGAATAGGTCTCAGTGGAGCTTCCAGATCAAGATGAACTAGGAAAAAATGTCTAACATTCAACTTCCAGAATTCAGCCTATGAAAGCCCCAGATCATAATGGTCTGACCTTCAACCCATCATGGGAATTTATAGGTCGTAGCAGTAACTACAGTTTAACAGCAACAGCCAAACACAAACTTTTTTTTAGCCTGCAGCTTATTGGTTTGAAACCACTTTTAAACAAATTGAATGCTTTCTTCCCCCACACCCACCCCCCAGGAGTGATGTGCAAATTATATAACAGCCTGATATAGCAGAGGTACCAATCCATCAGAGCTACCTCACAGCTGGTGCCAGACAGTGCTGAGTTGTGGGAAGATCCAGGGGAGGCTGGAGAAGGACCCAGAGAAGTCATGGGGGGCGGGGAGGGGTAGCGCTTGGAGGGTTCAGAGAAGATGGGAGTATTTTCATGATAGGGGAGGCGATACTGGCCCGTACAATTGAAGATCAGTTTTGCCTGCGCTCCGTTCCCCATCAATACACCAGAAAGAACAGAAAAAATAAGCAAAATTCTATGTGCAGTGAATGTGGTTTCGTTGGGATGCGGTAGAATCACCTGAGCAGGACAAGCTCATTAAAATTGCTGCATACCCTTTCCTGTGGGCTTCTAGGCGCTCCAGAGCCCAAGGTCCTTCTGAGGACTAATTGTCCCTGGAGGGCTAGGGAAAAACCAACCCTCTAGGTGAGGGCCCCACCTACCCTTCCTGCCAATAGATGTGCCACCTTTTCCACACTGAGGACAGTAAACATCTCCACCTTAGGGTCCTGGGCCCCTGAAGCGGCTCCTCCTTGGCCCCTACTCAGCAGCAAATTCCACACGTGGTCCTCATTGTATTCTAACCCTAATGAAAACAAGGTGTCATACCCAGCAACTGGTCCATAAAACATTAATCACTGGCCCCCTCCCTGAGAGGCTCTGAGCCTTGAAGGTGTGACCTGCAAGAGGGATGGAAAAATCCTAATGGTCAGCACGTGTCCCAGCCACGTCAAGGGTGGGGTCTTGGCACCAGTTGCTCCAGTTCTTTTCCAGATCAACTCCTAGCTTTGTCTCCAGGAACCATGATGACCAACCCAGGAACCCCAAAAGGGAAACCTTGTATCTACCAAATCCTCCAAGGTACCATGCTTCTTAGGTCCATGTGGCAAGAGGCAACCTTAAGCCATTCACACCCATTGATCTGGGTTCTTTCTGAGTCCACACAAGGTTTTGAGATGAATAATGATGCCAAGGTCAGGGCCATAGTTGTGGGGTACCAACCACATCGAAACTTCGATGCATCGATATTTGACTAATTGACTGATCCTACGATGGTTTCAAAGATCAAGTCTCCTTCCTACAGGCCTCTTAGTATTTCTCTAAATCCTGGAAAGAGGAAATCTGATGATCCTGGAGGAGAAAATGAGATACCCAAAGGGAAACATGTGTTTACAAGGATTCCAGATTTCTGAGCTTTCAAAATCCAAGACTGACTGAGGCAATGCTTGACATCATAGAATTATCTGGTTAAAATGCAACCTCAGCCTAATGTGAACATTCAGCCCAGTGACCTGGCTGATGTTCTCTCCAATATGGCTTGAAAAGTATTTTGGAAAATTGTGCACACTGGGTCAGTGTACCTAAAAGGCTTCAGAACAAGTGAGGTAATCCTGGAGCCACAATATTAATGGAAAGACAAGTATTCTAGGATTCAGTGATGCTAGATTATACTTCCTTCTAGGTCATGAGCAGATTAAATTCCTTCTGGTACAACTGAACTACCCCATATGCAGGTCTCAGGGCTGGAACACCAGAGAGTCTGATGGAGCAAGCAGCCGGTGGTTTGGCCCCAGGGAGGGCCCAGTCTGAAGGGTGATGATGTTCCCCACCCTACTCCCGCCTCAAAGTATTTCATGTGTGCAGTTTCCTGAATGCTCAGCAGCCTAGGACAAGGTTTTAATTAAAGAAGCTTTTAGGAAATTTACTCTCTCCATTAAAGTCAAATGAACAAAACTGAAAAGATCTATTGCCCAAGGAGCTCCAGTTGTTTCCAAACACCTCTCTGTGTGCTGGGCTGCACAGAACATTAGCAAAACAAAGACAAGGATGACTCTAAGGTTGGAAGATGAGAAAGAGTCTGGAACAGTCTCAGCCTCTATGATGTTGTTCCTAGTCCTGGGGGATTATTTTACAGCGCATTATGATCCCTCAAGTATAGCTTTGACCCTTCCCTTCTCATAGACTTCTTATAGAAGAAGACAGTCTCCATGTGGGCAAGTTCAACCTAATGAAAGGGGGTAGTCAGACCCTAGAGAGTATTGTGGAGGCTGGCATGAGGCCAGTGCCAGGGGAGTGGCCTTGAACCCTTGGACCAGGTGCCACATGTTTCTCAAGAGGACACCACATCCAGCTAGCCTTGGAATGAACACAGCTTCTCCTGAAGTTGAAGGTTCCTCGGCTGGCCACTCTGTTTCTTCTCTTCTCATTCTGTAAGCAGAGGAAACTTGTCTGCTAAACTTAGTGCTTAGAGCACAGGCTCTAGTACTACAAAGAGGAAATAGTTCAGCTCCATCTTTAAAGCAAAGAAGAAATGAGTTCAGACTCAAATCCTGCCACAGCCTGCTCTGTGCATGGGGCCAGTCATTTCCTCTTTAGGGGCCTCATCCCCTGCTTTCAGTGGAGCAGGGATGCTGAAGAGATAAGCTCTAATCCACATGAAGTCCCCCATAGGATTCTTACACACAGTAGATGCTCAAAAAAATAAGAGTGTCTGTCTTCTTCAGACCCTGCATCTTGACACTAGGATTCTAGAAGCACTGGAATTGGGGTGGGGTCAGCTGTGATGGAGGCAGATAAGCAGGGGTTGGGGTAGGTGGCCAGAGTCCACACTGAGGACTGAGAAAACTTCACTGGAGTGACCTAGTCTTGGCCCCTCCAAGACTAGCTGGGCCCTTATAAAGTGAGCCGTCCCTTATGTCACCATCAGCCAAGCCCCCCAGAAGAGGAACAGTGTTGGGGGCTGGCGGCAGCAGGATCTTCCCAGACACCCTTTCCCTGCTCAGTCCATACCCAGAGCAACATCTGCATGTGTGACCTGGTGGGATTCTAGAACATTGAGGGCTTTCAGAGTCTCCCGGACACTGGACTTCAATGGAGGCACAAGCATGCCCATGGTGGTGGTGGTTGGGTGGTTGTGTGCTGTGGAGTCAGTTCTGACTCATAGAGACCATGTATAGGGTTTCCAAGGTTATTAAGCTTTACAGGAGCAGAAAGCCTCCACTTTATCCCACAGAACAACTAGTAGTTTTGAACTGCTGACCTTGAGGTTAGCAGCCCGACTCATAACCACTGATTTACCAGAGCCGTTCCCATATTCTCAGGCACTCAGTTTCCCAATGCAGTTGGCCCTGATTTAGAAATATTGTTGCGAGTGTGAAGACAGAAGGGGGGAGGGGGCAGCAGTCTCAGTTTAATATAACCTATGACTTTGGTTTGACCCATGACGTATGTCTAAGTCTCCATGCCTGGTGTGGCCCCCAGTTCTCAGGAGGCCATGAATAGGAAGGGGTTCTGTGGGCTCCGGAGGACTGGTCAACTTCTTCCAACCCACATAAGCGTTGGGGTTGCAAAGGGACAGGTGCTAAGGCAGGAGTGGGACCGAGGGGTCTCATCTCCTCACGGGTTTCCTGCCTCATCCGGGCACAGTCCAGGCCTCTGTAACCTATGTTCTCAGGTCCTCTCTGTCTGGGCTGACCCCTTGGGAGTCTGAAGAAAGCCAGACCCCCGCAAAGAAATGAACAGCCTCAGAGAAGTTGGTGTGTGATTGAAGGCATCCGTGAACCCATAAGGCCCTCAAGGTTAAGAAGCCAGGGACTCAATTTCTCATCCTCTCTTAGCTACTAAAGGTCACTTTCATGATCAGCTAAGTACTGCAGCCCCTGGGAACCCTTTACTGATGTTCTCAAACCAGTCAGTAGCCTCCCAGCATGTTTTGTGGATTCCTGTGGGCAGCATTAATCTCACTTGACTCTACTGGGCAAATCCACCTCCTCCAGAAGACTGAGTTCCCTGGAGCCCAGCCTGTGGGCTCCAGTGTCCAGCTCCCACAGAGTGGTGTCGGGAAGTCTGACTGAGTAAGGGAAAAAGGGAGACCACAGCCACCTAAACAGCTCTCTGGAGTTGGTAGACTTCCATCACTTTACCCATCACTTCCATACTCCAGAATCACAAATGGTTCCCAACCACCCCATTTCAGCTGGGAAGAATTAGTGCTATTGGAGCAAGACAGAGCCTCCTCTTATATTGGAGCCCCACTGAGCAGGATCAGATAGACTTCTGGGATGTGGCAGGTAGTGGTCCCCCTCCTCAAACTAGGCCCTTTGGATGGGGACCTAAACCCCTCTCAGATCCAGGGACCCATTGTGGGGATGGCACCGAAAGTAGAAAATTGCAAGGAGCCTGGAGGACCTTTACAAGTCATTTTCCTTTATTTCCTTATCATAGAATGAAATATCAATTCCAGAGAGACGGATATGCAGAGCAGACAGATTCAGGGGCCTGTACGTACTCGGCAGGACCAGGCTGAGAGCAGGTCTGACATTCTTCCTTTTCCATCACAACCCTCCTCACCCCTCCTGGCTCTGCCCTTTGCCGAGGCAGAAACTTAGAAGTTGGGAAGGAGCCAGGTCCGTTTCTTGGTCCAGGAAGTAGCTAGACCCGGCCTTGGCTGGGAGGTCTGGCTGCATCTTTATCTAGCTGCGGGAGCCTTGTGTGTTGAATGGGCTATAAGTCCCTGCTGTGTAATTGGGAGCAGAGTGTTCAGCTGTCACGCTGGGTAGGTGCCTGTTAAGGGCCTCCTGCTCAGTTGTGTCTCCTGGTTTTCCTCCCCTTCACGGCTTGAGTCGCAGACGGTCAAACTGCTCTGGCCCTGGTGAGATGAATGGATTTGTGGCCATCGAGCTTAAGAATTCGGGCTCTGAACTGCCCTTGGGCTGCACCAGTTGTGAATTTCAGTGAGTCAAAACTAACTCATCCTCCAGGTGAGCCCGGGGGACCTCAGAGAGCCGGTGCTGGATACCCACGCTCCCAAAGCCTCCTCCTCCTCAGGATAATCATCTGCTTCCAGAGGGCCATTCTGTCCTCAGGTGTGGGGCTTCAGATAAGCCTTTAACACATACTCACACACATGTGCAATGGAGACCAGCACCATACTGGCAAGAGGAGAACTGAAGCCATCACCAAGGTGATGTAGTGAGAGACAGGTGGGAAGGACCAACCGGAACTCAATTTACCAAGCATCATCCTCCATCTTTACCCTATAAATGACCTTTGTGGACTGGCAAAGCCTCTTTACAAGGGGCATGACCTAGACCTCCATGACCTAGACTGCCTGTTATCTCTGCTTTGAAATGTGTGTGTTTCACACACACACACATACGTGCATAGATACAGCTCTACACTTTGGGAAAGAACATAGGGCAAGTGGGAAAAACAGCAAAGGTCTAGACTGTGTCTTCTAGAACCTAAGGTGTGTTTATGCTTAAAGAAACCTAGAGATGGGTCTCAGAACCTTGTGACCCACCCTGACACTCCCACTGTACAGATGGGGTCCCCAAGGCCTCGATATAGGGGAGATCCCAAGGGCATGCAGCGAGTCCAAAGAGGGAGGACTCTAGGAGCAAGCGAAATGGAAATGGGGAGATTGTCTGCAGCTTGGTCCCTACCACTTCATGACCTGGGAGCTCTGACATCAAAGCACCCTCAGGGTGCTTGCTGGGAGTTGGAGACCCAGGTCCCAAAGGTCCAAAACAGTAATGGCGGAAACCCAGGCACCTGTGGAGGTGAGGTCATGAGCAACTTTGGGATGAGGGGGCACTTTCTGGCATACCTCCCATCATACCCTGAGAGGACAACTTAACTTAGCAAGCAGGTCCCTCTCTCTCATCTCCTCAATTATTTCAAAGGAGCAGATGATTGATAAACCTTGGTCCGCAGGAAGTCCCGAGGCCAAGAAACAGAGAAAGAGAAAGAAAATGACAGAAACACCCCCAAACTCTGCTTGACCGTGAAGGCCTAGCAGGTCTTTGGGAAGAGACTTTGGCCAGCTTGTCTACAATATGGTTCCTCCCCTCCCCTCCCTCCGCCCGCCCCTGTCCCTGCCCCCACAGTAGATGCCTGGGCCAAGTCCCCTCTATTTGGGCTTCATCTCCACCCTGGAATTGATGTCGTCCACATCTAGGTCGTACTCCTCCACGTGGCCGCTGGTCCACACCTTCACGCGGTCCGTGAGGTCACTGTTGCGTGGGGCCAGGATGAAGTCGTAGATCAGTACAGCCAAGGCTCCCCCGATGAATGGCCCCACCCAGAAGATCTAGAAAAGGAACAAGGCCTGCTCAGAGGGCATCGCGTCTGCCCCATGCTCGGAAAGCTTCTCCCGGTTCCCTCCCTCTCCCGCTGCAATATTGGAGGGGTTCTCTCCCACCTCTTTTCAGTAAGGCCTGGGAGAAAGGTGGGCAATACAGAAGCACAAAGCATTCAGAATGGAATTCTGAGCACCAGTGGCTAGTGATGCAAATGGCTAATATGTTTGGCTGCTAACAGAAAAGTTGGAGGTTCAAGTCGACCCAGAGGCAGCTCTGAAAAAACAGCTTGGTGATCAACTTCTGAAAAAATCAGTCACTGAAACCTCGATGGAGTTCAGTTCTGCTCTGAGGCGAGTCAAACTGAACCAGCTGGAAGAAGTGGCCAAGTGGGTGATACTTGGGCTTAGGGATGATTTTGTGGCCCCCAGCCACATGGCATCAGTCCTTCTGAGTGGTGTATCTGTCCTCGCCAAGTCTTCCTGTGGCCTTAATAAGCGTGCCAATCCCAGGTACCCAGAATTAGCCCTAAACCATGACTTGCAGTTGTGGGCATTTCCTTGACTCTGTGCGGCCCAGCACAGGGGGCCTAGCCTGGCCAGTACTAACTTCTTCTGGAAGACAGCCACTGCCCATTCATTCAGGAGGGCTACAGAGATCATTTTGCTGTTGTTGTTGCTTTTGTTTTTGTTTGTGTATGCATGCTTTTCTATTGTTATAAAAATATAGATAACCACAACCACAGAGGTGGTTTCATTTGATAAAAGGTTAGCCTGGAGCAAACACATGTACACCAATAACTAAAATCCTCTAAGCTTTTGCTTCATGTCGAGGTCCTCTTGTCAGCCCATCATCTCCTGAGGGCAAGTCCACCACTTCCTCATTGAATGCATCAGCAAATGGAGCCTCCAAGAGAACAGACAGCCTGCTCTGGAGGCTGGGAAGTGGCAGAGCCTGACTGAAGTCCCGCACATGCCGTTGGAGTGATGTGGACCCAGGTCAAAAGGGACAGGCCTGACTTCACCTTGTCTCCAACTTGAGTTTCCTCATCCATCGGTGTACCAGTCACGGTGCCTCTGCCCAGCTTCTCCTCAGCCTCCACCCACCCACCCGCCGCCTCATGGGGCAGAGCAGCTCACAGGTGTGACATGTTGACCGTGTGGTGGAAAACCCCCTACCCCTCCATGGGTAACCCCAAGACTGCCTACCCAGTGATTGATGAAGTTGCCGGTGATCACCGCAGAGCCGAAGGACCGAGCAGGGTTAATGCCACAGCCGGTGTAGTCAATCTGTGAGGGGAGACAGAGAGATGGAGAGAAAGAAAGGGAAGCAGAGAAAGACAGCAAGGTGTAAAGCAAGCTCCAGAGAAGGATTAGAGGCAGGAAACAGATGGAGAGAAACAGCAAGGGCAGACAGAGATATAGAAAGATGGCGAGGGAGGGGCAGGGAGAGAAGACACACAAAAATCAGTAAGTGGGGGCAGGGGTAAGGAATGCCCAGACCCAGAAAGAGAAGAGGACACTGACACAGAAAAGTCCCACTCCATGTTTTGAGCCCTGTCTGTGGTCCCATTCTCTGCCCACCTCGATGTCCACTCCAGCAAACCCCTTAGCTTCTTGGCTCCATGCCCCCTGCCCCTGGAAGACCTCCTACTCACCGCCAGCAGGTGTCCCAGTGCCACAGAGAGGCCGATGGCCAGAGGGCCAGAGCCTCCAAGGTCGCGGCGTCTTCGGTCAGTGGTGGCTAGCACGCACAGCACCAGCTGTAGGGTGCCAATGATCTCGATGCCCAGGCCTTGACCGGGGTTCACACCAGGCGCCAGCTGTGGGAAGAGGGGCAGCCCGGTGAGCAGGGTGGGAAGAGAGTTAGTTGTAAGCTCCCAAGCCCTCATCACCTGCACAGCCCCTCCTGCAAGCAGCACAGCAAATAGCCCAACGTCTGGAACAGGGACCTCGTCCGCACGCCTCACCTGTTGTTGATGTTACACCCCTCTCATAGCATAGTGGTTACGAGTCGGGCTGCTAACCTCAGGGTCAGCAGTTTGAAACTACCAGCTGTTCCTCGGGAGAAAGATAAGGCTTTCTGCTCCCATAAAGCTTTATAGCCTCGGAAACCCTGTACAGGGTCACTATGAGTCAGTACCGAATCCACAGCATATAACCACTACCATCAGTGCCTGCCAAGGCCCTGCCCATCTGCCTAGAGGTCAGAGAGGTCTGGGATGTGGTGGGGCTTCCAGTCCAGACCAGGAAACCCTGGGGATGGCCAAGGTCATGGGCAGAGAGTTGAGTCCCAGGCATGGAAGGAGCAACAAATGAGTTTGGGGGCCCTACTAAACCACTGTATCTTACCCCCAAGTCCAGCACATTCAACACTACCGCTGCTGCATCTCAAATTCCCAAAGCCAGGGGAGGCTTCTTCAGCAAGCTTTTCCCCAGCTCACTGGTGGCCTCCACCCTGGTCCAGTGTCTGTGTCTCTCCATCTTTCCCTCCCTCCCTCTCTCTAGCCACATAAGCCCCGCCACCACCACACTGTCTGGCTGCCACTTGATCCTGAGTCACTTTTAGAAACATGACTCATGGAAAAAGAAGGGAATGGTAAGGCCACAGAGTCCTCCCCCAGCAGCGGCCCCAGGATCCTCCCAGGGAGCCCCACACTCACCACAGGGGAGTTGGACCAGGTTGGCAAAGGTCCACTTGCAAAGATGCCCAGATGTGACCACCTAGTCTGCCTTCTCCCAGTCAGGGCTGGTGTGGGCTGCTAAGCTGGACAGCTCACCTGCCACATCCCATCCTGAGGGTGCTCCTAGGCCAAAGGCATTTTGCAAAATCCTAGGTGGCCGGCAAGGCTCCACGCCTCCAGAGGTTTTCCTGGTCCCACCCTGAGGCCATCTTACAAAACAATTCTCTTCCCGCCTTTGTCTGCAACCCTGGATTACAGGGAAAATGACTCACATCCCCTCCTCTCCCTCGAAGCCCCAGCTCTGGGCCTCTCCTGGCAGCCCCCAGAGTTGTGTCCTTTGAATCAGCTAGCCCATTGGGCAGTTTTCTTCTGCCCCCAAAGCTAGGCCGTGGAGGTAGGAGCCCAGAGTTCAGGTCCTGGCTTCCACTTGCTGGCTCTGTTATCACGTGCAAATGCTTTTTCCTCTGAGATCCTCAATTTTGCCATCTGTAAAATAGGTCTGCTTTTCCCTGCTCACTCTCCAGAGCAGTTGGGCAGTTCAAAGGTAATAGGACCATCAGGGGGGCTTTTGGCTCCAGAGACAGAAATCAGTGTTCTAGCCCTTGTTCCAGTTGTTTCTCACCACATCCCCAGGATTTGGAACAGGTAGAGGGGAGAGGGACAGAATGAATTCTGCTGGGGGCAGTGCAGGGGTGTGGACTCGAGAGGGAAGGTCACTGAGGCTGCTGGGAGAAGCTGTCTGTAGCTGGGGCGGCTCCCTGGAGAGGTGGCTGGAGCCTAAGGGTTTGGTTCTGCTGCCCCACATACACCACCTGTCAGGCCAACTGTCCTTTGTGTATCTGAACGCTCTCCAAGCTCATGGTTCCTTTTCCCTTACTACTCTCCAGAGCCAGCCTAATTGATCGCTGGCAGCAATCCTGGACCCAGCCCTTCCTAGCTGATTAACAGACTAAGTGACTCTTCAACACAGCCAGCCTCAGAGTCCCCGCCCAGCCCAACCCTCCTGTCCCACTGCACACCACTGTTAGCTCATCCCCTCCACTAGGAAGGCCTCAGGTCTGGAGAGACCCAACCACAACCTGCTGCAGAGCTCTGAGCCCTGGGAAGGGGAGGGGTCTGTCACTTCCCCTGAGAACTCCAGGAAGTACCCTCTTCCTGGGTGCCCAAAGCTCCTAGCCTTCCTCTCCCAATCCACCACCACCACCACCACCATCAGGAAACCTTCCCTGACTTCTCCTTTAAGCACTGCATTCTCTCACATGTGGAAAATAGTGTCATTCTGAACTGGGAGGGGGCAGTCAAACACCTGGCAAAGCTTTGTGTCCAGGAGAGAGCAGGTTGTTGTTAAGTGTGGTCAAGTGGGTTTCTACTCACAGCTGCCCTGTATAGCTTTTCAGAGACCATAAATCTTTGCAGTAGCAGAATGCCTCGTGTTTTCCCCTGTGGAGTGGCTGGTGTGCTTGAACTGCAGACCTTGTGACTCTCAGTCTAGTGCTTATCCTACAGTGCCACACCAGGACTCCAAAAGAAGAGGAAGAAAGCTCCAAAGAATCCATTCAATATGAGCAACTGCTTCAATTGAACCAGTCCCAGTTGCCGTTGCTTGTTATTAAGGGAGAAAAAAATGTTTGCTTAAGGAGCTCTGGTAGAGTAGTGGTTATGAACTGGGTTGCTAACCTCAGGGTCAGCAGTTCGAAACTACCAGCTGTTCCATGGAAGAAAGATGAGGCTTTCTGCTCCTGTAAAGGTTTACAGCCTCAGAAACCGTGTACAGGGTTGCTATGCTTTGGAACCGACTCCACGGCACATAATAAAAACAACAACTATCCCCCAAGTAGTTTTGCTTGTCCCAGATCTTACATTTCACTAAAAAAGCCAAAACAGTAACAACCCATTGAATACAGTTGTAAAAAAATATAGCTCTCTCGTTTCATCTGCAGCATGAGAAAGGCCAGGAAGCAGCTCTCATTTGTAGATCTAGCCTCGTTATTCCACTGCTCAATTCAGAGCCCACCAGTCTTCGTGTAAAAGGAGCTCTGGTAGCGTAGTGGTTATGAATCTGGCTGCTAACCTCAAGGTGGGCAGTTCGAAACTACCAGTCGTTATGTGGGAGAAAAATGAGGCTCTCTGCTCCCGTAAAGGTTTATAGCCTCGGAAACCCTGTGCAGGGTCACTATGAGTCGGAACCAACTCCACAGTACTTAACAACAATAACAAGTTCTGGTGTAAAGAGCTCTGGTAGCATAATGGTTACAAGTTGGGCTTCTAATCTCAAGGTCAGCAGTTCAAAACTAACAACAGTTCCACAGGAAAAAGATGAGACTTTCCGCTCCCATAAAGATTTACAGCCTTGGAAACACTATACAGGGTTGCTATGAATTAGAACCAACTCCATGGCACACCACCACCACCAGTCCTGGTGTGGTGCTGTGGGTTAATGTGCTGGACTGCAAGGTTGGTTTGAACCGCAAGGTTGGCAGTTCAAACCCACCAGCCACTTCTTGAAAACCCTGTACAGGATCAGTATGGGTCGGAACCAACTCGACGGCACTTAATAGTAACAGCAGCAGCTCTAATAAGTCTCCTGGATCCCTAGCTGGAGTTAATTTCTGTCCCCAAGCCACAGGTCCTGTAACTCTGATATGTAGGTGCCTCATCCTCCCTGGCCTGGAAGCTTGGTGAGGACAAGGATGGGGAACCTTCAGCATTTCCCTGCCCAGAACTCTCAGAGGTTCAGCTGTACAATGACCGAAGTGACCAGGAAGATGGCTTTTCTAGAAGCCCCACCCTCTCTCAAGAGAGCCTCCAAATGGAAACACTTCGGACCCAAGGCTGGGAGATCTTTATCTCTCTGACCCTCACAGTGAGCCCATGTGAGGGCTTAATGAGATGACTGTTAAGGGAGCAAAGGCCCAGAAAGGAATACATCTTGCCTAGAATGCTCCTTTCCCAGGGACCTGTGTACCCGCACACTCATAGGCCATGGCACTGCCTACCTACGTCCAGCCAAGGGACCTGGTTGTTTCCAGTTTGGACTTGTTGCTGGCAGAAGGTGGCCCTGTGGCTGCCAGCATGTCCCAGGGATGATCTCTCCCAGCAATGGGCCCCAAATCCTCCCTGTTACCCACAAGCAGGTCAAGCGGGGTGACTTCCAAGGCCCAGGCATGCTGGCACCCCATCTTTGGAAACAGCAAGCTCTAAAACCAAGCCTGGCTGAGGCTCTGAGCATCTGCTCTCAAGGAACAGGGCACAGTAGGCACTGAGACCTGCCCACCTGTCACAGCACTGGACAGTGGGGCCACTCCGCGTCTAGAACTGCCTGCATGGGCGTTCATGTGAGTAGCCACAGCTGTGTGTGATTGTAGCCCAGTGCTGATGGAACACGCATAATAACCAGGTGTGCATCTCCTTTTCTTTTAAGTATGAAGATGAAGAGCGTTGTGATACCGCTAATAAGTGAAAAGTCCGTCAAACAGGTATAAAACTTCTCGGTCTATACGCACCAAGCAGAGTCCAAGAAAAATGACATAAACAGGGACAAGGGTAAGAAGAGAATTTCATCAATCCACTTCCAGAATGGAAGCTTTTAATGCCCATCTCTCAGAATTAGCAGAATGAAGCAAAAAGTATTAATAATACAAACAGGATTTGAACTACATAATGAACAAGCTTGATATAAGGAAAATATGTACAACCCTGTACCTCCAAATTAAAGAAAAAACAACATTCTTTTAACCGCATGTCAGACATTCAGACAAACTAATCATGTCCTGTCCAAAAATATCTCAGCTCTCTCTGAGAATCGTCACCACCCAGGACATTATTCCTTACCGAGGTAGTCTCTCTGTGGTATGTCAGGGGTCTCTAAGTAGTGTGTTGGGGGTGTCTGTGTGGTATATAGAGGGGTATCTGTGTGGTTTGTTGGGGTTTCTGAGTAATATAGCAGGAGGTCTCTATGGGGTATGTCAGGGATCTCTGTGTGGTATGGTGGAGGTCTCTCTGTGGTATGTCGGTGGTCTCTGGGTGGCCTGTGTCCCTGGTGACTGCAGCTGTGTGTTTGAGACTGGACACCTGACGACACTTCTGAGTGCACTGCTGACCACGTCCCTGGGTGTCACACTCCACAGGTGCTTACATTAGTAGGGGAGAGAGAGGAGAGAGGAGGGTCCCCGGAATAAGAGGGCACTGGGTCTCAAAGGGCCCTTTATTTGCTCCCAGAAGCCATTTCATCTTCCTGATGAGGAACAATACACAAAGTAATGGCTTCCTCCTCCCCTCTTCCCTCCCTCTTTCCCTCCTTTCCTTAGCCCAGGGCCGCCCCATCCCTCCCAGCACAAAAAGGAAGAAATTCTGTGGAGGAGCCCCACCCCACCACCCCACCCTTATGGGTCCCAGGACCTGAGGGTGTCCATTGGGACTTGGGAATGTAACCCAGGCTCCTGTGTGTTCCCCTTATGTGCATGCATGTGATGTGCATATGTATTTGGCACATAATAAGGCAGGGAGGCAGGAAGCTGGGCTTGTAGCCTCACACAATCTCTACTCCTCTGGGGGTCTCAGTTTCCCTATAGTAAAACAGAACCAGGCTCACAGTCTAGCCCCAGAGAGGCCCCAGGACTCCCCACTCCCTGACATCAGGCTGCACCCCTGGAGCGAGTGTCCACCACCTTCAAGGCCAGGATCCAGAAACCTGAGCACAACTCCCCCCGGGGTCATCTCAACCTGGGTGCCAACATGGCATAAAGCGTGTGACATGAAACCTCCCCCCACTGGATGCAACCCCATCGCCAGGTGTCCGAGAACAACCTCTGCCAAACAGGTTCTATTGCAAACCTTTAGTGACAGGGGGGCTCCCTGACTCAGAGGCAGCCTCCTAAAAAATCCTTATCCCACCCAAGCAGAAATCTGCCTCACAAGGGCCCATGCCTCAGTGCTGTGCTTCTGGGCACTGGAGCACTAGTGATGAGGGAAGGGCATTCTCCAGTCATCTCTAACATCTTCAAATTGGGATTTTTCAGCCTCGGCGTGTACCCAGTCTTTGTACCAAAGCTCCGTGCAGCCTGGCCACCATGCTGGCTGACACTATGGCGAGAGCCCCTCTGGCCTCCAGTGAGAGGTCCTGATTGAGGGGCACTGGACAACCCTAGGCTTCATGGACATTTTCCTGTCCACACCTACAGGGCAGGACTCATGCATGGCCCCCAGGGAGGCTGGAACCAAGGACTTCCTTTGTCAGTAAAGGTTTCCTCAGTGAATCCCAAAGAATGAACAGGGGTGTCTGACTGGCCTGGAGCAAGTCTTGGGGAATCACCTGATGAGTAGAGCCCTAGAGAAATGGGGACCCTGGGCCCTGATGCTCCAGCTGGGGAGAGAGGACTGCATGGAATTGCCTTGCGATGAACAAACAAACGAATTACTCCATTTCAGCAAAGCTGACTTAGGAAGCTGAGGGGTGACGTGGGGGATGCAGGGTGGGGGCACCACATAAGGTTTTGGGTCTGACCAAGTGCTTTCAATCTGAAGCACCCAGTGGGCCCTGTCAAAGGTTTCTGGAGAGGGTCCTGGCATGGCCACATATTGAGTGGGCAACCCTGGGGCTGGCTGGGCAGCTCCGAAGGTTTTAATGAGGAAAACAGCCTCCGAATATTCCATCACGAGGTACTTCCCCCTCATCTGGTTCTGGCTGGAAACAGTAATTATATGTCCCAGATGTAGCACCACCAGCCAGCCCCCAGCCAGCCCCCAGCCCGCCCTGTGCAGGCTGGGCTGGGCAGGGATGTCGGAAAACTTGTTTCCCCTTACCCAGCCTACCCCCAAGCTCCGGAGGGGGAAGGAGAGGCCCCCCAACTCTGTGAGAACTGGTGGTATGGAAGGGATACTCTCACTCTATGACTGGGGAAACTGAGGCATGGGCAGGGAGAGTTTGAGGTCAGCCCCTGGTGCCGCAGGTAGAAACATTCTGCAGCCCAGAATCAGCAAGGCCAAGAGGAGACCTCAGATTGGTCTGTCCTATGCCTGAGCCCCACAAATAAAGCAAACCCCAGAGTCACAATGTTGATTCTGATTCATAGCAACACTTTAGAACAGAGTCCAGCTGCTCCTTAGGGTTTCCGAGGCTGTAAATCTTTATGGGAGCAGACTGCCTCATCTTTCTTCTGTGGAGCAGCTGTGGGTTGGAACTGTTGACCTGTAGGTTAGCAGCCCAATGTTTAACACTATGCCACCCAAGCTCTTGTGTTTATGGTTCGAGGTTACTGAAATCACAGCTCTGGGACACCCCAGGACTCCAGCCCTCTCCATTACTCAGAGAGACACAGGTCTGAATCCTGAGTCCTCACCGCCCTAGGACAACATCTCACCACAAAGCCCCAGACCAGTCAGACCCAATAGCTTCCAGTGGCCTCCCCCTGCTCCCTTTCATCTATGGAATCTCCCTCCTCTCCCCATTCAGACTTGCATGGCATCTCCTCCCTGAAGCCTTCCTGACCCAGCTTATCACACCTGCCTCCTGCCTCCTATCTCAAACAGCTGTGCACAGACTTATCTTGCTCTGAGCTGTGGGGTTTCCCAGACAGGAGAGCAAGGCTGATCAGCCCAGAATCAGCATCCAGCACTCTGCAGAACTCAGCTGTGCTTGCTGGTAGGGAGTACACATGAGGGAGCCAGTGAGGGAAAGAGTGAAAAAAAGACTTAGCTGCTGACCATCATCTTTCATTTCCCCAAGCTTAGCCATAATCTGTTGTATCCCTGTCTCACAGCTGAGAACTAGGGCCACATGGGATATTAGGAATTGAATCGCTTACACTTAGCCAAGACTGGCATTTGACTCTTAGAACCTTGCAGACTGGACAGAGGCCATGGTGTCTCCAGGGCGTATCCTGAGTCTTGACTCAGTGAGGAGAAAGTTGTCCCCACCAAGTCCTCGGGGGACACCCCTTGACTCATCCCAACCACTTCCTGCCACTTCTTTCCCTATTTTCCTTGGAAATCTCCATGCCATGACCCGCTCCACCCAGGTTTGGGCCATGATGGCCTGGGGCCAGAGGTTCTGTGGAAGCTCCCCAAGGCCGTGGAGGAAAGACTGTATCACCTGCTGGCCACACTGATCTCTGTCCCTTTTGAGGTATCGAGGCCACCCCCAGGTACCTTCAGATCCTAGGTGCCCAGTGGGAGCCTTTGAGGGAAATCTTTTCTGCTTCTAGACCCAGGATTTGTGCTTCTGAGTATAACTGCTGACCCTAAGAGTCCACTCTGGACAGTGGAGTGCCCAAAACACACACCATCACAATATTCCATCCCTTGATCATCTCAGCCAAACCTTTCTGGGAAGAGTCATACCCTCTATAAACAAAGGGGGTCTTCTGATAGTATGGGCATAGCCAAGCGACATCAAGTAACAGAAAGTCAAATCCCTGGATCCCCTCCTTTAGCTTTAGGGTCTTCAACTCCATAACAACTCAATAACTTAGCAGCTGATAAGATTTGAACCCAGGTGCCTGCCTCCCTGGCCCCCACCCTATAATACTCCTCTTTCTCCTCCATCTGTGAATTGCCCAGCCCGGGTATGGGCTGACTCTGGAGAAGGGAGGCCTGGAAGGGCATGGGCACCAAGCAGGGCGTAGCCAGGTTAAGATGGGCACAGAAAGTGCCCCGCCCTCCCCTTATCTGCCTGGGATGCCCACAGGAGACAGGGTAAAGTCTTTGCCAGCAGATACATAGGTTCTGCTTCAGAGTAGGAGGAGACCCTCAAAACTCCTCATGAGGACCCTCTCCCTACCCCTATCATGTCCAGCTGAGACCCAGGGAGAGGTCTCACTGACATCACCTAACTCTGGCCCCACTGGAGAAGCCCAAGGCCCAAAGTAGCCTCTGTCCCTTAGATCCACCACAGCCACGTCTTCTCTGGCTAAAGTCTAAACTCCAGCCCGCAAAGCTAATCTTCAATCTTGGGCTGAACAGAGGTTGGCTCAACAAGAGACCCAGCAGAGGTGTCACTGTGGCACATAAAGTGCTAATCTTTTCTGTCTTGGCCGTGCCAGCTGCCCTCTGTACCAGACATTCACCAAGCCCGCCCCCAGCAGCTTCTGCCTGAGACAGCTGTAACCATTGCTGTCTGCTGTCTCCTAAGAGCCCTCACTGGCTCCCTAGCGATCCCCATTCCCACTTGCCCTGTCCGCTTCCCACCAGTCTCCGCTCTCTAGACTTGACCATTCCACTCTCTGCTCCTTAGCTTCTCTCTCTCTTTGTGAGTTTGCTGGTCCCCTTGGCCCTCTAAGATGTTCTCCCCTCCATGACTCTCAGGCCAAAATGCACCCAGTTGTGGCTTAAACTAAGTCTGAGTTTGCACTTGGCAAACTTGGATTTAAAAAAGCCCAGGTCCGCAATAGCAGGCAATCACCACCAACAACCGACACTTAGCTATGCTAAGCAACCCGGGAGGAATTTTTTTCCATAGTTGCCACCCAATTACCAACATCTGTTTATCATTAGTGACCCCAGCCCAGATGACATGAATCCAGGAACAGTGGGCTCACACAGTTACATACTCACTCAAGCACATTCACCCAGCAGCACAAACATACTCACAGACATACTTCCAGAAACATACGTATGCAGACATGCATGCAGTTTGCACAAGCTCACACACATATACACACGCCACACCTGATAGTGCCCATGGACTGGAAACAGAGCCCAGAGAAGAGGTGGCATGTCCCCAGCTCCTTGTCCTCCATTCCAGTCCCCACTCCACATTGTAATCGAAGAAAACAACCTCCGAGCTGCTCCTGGTACAGAGGAGCCGTAGAGGGATTTTTCCTTGGAGGTGGTTTGTTTGGGAGATCTCTATGAATGTCAGGAGCTGGGAGTGGTGGCCTGTAGGACGTTATGCTTCAGCCAAGCTGGGCACCTGGGGCAGGGTGGCTGGAGACAGTGGCTTGAGTTTCCCCAGAACCCAGAGCAGCAGGAGGAGGGAGCTAGCAACACAAACAGGGACTGCACAGAGAAAGCTGCAGCCCAGAAGCAAGGCATTGTTGGCCCCAAGGTTAACAGCCTCCTAAGCTTATTCCTCATAATAGATACTCCACAGGGAGCACTGGTAAAACCATTATTCTCTGATTTTCAGCTTTCCACAGTGCCTGGAAGAAAGCAGGCTGCAGGCATAGCTGAATTCCAGCCCCAACTCTGACCCCAATGTTTGCATGACCTCCAGTAACCTTGAGTCCTCCCAGTTCCTCAGTGTCCCCATCTGTACATGGGGCAAAGGGGTGGGACCAAGGCTTCTTCTGTTCTATTCTAGAACCACCCCCGATCCCAAGTGGAGAGCCAGCTCACCCCATTGAGGCCGAGAGAGTTGTTGGACAAAGAGGAGGTGATGCCCGAAAGGATGGCAGCAGCGACGATGGCCCCGACGCATTGAGCAACGATGTACAAGATGGCCCGAAGGATGCTGATCTGACAGCTGAGCAGCAAGCCCAGCGTGACTGCTGGGTTGAGGTGGGCACCACTGATGTGGCCCACGCTCTGGGCTAGAGTGGCAATGCTCAACCCAAAGGCCAGGGACACCTTCACGATGTCCTGGGATGGGGCCACTGTATTATTGCCCACCACCTGATAGTTGAAGCCCAGGGCGGACCCGATGCTGATGAAGACAAATAGGATCATGGCCAGAAACTCAGCTACCACTGCCCTCCAGAAGAGCTTCTTCTTGAACTCGCTGGCCATGCTGGC
>NW_006408524.1:20339507-20343162 GCF_000296735.1 Chrysochloris asiatica
GGGGGGGGTAGGGAGGAAAAGAGGGGGGAGCACAAAGGGAGGAAGGCCGCTCCTCGCTCTTGGCCCGCCCCACACCACACAGGCCTCCTCAACGGTGGATGCAGACAGGGCTCTGCTGTCGGCCTGCCAACTTCTTTTCCCTTCCTCCTCTCCCCCTCCCTGTGTCTCTCCCTCCGCCCTCAGCCCTGCCCAGCCTGAGGAGGCAGGCAGGAGGCGGCACTTCTCTAATAAGGTTTAGGAAATTCCTCCACCACGCTGACCCTACACAGGGAGCCAAAGAGATCTAGGTGTTCCTTCCCTGCACACAAAACTCAAGGGGTACCTTCCCAGGGGCAGAAACTAGGGCCTCTGGATGGGGCGGGGTGGGCGGGCCAGATGCCAGAGAGTGGACATTGCCCTCCTTGGAGGCAAGTACCATGAGGCGTAAGCCCAATATCCGCAGGCCCTCGGGGCTTGAGGACAACCTGGGCCTCCTACACCCAAGTCAGGCCTCAGCACACTCTGTGTGTCTCCATCTGTGGGGGGGCTCTGCATGAGAGCTCAGCTGTGGACCACCCTCCACTCTATGGTCAAAGTCTGGCACCAGGGTGGCGTGGCAGGGGGATGGAGGGAGAGAGTGTTGGAAAACCTCTCCTGCAGGAGCTCTTGAGCGTCTAGGGAACAATTTGATCCAATGTTTTGGGGACAAGTGGCAAAGATGGGGACAGTTTAGGACTTCCTTCTCAAAGAGAAGCTGGCAGGTCATGGGGGAGATCAAGCAGCCTAACCTGGAGGAGGAAAGGTTGCTTCTAGGTTCTTGCTCAGTTGGGTGGGTAGTGACTGGGCCTCTGGGTTGGGGATGTTGAAGCACAGGAAGAGGAAGAGATGAGGAGATAGGAGGGAGAAGGAGAAAGAGGAAGAAGTGGAGATGCAGAGAGAGACGAAGGGAGACTGAGAGAAGAGCCAGAGCCCACAGGAATAAAAGGCGTGGCCAGCGGAGTCGGAGAGCACAGAGGGAGAAAAGGGAGACAGAACCAGACCCAGAGGCAAGAAGCAAAAGGGGGTGGGTGATGGGTGAGGAGAGAGGAAACAAAGGAAGGTGGAGTAGAGGAATGCCCAGCAGGTTCCCATAGCCCACCTGTGCTTGGCCATCCCCAACCCAGAGACCCAGCCACAACCAAACCAATTGAGCAAGACCTGGAGCCCTGGGCCTAGAAGCTGGTCAGGGAGACCCTGCGCCCAGCCCACCAGCCAACAGGTACCTTCTGCCTAGCTCACACAGGTCTAATGGACTTGCTGGTTGCTCTCACTTGTTGGGTAGGAAATCGAGGCCAAGTAAAGGGAGGGGTTTCTCTGAGTGTTGAGTATGCCAGGGATAGGGTCAAGGAGCATGCAGACCTGTGCCTCCTATCCAGGGGCCATCCCGCAACTGAATTGGAGGGTAATGATCAGGAGGGAGCATGGTCAATCGGTAGGATAAGCACTGGACTGCAAACCACAAGGTCAGCAGTTCAAGCCCACGAACCATTCCTCAGGAGAAAGATGAGACTTTCTGCTCCTGCAAAGATTTACAGCCTCGGAAACCCAAAACAGCGCCACTATGAGTTGTAACTGACTCAAAAGACAATTAGCAGTAACAACAATACTGACCAGAAGCAGGAGGCCAGTGTGGGGGCTGGGGGAGTGGTGTGTTCACCAAAAAGTCTGCAAATATAAAACAGAGTGGACCTGAGGTGGGAAGCAGGGGTGGCTGCTGTTAGGTGCTTTGGTTCTGACTTTAGTGACCCCACATGCTGCAGAATGAAGCATTGCCCGGTCCTAGGCCACGCTCTCAACTGTCACCATTGCTGAGTCCAGCGTTGCAGCCTCTCTGTTGAGCCATCTCACTGAGGGTCAAGCATGAGGAAAGAAAGGAGTCATGCCTTATTAGCCATCTGAGAGAGGGATCTGGACCACCAGTCCACTTCTGAGGACCTCTCATCTTCGTTACCCTGAATAATCACCTCAGCTCTCTGCCTCGGGAAGCTCCCTCAACCCCTAGTCCTGAGCCCCTGCCTTGGCACCTGGCCTGGGCATGCTGATGGCAGCATTGGCCAATGGCAGGGGATTTTCTGGTCAGTTCCAGGTGCCTAGAACTAGCATTCATTCCAGGGACCTGGATTCCCTCAGACTGAGGCTGTGGAGGGCGGGGCATGGCTCCCCTCAGTCCAGGGTCCTGAGGGCAGGGCTCTACCACTCCTCAGTCTAAGTGCCTCCACCTCCTCCTTCAGCTTCCTGACCCCTGGCAAGGCCCATGCCATCCTGGACCATGCTTGGTATAGGTATGACTTCTGATGCTGCTAGGTCCTGGGGCCCAGCCAAGAGGGTTCAAGAAAGCTTTCAGGGAGAGAGCAGACACCAGGCAACTGGACCAAGCTGGTATGGGGTAGAGCACAGCACAGGCATGAATAGGAGCCTGTGTGCTCAGGTGTCTGGGTCAGTGTCCACGGCTGGGTCGGAACCAGTGTCCCGTGTGCACCTGTGTGAACTCCAGTCAGAAGCTGTGTGGCTGAGGGCTCATGCTTGTAGGTGAGAGTCACTTGAGACCTGCCAATTTATCAACCAAATATTTACATAGCACATGTGTGCCCAACACTGTTCTGAGCAGTAGGAGAACAGTCCGAGCCCGGCAAACCAGCACTTTGCCTTTATAAGCATGGGTGTGTGCAGTCTCTGTGGATCCCATGTGGGTGGCTGAGGCGGGCTTGTATGTGTGAGTGTGTACTTGGCAGAGAGAGGCCCATGTCTCTAGAGGAGGCAGGAGTGCATCTTGGGTAATAAGTCAGACCAAGCACTTTTGCTCAGACAAATGGAGTCCTGGTGTGGCACTGTGGTTAATGAGCTGGACTGTAAGGTCAGTTTGAACCACAAGGTCAGTGTGGGTCCACAAGGGGCTGTTCAAGCTCACCAGTGACCTCTCGGAAACCCTATTCAGGGCTGCTATGGATCGGAACCAACTTGACAGCGCTTAATAACAACAACTTCAGGATGATATGAAGGTTCTCAGAATTACGCTCCCCCCCGCCCCTGCCCCACCCAGCAACCTGAATCAGGCCCTGTCCCCCACCCCCCCATGACAGCATGGGGTCTGCCTTCAATGTCTTACCCTGTAACCCCATTACTTTGGACAGAGTGTTGCTGTCACCAGAAGGTGCCTTCAGAATGCAGGCACTACCAGGAAAAGATGACCTCATTCACCCGCCATCCCCCATGATGCAAAGTGGAGTCTGTGGCCCTGATTAAAGGTTTGGGTGGGAAAGAGAAACAATCTGCCACTGCAGTCTCAGACCCAGAAGGGCCCCAAATCTCCTTCTTACTGGTCGGCTGAAAATCTAGGCTGACTGAGACCTGCTTTCACCTACGTGGGCTGTGGCTGGTCTTCTCCACAACCCTGAAGGCCCACACTGAGTGACAGGGAATGACAGAGGTGGAATTAGAACTCAGGGCCACCTAGATCCCAGTCTGGTTTTCTGTCCTCCGTTATCAGAGGGGAATCCCCATTCTGTGGTCCAGGAACAAGTATAAGGGCTGGAGATCCAAGACTCTGGGTTTGGAGGCAGAGACGATGACATGGAGAGATGGAGCGGCTGGGGACTCTGGACTCAGGGAGGGAGAGGAGCTGTGTGCTGATGATCGG